>NW_027437198.1:12088789-12578789 GCF_033239565.1 Halichoeres trimaculatus | reverse complement strand
GAAACACACACACACACACACACACACACACACACACACACACACACACACACACACACACACACACACACACACACACACACACACACACAAGCAGGAGAGTTTGGTGGGTCAACCAGGTCTGAATGCAAAGTCACTTAGTCAATAATGTTGTCCATTTTACCCATTGCAGGGTGTGTTTGAATAAGTGGGCCTAAAATCAGCAAGGGACAGTAATTTAAAACTTTGCCATTGTACTGTAAAGTCACTGTTAAGTCATTGTAAAAAGACTGTTTAGTTACCACAAACATTTTGTTAAGACAATGTAGAGTTTTTGTAAAGTTTCTAAGTCATTGTAAAGTCACTGTTAAGTCTTTGAAAAGTTACTCTTAGGATACTGTAAATCTATTTTAAATCACCGTAAAGCAACTGTAAGGCTTTTGTATAGTGCCTAAAAAGTATATGTAAAATTGCTGCAAAGTCACTTTAAGTTATTGTAAAATCACAGTAAAGCTATTGTAAAATGAGTAAAGAGTTACTGTGTAGGTTACTGTAAATATACTGTTGAGTTACTTCGAAACCAGCATAAAACTATTAAGTCTATAAAGCTTCTGTCAATTTTCTGAAAACCTGTTGTAAAGTTGTTGTAAAATAACTGTAAAGTTACTGTAAAGTCACTGTTATCAAAATGTAAAGTTACTGTAAAAGAGAATGTAAAGCTATTGTTACTGTTAAGTTACTGTAATACTGTAAATTTATCGAAAAGCTTCTGAAATATTACTGCATATTTATTGAAAACTCAATCCCAAGCTACTGGAAATCAATGCAAACCTACCACAGGCTCACTGTTTACTTCCTGCAGTCACTGCAGAGTCAAGGTTGGGACTAAAGACTTTCCCCTTTGACCTGTGCTTGTGAACATTCTTCTACATCTGTGTACTTCCTGCAGACACCATGCACCCTCTGGGTTCTTACACCACACACAGGATGACTAAAAATCCATTTCAGTGACAGTTTTTTTTTTGACTGCACCAGTTAAGTATGTTCCTCCTTTAGACTGAGTGTGAGAGTTACTCAGAGGACAGGTGAGTCTTCCATCTTGCAGGTAAAATAAGGTGCTGCAGTGTCTCCTGGGAGCTGGAATGAGAAGAAACAGGATAAAAATAAAGTTTGGACACATTGTCAGAGCAGGTTCCTCCAACAGAGAAACAAACAGGTCTGGGATGTGAAACAGTAACGTCTTCTGACAATTGCTAGGCTTGTTAGCTGGCGGCTCTGACTATCTGCTGGAGTCATTGTATTATCCCTGTTTGCTAATGAGGCATTACCATCTCATTAAATGGATTTTAATTAAAATATGTGAGTATAAACAATGACCTGGGTGACAATAACACATCACGTTAAATTAGGAATGTTTTTGATGTTTTATGAGATTCAGATCAAAACAGACATCTTGTTAAAACCAACAGCAGCCAATTAGCTGAAACGGCTGAGGAAACACATCTCACTGTCAGAGGAAACATATAATAAAGTTACTGTTATATATAAATAAACTGTAAATTAAAGATACTGTAAAGTCACAACAGCAACAGGGATACAAAACAGAACAGAAGACATTGAATAATCAGAATTAAAATGAAAAGGAAATAAAGTACAAGAGGAGGCACTACCTTTTATTACATAACATACATCTGTTATGTCCTTTCTGAAGTGGCGTGATTTGTGTCATGTGCAGGTGTGATGGAACGCCTACAAACCAGTAGGTTGTTGGAATAGTATTATGTTTATACATCTCATCCATCCACAATCAAATTGACTCTATCCGGATGACACAATTATAGGATAGGTTTTTAATTTTTCTAGAGTGTGTCTTTTTGAACAATGACAAGCTGGAAAGAAACAGGAGTAGTGAAGCTATATTTTTAAATGTGTGGAATAGAAAGTACAGATATAGATTGCCTGAAAATGTAAGGAGTACATGTAAAAAGTTGTTAAAATGAAACAAGTTAATAAAATAAAATAAGTTAAAATAATTACTCAAATCAAGTAGCCTATAGATACAGAATTTTTTTTTGTAAAGTAACAAATTATTTTTACGTAGTTACTTGACACCTCTAAATATAATAAATCCGAGTTTTTAGAGTTTAGAGGATATTGTGGTAAGAAATTTGAGTCTGTATGGATTTAATGGGAGACAGCTGCAGAAGTTGGGGTGTTGCAGTAATACAATAATACAAAAACTTGGTGATTAGTTGCAGAGGTTTAATGGAAATGTTACGCTTCACCCCCTCTCTCTCTTTGATTGGCTCTCTCTGTGATTGGCTCGCGCTCTGCAGCAGCCTCCCCTCAGCAGCACGCGCTGCTCCGGTCTGTCAGCGCTCTTGTGCAGTACCGGCTCCCTGAACGCAGGACTAATGTCAGACCCCGACCTGGATAGCTGCGCGCAAAACCGGACTGGCTGACCCAGATCTGTGTTCTCTGCCTGTTTTTATTTACTGTGTAGGAGTTTATTCGGTCTAGTTCGGCTCGGTTCGGTTGGGTTCGGAGCTGTGCTCCTCTGTTGTGGATCTGTGGGGTCCGTTTGACGGGGCTCGGACCGAGATGAAGAGGAAGGTGTGTCGGACCGGAATGTGGGGGACGAGACCGTGAACGGAGGGTAGAGCCGCGTGCCAGAGCACACGCGACCATATGAATGAGAGATGGAAAAACTACTGAAGCAGGTGAGAGCGCGCGCACGTGTGTGTGTGTTACAGTGTGTTTACGTCCCTCTCTTCCTCTCGTCCTCTCTCCCTTAAAGGCTTCAGATTTTTAACTGAATTACAAATGCATGTGAAGAAACGCTTTGACTACTAATTAAAGACCTTTTGGTTGGCTGTGGCTCATAGGCAGAGTGGGGTGTTCTCCTCCTTAATACTAAACATTTAGTTTATGACATTGGAGTATCTTAGAGCAGTATATTGAGCCTCAGACTGCTTAATTTACTGCTCATGTAGGGTCCAGATAAACCAGTTAAATACATAAATACCCAGTTAGCTCACATTCAGGAGCAGGTATCAGGAGCATGGAGCAAAGCAGTCTATGGGTTGAGGAATCAAACAGACTAAAAGGAACCCAGAAGGGCCCAAAGAAACCATCAAGACCCAGAGGACATCCACAAGAGGATCCAACAACAGTGATGTAGAGAGCACCACAGGAACCTAGAGGAGCCCAGAGGAATCCAAAAGAACCCACAGCTATAATTCAAGAAACCAAGACAGGCTCCAAAAAGAACCATCAGCGGCCTCTGTGGCTCTGGAGGGTCCAGAAGGAACCAATACACTCAGAGGAACCAAAATCTTTAGAAAGTAAGAGGGCCAAGTGGAACCATGAGACTGAAATGGGCCTAAAGATAGATGACCAAAAGAGAACCCAGAGGGAGCCAACTGGGACCCAGAGGAACCATTAAGGGTTGGGTTGGACAATTTGGACAAGAGGCCGCAGCACATTAAATTCACACTGTTAAAGTAAATGTCAAAATGAATGTGCTTCCTCCCTTTTAGTGTCAGAACCATTTTTAGCGAGGTTAAACCAGACTTTCGATTGTTGTTGTGGTCATGATTCTGTTCTCACGACTTTGTTGACAAGCAGGAAAAACTTGATTTGGACTGCAGATTTCTCACTAAGGTGTGATCCCGAAAGATTTATGTCACTGGAGCTCAAAAGCAGAACTAAATGCACATTTCTTATCAGTGAGTCTCTGAAACTTGGAACCGTCTCTCTGCGCCCAAACCTGCTGCTGAAAGGATGTTTGAACCTTCATACCAGACACCTGTTTGGAGATACTCTTCCCTCCAAGTGTCTGAAAAACTCAGATTAGGTGTTTTTTTCCGCAACATGTTGGTGTTTGTTGTGTTTCGATGATGTAGAAGAATTCAGACAACTTTATGTTTCTTCTCCTGTTTTTGTCTGGCTGTCATCCAGGGCGAAAGGGAGGAAGGTGCATTAAAGCAGGAGGGTGCTGGCGTTTCACCAACATACATCATTCTATATTTAGAACACTCTCTCTCTCTCTCTCACACACACACACACACACACACACACACACACACACACACACACACACACACACACACACACACAAAATCATAGCTAAGGTTTGTTTCATTCAGGTCTAAAGGACAGAAAATGAAATGAGAAGGAGACGATGGAGAGAAAGAAGAGAGAGAGATGTGAAATGAGTGGCAGCACCTGAGGGGGCGATCGACACACACTCATCCATCACTTCCTGTTTCTGTCTCGTCTTTTCATCCCTCCATCCGCCTCCTCTTCTCCTCCCTCTCCTCCTCCTCCTCAACTCATCTCCAAATACTGCAGACAGACAAAGAGGCTCAGAAGGAGGGGGAGTCTGGGTAATGAAGTCCTTATTTAGATGATAGTGCTACAGTTTAAATGGCAGACGAGGAGCGGCATGAGTTACATAAAAGATGCTTTTCAACTGCAGGAATTTTCCCCAGAAAAGAGGAGGAACTAAGTGCTTTACCACAGCAGGAACTAGGTTCTCGATTTAATACTGGAGTAACTGCTCTACCCCTACAAATGGTCCTGCTAAGGGGGGTAGTACTTTCGGGAGGGCAGACTTGCAAGCTGAACATTTCTGATTGGTAGTTACCACAGTGTTTATTTATTATTATCATTGCTGAGATCTATTTTTTCAGTGTGTGGGTGCAGACTGACTTGTCCCTTCAGAATAAAAGCCTCCTGCTGTTCACAGTGAGATGAAGATGTTGACGAGGTGGAGGGCTGATTTTATTATTCATAACACCTCCAAGAAACATCACACATTTCATGTTTTATAAGATTTGAAAGTGGAGAAATGTGTTGTTTGTGTCTGATACACCGGTGAGTCAGCTCACCACCACCTGGTACTACACACACACACACACACACACACACACACAGAGAAACACACCACTATTAGTAAAACTGTTGATTGATGCCTACAGTGAAAATAAAAACTCAATAAACTGTGCTTTTTTGGGGAAAGAAAGCCAAAACAGTAGGGTTTTACATGATAAACAGAGATAGAGGGTCAGGGCTCTGAAGTACAATCCTGGAAAACTGAACTGACCCCCTTATTTTATGACCCTTAGGGGGCCCTGACTCCACTTTGGCACACATGTATCTGCCGTCACGGTTATATAAATGTACAAATGAATGAACACCATTTTCCATGAGCAGATGTGTTATGATCAGGCAGATGTCGTCTCTCATCTGAAGCCGTCACATGATTCTGTGTTAGCAGGAACACAAGTCTTGTGTTATATTTCATGATATGCAGACAGTCTGTTCTGTTTTTGTTTATAATGTTTATCTGTGTGTGAGAACAAACAACATATTTAAGCGGTATTGCTACACTTGATGTACATTTGTATGTGAGGGGAGGCAGTAGTGGAGAGCAGAGCCATATGGCCGACACCTCCTGGGACTTCTTAGCCAATTTCATCACTCTGCCCGCAAAACAGCGAAATACACATGCACACGCACGTACACACATTCCTGCTGTGTTCAGCCAGTTTCTTTTTATAAAAGCATTTTTCACTTTACTCTTCAAATGATAATGACTTTTAATTTGACTCAGAGACACTGAAGTGAAATGAGATTCTGAACCTGTAGGCCTCCACAGCTTGAGGATGAGCGAGTGCTGCCCCTAGCTCTCGCGGTTTTAGTATCATCTGTGTGTGTGTGTGTGTGTGTGTGTGTGTGTGTGTGTGTGTGTGTGTGTGTGTGTGTGTGTGTGTGCAGTCATGCTTATTGAATCATAATCAGAGAATAATTAACAGGCTGATCTTATTTAACGGCTCTAATCATTGAATTAATGAGTCAGAGTCGAGTGAATATCTTCTGGAGTCAGACCAGAGCGTCTGGGGAGTATCAGCTGATGAGTACCCCCCTCAGTCATGTGATGAAGGGTCATTTATGCACAGAGTGGGTGATGGAGTGAGGAGAAACAAAAGCATGTCAGTTAGAAAAATGGAGACGAAGATATAAATTAGATGAAACCCAGACTTTGTTTTAATATCTGGTTTATTTTTGACTTTTATTACTTTGGTATTCCTGTCCTGGATCCTGGGAGGCTGTCTGTCTGCGAGATGTTTAATGTGCTTATTAAAGTGTGGACAGACCAGCTCCTGTCTGTCTACCTGCCTGTCTGTCTTCTTGCTTCTCCAGCTGTCTGTAAACAGTCCTGACCCTAAGTGTGTGTCTTCCAGGTGGTGTGTGTCTGTGTGCTGTTCAGTGGACGAGCTTCTCCGGCTGAGTTGACCTGTGAGACTCTCATCCTGCTGTCCACCAATCTGACAGGTGGGACTTTGTCTGTGTCACGTTTAATTTAATCTAACGTGACAAACGTGTGAGAGCTGATGCTTCTTTTCTTGTTTATTCCTGAATTAGCGAGGACGTTGGCATTGCTAAACCAGACGTTCACCATCAGCAACACTTCAGGTTTGTACAGCAGCTCAAAACCACATACAAAGGTGTAGCTCTTCATCAATCTAATATCAAAGATGGATAATGTGCTTTTTTAACTTTATTCTGTCCCTCTGGTATCTCCATAGTGTCTTCACATGATTTACTGCTCATAATTTCTGTCCAAACTGTTAGAATTTAAAGAGGGGGTATCAGGCTGTTTTTAGTCATTTTTTTTAATTCTGTCACCCTATTCTGTTTCTTTAATTCACTCCTCTTCACAACCTCTCTCCCTCTGATTGGCCAGGCCTGAGGAGCTACCGGCTACTGGTGTACCTTGGTGTTTGATGGACCACTCTGGGTTTCTCATAATTTAAAGAGGCTGTGAAGAGTTTGAAAGTGATCTTTAAAAAGCCTCCCTTCTAGATATATGCCTGTGTGTAATCCACACTTTAAAATGAGATAATCAGCACCAATATTGCTGGTTACAGGTTATTTTAAATTGCTTCTACCTAGCTTCCAGGTCGGGTCAACCAGGACTGGCTTAATTTATGGCACGTCTAGGTCTCTATGACAACACCACACCGCCTGACGAAGTTTAGTAGAGAGAAGAGATAAAACACAGAGATCTGTGTTTTTCTCTGCTAAACACGATTTCTGTGACTAATTTTGTAGTGATGGTGGACACTGGAGCCTAACTGTCAGACAGAAAAAGGACAGAAGAGCAGGAGAAAGCTAAACGGGAGAGTGATACAGCCTGAGCTAAAGGCTAATTAGCATTTAGCTCAGGCTGTATCACTCTATAACACAGGGGCTAAACTGTTTGTGCTAATGTTCATTCCAATCCACAGTCAGCAGTTATTCTGCAGTGGTCTGTTCAAACCTGAGAGTCTATCAATAAAATGAAGAGTGAGGTTACGTTAGCTCTTATTGGTAGATGACTGGCAGGACATAGCTAACCAGGATTTACTAACGTTACACATTACAGACATGGCTAAGAGCACCAGACTGCCAGCTTCGCTAAATATAAACAGCTACTAAACTACTTAAAAACTGACGGTGTTTACTTGTTGTCACGTTAGCCTACAGATACGACGGAGCACCGGGCTGCTGATGTTGATAACATATAGCCGGCTTTATGTCACGTTATAAACCGTAGCACTACCTAACTGTACTGATAAATACCTTACCTCAGTGTGTTGTATCCAGTGGAAAGTTAACTTGAACAAAGAAAGTCGATCTGATCTCTATTTAATTCTAAAACAGACGCCTCACTAAAAGTAATTTATGACAGTGTGGGAAGACCACAAGGTGGCGAGGGAGTGCAATTAAAACAGATCCTCCTTATAGCATCTTTAAACAATAATACTTTACATCCAGGTTTCAATTATGAGAAAAAACAAAGTCTGGTCTCAGAGCTCATTTTTACGTTCTTTGTGTCTGCAGGTTTGTACTGTGACCTTTCTGTGGATGGTATAGGGACCTGTTGGCCCCGCAGCACAGCAGGAGAGCTGATATCTAGACCCTGTCCTGAGCAATTCAATGGCATCCATTACAACACCACCAGTAAGTACTATGGGGAACCAAAGGGACAGACTAAGCCTTGAAAAACCCTCTTTAATATGACATACTGTGGGTTATATTCTGCTTGCTTTTGCTCTCCATACACACTGTTTTCCTGCAGACACTGAACCCTGCTGTAGATGACAAACAAAGAGCATGGCATTTCTCCTTTTAAAACCTACAGGTTGTATATTTTTAAGAAGTTTAGGGGGGCTCGACATGACTAAGAGTATATTTGTTGGCAGGGCTAATAGTGATCAGCTGTAGATAAAAACCAGTCTTGCTTCCTGTATTGAATACCTAAACAGTGGGGCTTGTCAATACTCTGATCTTCATCGCTCCTCACTCGTTGGCCTGTCAGGAGTTAATTAAGTCTGAGCCAATCACAGCCGAGCTCTCTGAGCCATAGCAAACAGTAAGGAGACGCAGCGGCAAACCTGTGACTTCTAATCTGCTGCCAACTGGCTTCATAACATCAACCCCTCAGTGTGTGTGTGTGTGTGTGTGTGTGTGTGTGTGTGTGTGTGTGTGTGTTCATGTTAAAATGTTTGTATGAGTGTATTCATATGTGTGTGTGTGGGTGGCATTAAGTATCCTGTTTAATTAGAGGTTTATTTGTTGATCTGACTTAATACCATGAGTCATCAGAGTGTGTGTCTCTCTGTGAATGTGTGTGAATGTGTGTGTATGTGTGTATGTGTGTGTGTGTGTGTGTGTTGAACCAGCTGGAGCTTTAGTCTCACTCTGCCGTCTTCATCATTGCTGTAAGAGCCCTCTCTGCCTCTATTCCAGTTTCATCAAATATCTCACATCTGATTGGCCGAGCTTTAGCTAACATATATGCTAAGTAGCTAAGTGACGCTACCTGAGTGGGTGTATTGATCCGTACTGCTAATCAGCTAGCAGAGAGGCTAAGCCTGGACTAATCGATTCTTGCTGCCGCGTCAGATCGCCCCTTCCTCATCCTTCAGGACCCATGGAGGCTGTGACTCCAGTTAAGACAGAATCACAGCTCAGAGTCTTTCTCACACAAACACACATGCACACACACAAAGTATAATCTAGTGTCTGAACGAGTTAAAGAGTTCAATGAATGCATGTTGATTTTATTGCTTTTGATTTAGTCTTCATTCAGGCAGGAAAGTCCTGCAGAGACACAAGATGTTGTCCTCATGGGGAGTCCTGCTCAAGTTGGCAGCACATGTCAGAAATAATGCACACAGGAAGAGGAGGAAGATGATGAGGAAGGGTGTGCTGAAGAGATAGAGTTTAAAATTCAGAAACATGTACTGAAAACAGAACTGTAGAGGTGGAGACGGAGGGGTAGCTGTTTGTCAGGTATCTCTATTTCATATCCTCCTTCATCTCCTTTCTTTTAATTTTTACCTATCCTTCATTCTCTTTTTTTTCTGCTGTTTTTTGCATTTTTTTCTTTCTGCTCTGTATTGTCCTCTTCTGTCTTCATTCACTTAATTCTCGTCAATCTTCCTTTATCCATATCTTCTTCTATTACTTTCTAAGTCCCCTTTTTCTTTTTCTTTTTCTTGTCTTAATCCATTTTGTTTTCCATTCTTTATTTTCTACTTTCATTTTTCTTCCTCTTTGTCATTTTCGCTTTCTGTTATTGTCTGTCTGTTTCCTCAGCTCCTGGTTCCTCAGATTATTCTTAAATTTTTTTACACCTACTGACTGAACAATATACAACTTTGAATTAGTTGCTTTGAAATATGTCTAGTGATATTTGTCTCTTTAACTCGATGTGTGTGTGTGCGTGTGTGTGCGTGTGTGTGTGTGTGTGTGTGTGTAGACAGAGTGTACAGAGAGTGTCAGTCCAACGGCAGCTGGGCTCCTCGGGGAAACTACAGTCAGTGCACTGAGATCATTGTTCTGGTAAGTCTGATTAACACCTCAGCCAATAACTAATCAATGACTTTGTCGCTAAGAGGTAACCATAGACACAGACGCAGGCTTGGTAAGGAGCAGCAGGTTTCAGAAGCATTTAGTGGGGTAACAAGCCCATTAAACGTGGATATCAATGAAAACAAGTTAAACAAACTCCTGCTCAGGCTCAGCTCAGGCAGTTGTGGTCTTCATACACTTCATTTCTGAAGTCGTAATTGTTGTCTTTCTCCTTTTTTAAAGTTTTTCTTGCATCTTTATTTTTTTATTTTGCTTCTCTGAACAAAGAGAACAGCAGGACAGATACTCACACCTCATGTGTTCCTGTTCATAGAGGACGAACAGCTGCAACAGAGACAGATCTGAAGAACGGATCATTCTTTAAAGATGAAAAGTCTTCATGTTTTTCTCTCCACACACTTCTGTCCTCAGAGACGTGTGACAAGAAAACACTTTCAGGACATGTGTGTATGTGTGTGTGTGTGTGTGTATGTGTGTATGTGTGTGTGAACACATCTATTGGGTGATAATGTGTTTTTCTGATCCTGCCATCTATAATGAATCACTCCGAGGGAGAGATTCTTTTTTCCTCACTGTTTGTTGACCTTAAAAATTTCAGCACATTTTAAAATCTACACGTGGAAACAGTTTTTTCACTTTAATATGAGAATACAGAAAACTGTTGCAGAAATATTCATGATGCCAACACACACACACACACACACACAAACACACACTGACTGTCACAGTCATAAAAACTTCTCTCACACTCATATAACTAAGTTTGAGCTGAGAAACTTTGTTGGAGGAGCTGAGTTGAACCCTGAACTGCTGAGGAACTGGGTCCGGAGCGACTCGGCTGACACGCTGTGCAGTTTTTAGTCAGGTTTTTAAAAGTGCTGTGCTTAAGTGGACTGCTCTTTACCATCATTTATCTATTCAACCTCTCAAAGAGCTTTTTAACTTATGACACATTCAACCTGACACATACAAACATACACTTCAAGCAGAACCTTGCAGTTTTAAATACACACACTCACACACTGGTGGTAGAGCTTTAAGGAGCAGTTTGGGGTTTAGATCATAGACTGTATAAACATGGACGTAGTCTCCCCAACATTACCCGTCTGTTTCTGAAACAGAAAATGAAGCAAATTGGGATTTGTGGCCATATTGGCAGTGGCAAGAGCTTTGTGTACAGCTATAGGGCGCCTGTTGGTCACGTGACCTGAGCTGTGCCTCCAATTGACCGAGCTCGCGATCTCAAAGGTTCCATATTATGCTCCTTTTCTGCAGTTTAATATGGATCATTGATGTCTGCATGAAATGGTTGTAACATGTTTTGGTCCAAAAAGCCAATAAATCAAGCACAGCAGCATTGTTTCCAGGCTCTCATAGCCCCTCTGTTCAGAACGCTCTGATTTAGTGGGCGTGGCCTTCATATGTAAATGAGCCACCGCTGATACCGCCCCGCTCTTCCACGTCACTGAGAGCGGCGCCACGAGCTCTGAGTGCACAATGCTTAGAAAACAGAGAAGCTCGTTTACCGTAACATTACAGGATAAAACAACAGGCTAACCGCAGCTAAAGTTAGCATCCTGAAGCTAACACAGAGACAGGGGGACACTGAGGAAAAACTCTTACATCTGCTCCACAGCACACAGCATTTAAAATACTCACATTTCCAGGGTCCGAGGTTTGTTGGCGGATGGATGGGAATGCACCTGGATTCAGGGCCAGTCTATTCGCTAGCCCTCTGTTGTACTGTCCAAAGTTGGAGAAGCAGTCGGCTGTGAAGTGACTAGCTCACACATGCACAGTTTTACTGAGTGTAGCTGGCACATTTCCTTGATAAATGAACTCTAGCCACTTAGTCTGGTCTTCTTCTGAGATGGGAAACTTGTGCATGGAACTATGTGGCTGTTTACAGCCAACAACAGAGCAGTGATGGCAGTGATGGCAGCAGGGAGGGGGTTCGGGGGTATCTGCTTCAGGTGGACAAATCAGGTCAGGCTTGCTCCTGATTGGTCAAAAAAGGGAATCATTGACATCAGCAAATCCCCAAAATCCAAACAGCTTGTTTTATGTCAGGATTTTACATTCACAAGCACTACTGAGTACAGGTTTTGTCATTAAATATCACATTTTGTGGGCTGGGAGGAAAGCCAAAGACAGAAAAAAGCCAAAGTTAGAAAAAAATTTACCACCTGTACAGTGTGTACTGAAAGTAAAGTTAGGGATTCAGACAGGAGACGTTTTTTGAACCAGGCTGTAAATAGGTTGATTTCTGCTTTAAAAACTGCTTTTTTTGGCTTGGTGTGTTTGTGACTTCCAGTACTTCCAGAGCCAGCCTCAAGCGGACACTAGAGAAATGGCAGATTTTAGCACTTCTGCGTTGTCTCATATTCATAGACCGGTTGTTGCTACTTGGTTTAGATCCTCTCTTATTCCCACTGAAATGACCTTTGACCTTTTAACCTCTTTGTGTATATGTGTGTGATTTTCAGAGGAAGAGTAAAGTTCATTATCAGGTCGCTGTGATCATCAACTACCTGGGTCACTGCATCTCTCTAGGAGCTCTGCTGCTCGCCTTTACGCTCTTCATGAGACTCAGGTAATCTACCCTGTGTGTGTGTGTGTGTGTGTGTGTGTGTGTGCGTGTGTGTGTTAGTGTCTCCCTGGCTGAACTCAGAGAATTAAACATTGCACAGGCTGCAGTGCCCTCTTGTGGCAAACTGATGTGTGTGTTTAACAGGAGTATTCGCTGTCTGAGAAACATCATCCACTGGAATCTGATCTCAGCGTTCATCCTGAGGAACGCCACCTGGTTCATCGTCCAGCTCACCATGAACCCTGCAGTGACCGAGAGCAACCAGGTGACACACACTCGAGCTTCTTTCATGTCTCTCAACATCACTCATGACCATGCAGAAACTGAAACCTCACCTCTTCGCTCTTTTCCTCCTCCTCCTCTTCCTCAGGTGTGGTGCCGCTTGGTGACAGCAGGTTATAATTATTTCCACGTCACAAACTTCTTCTGGATGTTTGGTGAGGGTTGTTATCTCCACACAGCTGTCGTCCTCACATACTCCACCGACAAACTCAGGAAGTGGATGTTCATCTGCATCGGCTGGGGTACCTGTCTGCCTCTCTTTCTGTCTCTCTACCTGTCTACCCACCTGACTCACTTACTGTCTGTCTATCTGTCTCCAGGTATTCCTTTCCCCATCATAGTTTTCTGGGCGTTTGGGAAGCTTTACTACGACAATGAGAAGTGAGTCCAGTTTGCAGTAATCTAACTATTCAGTCATCAACCTCCTCACCAAACCCTGTTGTTATGACTCACAGGTGCTGGTTTGGGAAAAGGGCGGGAGTTTATACGGACTACATCTACCAAGGTCCCATGATCCTGGTC
The DNA here is from genome assembly GCF_033239565.1 of Halichoeres trimaculatus. NCBI lineage: Eukaryota > Metazoa > Chordata > Actinopteri > Labriformes > Labridae > Halichoeres > Halichoeres trimaculatus. Next base: position 12,565,489 of record NW_027437198.1, on the reverse strand, counting down.
CTTCTGGTGAGTTCACAGTCCAGGTCCACTTAGAATACCAATCTCGCTACTTTTGAAACATTGACATGAGACCCGTCTCTCTTTCCGTCTTCAGATCAACTTTGTCTTCCTGTTCAACATTGTTCGGATACTGATGACCAAACTAAGGGCGTCCACCACCTCAGAGACCATCCAGTACAGGTGTGAGACAGAGAAAAGGAGGATTACAACAAATTTAAAAAGCTGAAGGACTCTCCTGTAAGAGATTTAAAGATGTTTACCTGATGCTGATATCTATGCATGGTGGTCACTTGCAGGAAGGCGGTGAAGGCGACTCTGGTGCTGCTGCCCCTTCTGGGAATCACCTACATGTTGTTCTTTGTAAATCCCGGGGGAGAGGACGAGGTTGCTCAGATCGTCTTTATCTACTTTAACTCCATCTTAGAGTCCTTCCAGGTTGGCCTCATCTCCGTTTACCTGCACACATGAAATGACAATAACTATGAACTCAAGCTAACAAGCAACTCAGGCACAAATTAGCATAGCAGCCAGCTTATATGGAAGCTACCTCAATTAGCAGCTAACACTTTCTGTCCTCTGTCACTGCAGGGTTTCTTTGTCTCTGTTTTCTACTGTTTCCTCAACAGTGAGGTAATAAACCTTCCTATTCGGGTGTGCCGCAGGGATCCTTACTTAGACCCCCAGCCTTTTTATTGTTACTTTAATCAGATCTTACGCCTACTTAAGTACATATTATCATCTTACTCTTGCTACCTATCTATCTGTGTTCAGGTGAGGTCTGCTGTCAGGAAGCGTTGGATTCGATGGCAGGACCGTCACTCCTTCCGGAGCCGGGCAGTGCGTGCCACATCCCTCCCCACCTCCCCGAGCAGAGTCTCCTTTCACAGCATCAAACAGTCTTCCAACCTCTGACCTCCAACACTTGAACTCATTAAAGTACAACCTGTGATGTCACTGCAGTAAACCAATCAGAAGCAGCACCAGGCAACAGAAAACAGTGCGGGACATAGACTTGTGGAGCCAGTCTGACAGAGACCAGGTTTATGCGCCCCACCCCTGCCACCTCCTATTATGTACTGACCAATCACTGGGCTTGACCAAACAGCTGCTTCCATGGAGTGACAGACAGATGTCCCATCATGCAGCTGAACTGTGTTTATACCATAATTTTTCTCATTACTTTTAATTTTGTTTTCAGATTTGCAAAATCTTCACAAACAGACAACAACAGGCCATAGATACCACATAGTTTCTTGTACTTATGGTCCAAAAGCACTTTAACAAACTTTGTGGCTGTTAAAGTAAGACAAGCACAGATTAAAATGATAACTGAAATTATAAATTCACATGCTACAGCTGATTTGTGCAACAACAAGTGATCATGATGCAAAATATCTAATATATAATCAAATTATTTTTTAAAAGTATCAATTACTTTGAGTGGGATTATGATAACTTAATCCTCAGCTATGGATGAAGAAACATAAAAACATCAGAAAACCAGTTCACATTTGATATGTTACTGACATTATTTTTGTATGTTGACAAATTGCACTTTCCATGCAATGGGGGCTGCACACAATTTATAAAATATACATATATATATACATTGATAATATATAAAACATAGATTTATCTCTAATTGTAATGTTGTGCAGGGTTGCACAGTGCAGAGTTAGCTGTATCATAATTTATATCACTGACTGTAAATAAATATGGATGGCGTGAGACTCTGAAATGTGTGTGGACAACTAAACACTTATTTGACCTACAAATAAAGTGTCAGAGATCCTCGGCAGAACAGATGCTCGGTTTGAAGTAAACATGATTTTTTTGTTTTACTTTGTCCCATCTGTTAACGGGGAGGAGGCGGGCTCTGTGACCTAAACCACATCCAGGCCGATTACTTTAGGGACCTGCCATGTCGTCCATCTTTCTATACAGTCTATGGATTAATTAGAAAGGGTAACTCTGGGGCCCTAAAGAGGAGCAGTGTCCCTCATAGATAGAGACCAGTAGTACTAACAGTTTCCAGTATCTGCAGTGAAAATAGTAACCGTAGCATAGTTAGTAGCAGTAGGCGTGTGTAGAAGGAAACTCTCAGGATGAAACACAAACTGCTACCCCCTTCTTTCTTCTGTTACCTAAAGTTGTCCTTATTATGTGTGAGTGTGTGCGTGCGAAAGTGTGTGTGCATGGGAGAATGTGTATAAATACTATTAGAATTAATATAAGTGGCATTATTCTCTGGATAAGCTTGATAACCATCTGATTTGAAGAAACTTTTGTAAATACATGTTTATAATCATTTCAGATTAAATATGATTTATAATCTGGTATCAGAAGTTCTTGTTTAATGCACCAGACTCTGGAATGAGACAAGTTAAATGAAGACCGGAGCAGATTTTACAGTAGATACTGTACGTGTAAGACTGTATTTTTTGATGTTGGATATTTAATCAATGAATAAATTTATCAAAATGAATCAAATTGTCTCCTTTTTGTGATAATAGACTATTTTAATATATGGAGGTATTGTCCTTTGTTGATTTTTTTTTATTTTGTGTGTCCTGAACAAATAAATACATGGTATGTTTCATCTGAATTATTTAGTTTATAAAGTCCACTCCAAACATCTGCATAATGTGCTCGGTTATAAAACAGACAAACAAACAAAAAAAACAAAACAAAACACTTTTTTTCATCAGGAGAGAAAGAGCACATCTTGCTGACTCACAGTACGCATGTGCAGCAGGTTTCCATAGTAATAGCCGCCTCCTCTCCCGGCGTGCAGCGTCAGAGCGCCCCATCTTCAAAAGCGGCAGCAGGTGGAAGTGCAGTAGGGTGGAGCAGCAGACAGACGGACATCAGCCAGGAGGTAAGACACTGAAACATCCTTCAGCTACAGATCTGAAGCAGTCTATCCAAGCTTTCTCTCCTCCTCTATCTTCCTTTCTCTCCATCTATTTCTCTTCTCCTCCTCCACCTCCTCTTTCATTCTCTCTCTGCGTCTATCTCTGCTCCATGTGTTTGAAGGTTGGGGGGCGGCGGCTGCGCTGACAGGCGCGGTAGACTCGTGCTGCGGTACTTTCCGCTCTGTAACCGCCCGTTAGTGTAACTTTGCACTGTCTGGTGCCGCTGCGTTGCCGCGTGGAACTGTTGGGGCTTTTGTATGGCTTCATGAAGAACACAAAAGAGATTTTGGGAGGGTCATTTAAACGCGCTAGCTCTTGTGTGAGAGAATGATTGACAGGTGAAGGGGCAGAGTTGGAGTGGAGCTGAATTTGTGGGGTTTGTTGCTGCATCATCATCATGGTGGATTTAGAGTGTTACTGAGCATGCGCACTGACTCCTCCTCTACTTCTCTTCAACTCTCCTTTTTCTCCACCCCTCCTTTCCTCCTCTTTCTCTCCACCTCATCTCCTCTCTTCTACACACATGCTTCCACCTCCTCTCCTCCATCTCTTTCTGCCTCTTCCTCTCCATCCTCTTTTTCTTCTAAAGGAGTAAAGATGGATGGATACTCCGCCCCCCTCGGAGGTGGTGCCCCTGCAGAGCAGAACATGGGAGGTTGGTGCCAGGCTTGTGTGCATGGATTTGTGCAACATTAAAACATGTTTTACTTCCTTATGGTTATTTGTTTTTTTTGTTGTTTGTGTGTTGTTTATGATGTAGTCATGATGTTAACTGAGTCTGTGCAGTAGGCCTGTGTTGACATAAGAGTAACAGTGGTTACTCCTATGAATGGAAAGTCTCAGCCTCCTGTTACCGCTAGCATCACCGTTACCATGGTGATGTGCTCAAATACCTCCAGTCAGTTTGTTTGTTCTCAGTGTTTGTCTTCGTCTCCTCCTGTTGTCTTCTCCTCTCCTCCTCTCGTCTCCTCCTCCCTCAGACCTTGACTCCCACAGTTTTCTGGATAAGCTTCCAAATGGGAGCATAGCAAAGCAGGAGGAGGAGGAGGAGACGAAAGAGAAGCAAGGAGATGAAGGTAAAGTGATCAGGAGCAGCCCCTGGGAGCAGGATAAGGAGGAGGAAACAGAGATGAAGAAAGAAGAGGAGGAGGAGGAGGAGAAACCTAGGGACAAAGAGATGGAGGAGGAGAAAAAGGAGGAGCAGCAGTCTCCTTTCTCTCCGACTAGGTGTTCTTCAAATGAAATAGACAAGGAAGAGGAGACGCAGAGGGAGCAAGGAGGACAAGATTCTTCAGAGAAGGAGCAGGAAGAGGAGAAGAAAAAGAACAGAGCAGATGAGGAGGAACAGGAGAAGCCAACAGTGGTGAAAGGAGAAGAAGGGAAGATGGACATCAGGAGAGAAGAGGAGGAGGTAGTGGTGGATGCCAGAACTGAAGAACAGATGAAGGAGGAGGAGAAACAGGAGGAGAAAAAGAACAGAGCAGGTGAGGAGGAACAGGAGAAGCCAACAGAGGTGCAAGGAGTAGAAGGGAAGATGGACATCAGGAGGGAAGAGAAGGAGGTGGTGGTGGATGCCAGAACTGAAGAACAGATGAAGGAGGAGGAGGAACATGAGAAGCCAGCAGAGATGCAAGAAGAAGAAGGGAAGATAGACATCAGAAGAGAAGAGGAGGAGGTGGTGGATGCCAGAGCTGAAGAACAGAAGGAGGAGGAGGAGAAGGAGAAAGAAGATACAGGAGAAGAAGAGGGAGAGAAGGACATGTTGGAAAAAGAAGAGGAGGTTACAAAGGACAAAGATGTTGAATTAGAGACAAATGAGGAACAGCAAGACAAAGAAGATGCCAACATGGTGATGGAGGAGGAGAAAGAGGCTCAGGCAGAGTCCCCCTGCTCCTCTATCACCCCTCCTGATGAAGGAGGAGCAAATGAAGAGGAGAAGCAGACAATGAAGGAGAGCTCAGGTGGGGCTGTGATGTCACCTGAGGAGCTGCAGGAGTCCTCTGAGCTTCATGCTCCTCAGGAGGTAACAAAAACAAGCTCTACTATTAGCTTTGCACCTCCTCCTGAGGACGAAAGAGGAGCTAATGAAGAAGAGGAAGAAGAGCAGATGATGGAGGGCTCAGGTGCAGTCGTGATGTCACCTGAGAAGCTGCAGGAGTCCTCTGAGCTCCATCCTCCAGAAGAAACAACAAAAACATGCACCCCCAGCAGCTCGGCTCCTCCTGCTCCTCCATCCTTCTCCAACAAGAAGAGCCCTGTAAGTAAAACACACACTCCTTTAGCGAATGGAGTCAGCGCCAAGGAGAAGAAACGCTTGAATTCTGCAACTGCACCTCCCTCTAGAGCTGAAGCTCCAACCACAGGAGCTGCCTCAGTGAGGAAAACAAGCACCTCCTCCTCTCCAAAACAAGCTGCTCCACCCAAGAAAACAAGCGCTCCCTCGACTAAAAAGGCTGCCCCAGTTAGGAAAACAGGCGCCCCCCCTCCTCTTAACAAAGGTCTGTCTTTCTGAACCTCTCTTTCTCTCACTTTAATATTTCTTCACCTCTTCTCCCCTTTTCCTTCCCACTTCTTTATTTTGTCCCACCCACTCCTCCTCCTCCTCCTTCTCCTCAGCTTTAGGGGCTTTTCTCATCTTCTTTTCCTTGTTTTGAAAGTGACAGACCGCGCACTCGCTCACCTTCGACCGTATGGTAGTCTGATCTTTCACCTTTACTAGTCTTCCCTGTTTGCTGCCCCCTGCTGTTTGTAGATACTGTCTTTTCTCTGCAGTTAAAGTCCCCATGATGCAACAAAGCAAATTCAAAATTTCACCAAACTGACATAAAATTAAATTGAAACCTTGACATGTTTACTTTGCATCATAGGAACTTTAATGGCCAGTCACATCAGTTTTTTTTCCTTTAATCTCTTATTTAGATGGCTCTCAATTTCAAAAATGAAGCTAAAAGAAAAAAAAACTGAAAGCCCAATGTGAATATTTTTGATGCCATGTTGACGTTTGTCTTCCTTCAAATCTTATTCCTTGTTCAGAAAAATCAGCTGGAAAAGGAACTTCTGAAGAAACCTCAAAGGTACATTTGAAATATTGCAGTGTTATTGTTCTACCCAATACTACTTCTACTAACAATAGTAATAATAATAAAAACGTAATGGATTTATATCAGTAAAAATGTCTGTGATTAGGCCTCCAGAACAGCAGGGGGTGCTAGAGCAGCCAAGATGATATCAGCCAAGAGTACAGGTACACTGCTTTAGCTGTCTAATAATGACTCAATTTCAACCAGTATGACCTCCATAACCTGTCTATTTCTCCACCTGTCTGTCTGTCAGAGTCAGTGGATGGAGTCAACAGCCCAGGAAGTCGCTCTCCTGCCAGCAGATCCTCCACTCCAAACAGAGATGTGAAGAAGGTCTGAGCCTAAAACCAGATATTGTGCAGTATCGTTATCAAAAAAAAAATGGTACAGTTTAATTTATTTTTTCTGATTCTATCACATGAATCTTCTGTAGGTGGCAGTGGTTCGAACCCCTCCTAGGTCCCCCAGCTCTGCTCGTGGAAGAGGAACACCTCCTCTGCCCTCCCATCCCATGCCTGATCTCAGTAACGTGAAGTCAAAGATCGGATCCACGGAGAACCTCAAGCACACACCTGGAGGGGGCAAGGTAACACACCTGGCTTTCTGTACTTGTGAGGACAGAAAGAGTTCTGCCAGGTAGTGAGATCTTGTGTGTGTGTCTCTCTCTGCAGGTTCAGATTGTCCACAAAAAGATGGATCTCAGTAACGTGACATCAAAGTGTGGCTCCAAAGACAACATCCACCACAAACCAGGTAACATGTATGGATTGTGGTGTTATTTTGGGGTACTGCACAGGTATGGTACTTAAGTGTAACGTTATGTGTGTTTGTGACTCAGGTGGAGGGAAGCTGGAGATAAAGTCAGAGAAGTTGGAGTTTAAAGGCGTTCAGTCTAAAGTCGGCTCTATGGACAACGTTGCTCATGTTCCAGGAGGAGGGAAGAAGAAGGTAAATGCTAAGTTCATGCTGAAAAAATAAGCTAACAGTGCTGTGACGTAAAAACAAACTGACACAAAAACACAAGATATTTCTTTGTTGCTCCACAGTACTCTTTTGGTGTGGTAGAAAATCATACATCTTCACCTCAGATTTAAAGGGATTAAGTGCTTGTCTGTCCACAGATTGAGAGTCAGAAACTGAACTTCAGAGAGACTGCCAAAGCTCGTACTGACCACGGAGCAGAAATCATGGTCCAGCCTGACACCTCCCCCCCTCGCCTTAGCAACACTTCCTCCCCTGGAAGCCTTAACGCAGCTGAAGCTCCGCCTCTCGACGGCTTGGCTGACCAGGTGAGAGGTCAGGTGGTTCAACCTGGAACATCCACAACATCAAACATGAGTTAACAGAAAACACTCTCTCTTGTTTAGGTGTCTGCGTCCCTCGCCAAACAAGGCCTGTGATTGGATGAGTGTGTGCCTACAGACCCCGCCCCTATTGTTACCAAGGAAACTACCTGATGGAAGAAAGAAAAAAAAAGAAACTTCATTCTGCCTATTTCCTCATGACCTTCACTCGATATCACACAAACAGAACGGAGAGATTTTATGAAGTTAGAGCATAGCTTTCTGATCGCAGCTCATCAAAAATAACAGAGTAACAGACAAAACAGCCAATCAGAGCTCAGTAAATCACCTGAGAGTGAAACAGGTGACAGTTAAACACCCTCAGAGGAATCCAGACAATAAAGAAAGGACTGACCTGCTGCCAGTGTAAGCTTGTAGATTCCCCTTGTCTGTGCTAGGCTAGGCTAGGTTAGTTCCCCTCTGCTTTTAGTCGTAATTCTAGGAAAAGCTGGCATCTTCACCCTAATGTGAGTGTTTATATGCTTATTTTAGGCTAGTAGTTTCCCTTTGCTTCCAGTCATTGTGCTAAGCTAGGCTAATAGTTACAGGTATTTATGCAAAGGATAATGTAGCTGTTGTTAATGTGGGGAAAAGCCATTCAAGGGGCCTGAGTTGGCTCCAGACGTGCTTTAAAGAGAAAAAAAAACTTGAAATGGTGCTATGGACTTAAAGGAATCTTCCAGGAAGGTTTGGACAATTGAAAAGCTTCCTGGTGTAAAAAATGTTGCATCAGAGAAACAAAACATACACTAACCAATCATGGCAGAGCTTTAACTAACAGTTTGATTTAGTTAGTCTCAACCTGGAACACCAAAACATGGACACTATGGGATGTTCTGAGTCTGATGAGGAGCATAGAATAGAGATGTAACCTCCCCCTCATCTGGTGCGCTCAGCCTCTGGACCTCCAGGAGTCCCTGGGGAGATGAAAACACACCATCTCTCATTATTAGCATGTTAGCTCCCTTCATAAAATCCCTTCCATTGTATTAAGCCACATCTCTCATCATTCATCACCTCTTCTGTGTTTCTGAATGCCGTGCGTCCCCATGATACCCATCCCTGTCATTAAAAAAAAACACCCAGAATGCAGTTTGATACGAGGTGCCAAATCCATGCTGTCTGTCTCACTGCTCGTCGGCTGTCAAGTGCTTTGTACCAATAAAGTTTCTCTTGGATTGAACATGTTTGTTGGAAAAATAAAGGAACATTTGAGGCGTGATGGTGTCAGGGTGTTGGTTTGTTAAATTGCACTCATGATTACACACAGCTCTGAGAATACTTCAGTTTAAAAATCAGAATGTTGAACAAGAACTTTCTAAGGGAAATTAAGCTTTCCAAAGGTAGTGATCATGTTTAACCCCCTTAATCAACATGCTGTCTATAAGCTGATATGTGACAGAGCTTAAACTCACCTGGTCCAATCAGATCAGCTCCTAATGGCTACTTTCATCAGTAACAGGCTGACAGCAGGAGGAGGGGTTTACATGTTTTTATTGTTTATTTCCATAACGATGATAAAAAGAACATAAAAAACAGCTGTGATGTCAGAGGACAAGCTCGATGACATACGAGGAGGAAGAGAAAGGCTGGGGGCGGGGCTTCAGGGCAGCAGCAGTCTGTTTCAGCCATCAGAGGACAGGAAGGAGGGCGGGAGCGGAGTTAAACTGAAGATCTGTTTGTCGGACTGTTGCCTAGCAACAATACTCCTCCAGGTCATCAGTGTTGGGACGGGGCTTGGTTCAAGCAGGGGTGAGGTTAGATGAGAGGGGCAGGGTTAAAGGACCTCATCGCTCTCAGCTGTGTGAAGCTGTGTGTCATCAGCGTCTGTCATGATGCTGCTGTCCTGACTGTCATCCACCTCCGCTGCTGGACAAACAGACAGGTGAAGACACACAGAGAGGTTGTTTAGCTACACTTATAATTAGCAGTTCAGTGTGTTAGCTATAGCTACAGTTTACGCTAACTGAATCCACCTCCCAGATGCCCCTACCTGTCTCACCTTCATCCTCTGGCAGGTATCTCTTGTCGATGGCTTCTTTTATCTGGTTGTTTGCTCCTTTAGGGTCCAGATCCATTGCCCAGCTGAAGTTCATCAGGGCTAGATGAGTCTGACCCAACTTTTTGTACACCTGAGGGGGGACAGGCTAGAGTTCAGATCAGCTGTGTTTAAGGAGGGGTTTGAGTGTCAGAGGTCAGCAGGTGTTTTTTTTACCTTTCCTATGAGGAAGTAAACAAGAGACTCTTTGGGAACGATCTGCTTCAACTCTTCCAACTCCTGTAGAGCCGCCTGTAGGAAGACAGATGGGTTAGAGGGGGGAAAAAGACAGGACAGATAAAGACAGGTCAGACAAACACAGAGTAGTGACAAAACTGCACCTTAGCTAAGAAAGAGACACGTTATACTGTATGATCACAATGAAACAAATCTGAAAGTGACTGATCACTACAGAGCAGCACTGGTTACCTTGTACTTGTCGTTTGCGAACAGTATGGACGCCCGGTGGAACTTGCAGAGCGGGTTCTTAGGGTCAATCCCGATTGCTCTGTTCAAAGTTTCTAAAGCTGCGTCAGACTTCTTCAAAGCATGCTGCACCTGCGCACACGGACATTCACACACAGACTCAGACTCAGTAACTTCTGCACACTCAGGCTTTTACTAAATGCCAATACATGCGATGTTTTGGATAGTGGACACTACGTGCTAACATACCACTCCGATGTGACAGAGCAGCACAGAGCTCTGAGGGTTGATGCTCAAAGCTTTCTTAAAGTGGATCTCTGCCAAGTTAAACTTCTCCTGTTTGTAGTAAATCATCCCCAGACCATACCTGTATACGCACACACACAGACAGAGTTAGTGACACAGAGTTTTGATGACATGATCCTGAGTTGTGCAGCTAGTCCTTTCCATACCATGCGTTGTAGTGTCTGTTGTTGACTCTGATGGCGTTACGGAAGCAGGCGAGAGCTCTGTCCAACTCCTCTGTCAGGACAAACTCGTGACCTAACAGGGTGTAGGCGTATGCAAAGCCAGGGTCCACCTGAGACACAGATATAAACAGTTAGAGGTACAGACAGGTCAGAGAGATACAAAGAAACAGGAGACAAGAGAGACAGGCATAGAAAAGGTCACTTAGAGAGAAAGACGGGTATATGGAAACCAGAACATAAAAAAAGGAACCTCAGGAGGGAGGGATAGAGACAGGCGAACTCAAGAGATAGAGGCAGAGATGAGAGACAAGTCAGATAGATAGAATAAAGAGAGAAAATGAAAAAAGAGACAGAAAAACAGGTTGACAGAGAAGGGGACAGATGGCCAGGACAGGGTAGAGAGACACTCGTTGAAGAGGCAGACAGGTCACAGCTTGATAGACAGACAGCAAGAGGACAGTATCGACAGCTTTCCTCACCTGGATGGCTCTCTGGAAGAACTTTATGGCGATGTCATGCTCCCTCTGCAGACTGAAACAGTTACCTGCTACACACCAGGCCTGCAGAGAGACAGACAGAGAGCTAAGGCATGTGTTTGTCTTGGTTTCAAGCCAATTCATAACCCTGTTTTTTTTTTTAAAACTCTGAGGAGACTTTGGGGAGGTGCAGCTTGTACCTCTGGACAGTTTTTGTCCATGTCAGTGAGGTCTTTAGACAGAGCAGACAGTGCAACATCTTTCTGCAGGTGCCATAGTGTGGTCGAATAGATCTCCATCCCTTCAACTCTGTATGACTCGATCCTGCGAACCTCGCTAAAGAGACGCTCCGCCTGCAAACACACACATCGTCATGAGTCAGCAAGACCTATCTGAGCAAAAGACGAGATACAACAAGTTCTTCAAGTGTCAGTGCTGTTACCTGTGTGTACTCAGCAAGCTCAAAGTAGGCCCTGCCGATATGTGTGAGGACCCAGCCGGTGTTGTAGTGCTGAGGAGGGAGGGAGGTCAGGATGTTGATGGCTTCTCTGCAGTTGTACGAGCACAGGGCCTGGTAGCCTCGCCCCAGTTCCCGAAGCAACGCCATCACACTGTCTGCACATACACACAGAAATTTGATCATAAGATTTACACTTCTACATCCAAGCTACATCAAACCGGGCTGAAGTTCTGGTACTTGGTGTTACCTGCAGCAGCTCTCTGGTACTGGGGGATCCTGGTGTCTGGGAGACTCAGACTGGGATCCAGTCTCAGGATGTCGAGACTCTCGTTCAGATTGGTGCTGTTTGACGTTTTTGCTGATTTACATTTAGTTTTCCTGTTTGGGATCTTTGTAGGGAACTTCATCTTTAACTTCTTACTGTTCTCCTGCAGGCACACAAACACACATAAACACAGATTATTGTATAACTTATATGTAGTGTATTAAAACTAACAGCATAATTATTATAGATTATCTTTTTACCTTGGCAGTGGAGCTGGCACTTGTAAACAGTCTGGAACTTCTTCTGGGCTGAACGTTTGGAGGACCAGACATACTGGGACTGAGAACCTGAGGGGAGCCACTGAAAGACGAAAAGGGTCATCAGTTAGAGGCAGTAAGACAGACAGGGGGTGAGACATTCAAGACGCTCAGCTTTTTATTGGCTGCTGTTGTTACCTGGTATGAGGAGCAGTGGTCTGTGATTGGTTGAAAGGGATGGGGAGAACATCTCGGCTGTTCCCGCTCTGACTGAAGACAGACTTTGACTGACTGATCCTAGAGACAGACTGAGAGAGACAGAGAGATGGACAGGGGGGTTAGTTTGCCAGAACATGTGAACTGTGTTTAGCAAATGTCTAGAAAGTGTCAGTACCTTCTTGTTTGGAGCTGTAGATTGTGTTTCCATTGTTGCTGAATAGTTCTGTAGATATGTCGGGTCTCCAGGGCTGGGCTCGAGGGGCAGGATGCCAAAACTACATAGACAAAGAGAATCGCACAGTGGTTATTGTTTATATCCATATTTCAAACATTAGTATTAAGTGTGAATGCAGTGTTCTTATTGGCTGACTGATAGCTTTACAGCGAGTGGTGACAGAGGAACCATACTGTAGACTCACCTGGGCGTCAGAGGGCTGAGCGCAGCAGGTCCTCCCAGTAAACTCCGCCCACTCTTCGGCTTGTTCTGTTTTGCAAGTAAAGAGCCAGCTGATGCCATGGAGACTGTGTTACCCAATAATGAGCCGGTCTCCGGTGATATGAGTGAGGAGTCAATGTAGGAGACTGACAAATCAGATGTCAGCTTTCCATTAGAAGATTCTAGATTCAAACGATTCAACTCCTGAAGAGAAAAAAAAATGAAATCAGTTAAATCCTGAGAGCAAAACAGTCAGAATACTCAGGTTTTTCTTTTTAATACGTACTAGTGTGTCCTGTGGCGTCTCCATGAGGGCAGTGTCTAGGCGGTGTGAGGGGTTCTGGGCGGGGCTAACAGAAGGAGGGGGAGGAGCTATAGAGGAGTTCTGTAAAGCAGACAACCTGAAGACCTGATCTGGATCTGGTTTCTCTCCTGGAATACAGACCACAAAGGGAGATGTATTGAAAGTTTGATCACAAGGATAAATCACACATGCATCGGAGTAGGTGAAAGCTGTGTTACCTAGGTGACAAAGGTTCTGGAAAGGCGACCACAGGAACGGGTTGAGGGTTAAACTTTTCTGGAAACATTCAGCACCTTTTGCGACACGATCTGTCTTGCTGCTCAGAGAGAAAGAGAGAGAGAGGTTGGCAAACAGAAAGTCCCAGATCTGTGACAGTCGATGAGAACAGTTTCTTACCAGTAAATGTGTCCCAGTAACGACAGAGTGAAAGAGGCGGAGTCTCCAAACTCTGTGATGATGTCATCCTGACTCTTCTGTTTATTCAACACTCCACCAATCAAAACCTGCTCTCCTTCTGCCAGCCTGGGGCAAAGAGACAGTAAACTCATGAGATTAATAGACTGGATTATGATTTGATGTTTGATGTCTTAAAAGATGCCCAGAGTCAGAATCTAATGATCTGTGTGTGCTTACTTGCTGAGTTCGACGCAGCATTTTGCTAAGAGGAATCGAACTTGTGGTGTGGAGCAGCTGTGAGCCTTTAGCAGCCGGTATGCTTTGTATGGCTTCCCCGAGCGGTAATAACATGTAGCCAACAGGTAAAGGGCTTCCTCTGACCTCACTGGAAGACAAACAGGCACACGTTAGCCTCACTGAGGGATCAGACAGGTGAACAGACAGATCAATGTGCAGATGTTGCTGAGAGAGAGAGGCAGAAGTGAGAAACTGAGAGGTGATACCTTCAGCATAGAGTCTCTCAGCGAGAAAAACGGCGTCCAGGTAGGCGTAGTGGTTCAGAGCCTGCCACACTGCAGCCTAAGAACAGAGGAGGGAGGGGTTTACTATGAGACAAACTGACTCATCTCAAACCAAGAAAAACATACTATGACCTTCAACCATCAGCTGTTCCTAGTTGGGGTAATAATTTAAACCATAAACATTCATGATGATTGGAACATCGGCTGATAATTTCAGAGTTTTTAAGTGTAGGTTTTTTGACACACATTACTCTGACGAGCCTGTGTCTGAAACTTCCTCTACTTCTGGATCAACAACTGGTCTATTTCAAGTTCTGGACCAGACCCCACATAGGCAGCTAGTTAAACCCTAAAAATACCTGAAGAGGCAGCCCAAGTATATCTACAGCCACTCAAAGTATGTTCGCTGACCATTACGTCCATGTGAGATCGCCTTCTGCATTAAACTACAACGGACCTCCTCCCCTCACTCTCTACCTCCGCATCATGGCACAAGAAAGGTCTCGGTCTCCTGCAGCGAATCAGAGAGTGTCATCTCCTGCACCCCTCCAAACTGGTAATCAAGCGACAATCTCCGGTCTAAAAATACGAGACGATGTGAAAGTGCGAAAAGTCGCTGTTTGTCGAGAATAAGCTTGAGTCTGGCTGCAGAAAGACCAGAAGTCACTTACACACCAAGCCATAAAGACTGACTTTATGGCATTAAAAAGCATATTTACAGCCTGGTTCAAAAAATGACTTATCTATTCTTCTAGTGATTTTTTTTCCATTTCTGCAGTTTAGAAGTTATTAGGATCGTTTGATTTTCCGATCAGAGGCACAGCTCAGGTCACGTGACTGCTCGAAGAAAAACTCACAGTTGGCGTCATAGCAAATGTGCGTCTTCGTATCGGCTTCATTTCATGGTTTCAGGAACAGACGGGTGACGTCCAGGATAACTCATCCATGTTTTATACAGTCTATGTTGTTAAACCAAAAAAACTTAAATGGTTCGTGTGAAGATTGCTTTGTCCTGTCTGCGGCAGATTACAGTTTCACGCAAGATGCCGGAGCTGCTATACGTCAATTTCACAAAAAGCAGGTCAGGTGGGAGAGGAGGGTGAGCCCAGAAACCATCTGAAACACCCATTGACTTTCAAAATGAAACAAACATGTCCAAACCAGATTGATTTAACTTGACCACTAAAACAAACTGACATAATGAATGGAGCCAGACCAGAAGTGAACTGAATGGAGAGTGACAGCCAAAACAAAAACAAGGAAACGTTCAAATACGGATTGGGAAGTGCAGGAATTCCCTCAAAAAATGAATGAAAATGAGGTACAATGCAAGCTCTGCAAGGTTAGTCAATCAATAGTTGTCAACAACTGCACAGCCATGTGAGAGCGAGGCGTGCAATGGAAAGTGCAGTGCTGTCTGCAGATCAACAGTGGGCGGTATGCTTTGTCACCTAAAGAGGTAAGTTTGATGATCGATGTGCAGAGCACAACAGCCCTCTCCCTCTTTGTCAAAGTGTAACGTTGAGGCAGAAGGTATGGTACTTACTTTATTACTGAAAAACTACTGTTGTAAATAAATATCTAAGCAGACAGTGTTTCTTACTAGGACTTTTTTAGTTCAGTTTTTATCTTTTCAATGAATCGTCTACATTTACCACTTTCATTAAATGTAATAATGAACTACAGCTTTTATTACACTGTCTTAATACACTGTGTATTTTTGTATCACAGGAGCACAACCTTACACACAACGGTTTCAAAACTATATACCGGATAATAACCTGTGCATTGAACATTTATGTATTCTTCATTTGAGTGTACACAGTAGTCATTTACATTTAAGAAGGTTGTAAATCTAGTTTATGTAAACTTTAAAATACCATTGTCAGCTTTAATCATTATAAAACACAATTATCAAAGTTGTGGCTAGTGCAAATGCTGAGAGCCTAGTAACTCTAGGGAACCACTAGCCACAGTGGCTGGTGAGCAAAAAAGTTAATGTCAAGCCCTGTTTATGTCAGTGATCCACCACACTCAAATTTAACAATAAAGAGGACATATCATGCTTGTTTCTCCTTTTCACTATGCCAGACTAGGATGCCTGTAAAGCATTTCTGCCCTCAGTACAAGTCATTTAGTTCCTTCATTGCCCCACAATAGCGTTCTCAATATCCTCATTTTAGGCCATTCTGAAGATCTCGTTGAAACGCTCCGTTTCCAGAATGACCTCCAGTAACCTCGCAACGTCACAGCCCTATGTGCTCTGATTGGTCAGTTCTATCAGAGGGGTGGAGGGGGTAGAGCCAGGGGGCGGTTTTTGCAGCATGGCAGTATTTACAAAATCGCCACATTGAATGGAGCAGACCGAGCAAGTTTGCTGTTTGCCAAAACTTCACCGTAAGGCATTGACAGCAGTAATAAAAAGGCAGAGTGTAGGATACGTCCTTTTGTATTGGACCCTGAGTCAGACCTGGACGGTTCTGCAGCTCAGGAGGAAGAAAATCCACCTCGACACAGATCATCTCAGGACGCTTCAGTGTGGTGAGTCAAACCGGTACTGTAACATGTATGGTGGAAATATAGGCAGACTTCACCAATAAACTATTTCTATAACAGGGCTCCATCCTGCTCCTTCACTTTTCTCTGTCTGTTTTATCCATCATGCTGAAAGTGTAGTCTAAAGATCGCCTCTACTGTCAGTTCGTCACTATGTTATTACCGCCATTATACTCGGCTCTTGGTGGGTGTATCCCTCGGTGGCGGTTGTGTGACTAACTGACATCACAGAGGAGGAGCTGCTTTATCAGATTACTCCAATAAAAAGAAAGGATCCTCGTGTCATCACGAAGGTCGAAATCTTGAAGCCAAATGTCAATGACCTATTTTCAGAGGCATCAAATCTCGTTCTAGGATATCAGAAAAAATACAACATCTCATTTTTTGAAAATCCAGGGGGTGAAAGGTCTTGTTTTCAACTTCATTATTTTATATGTAAGTATTAAATCACAGATCAGCATGATATGTCCCCTTTAATGATAATACATGGTAACCGTGTCCTCTCTAAGCCAAGACCTGGATGCAATTCCCCGCGCCCCAAGTTCTGATGAGATTAAACTCAGGGCACAGCACTCACTGAGCAGGTTACTGTGCGGTGAGCAAGTTGACGCCCACTGGGCAGCTGACCTGCACTTTGCTCAGTGAGGCTAAAATGCCATTGTGGTTTGACCCAGGGTGTGGGAATTACAGGTTTTAGAGCATTGTTGCATTGTTTCTACAAAGGCTTAGCCAGCCTGCACTTAACAACATCCCATATTAGTCTTAAATGATCTTATAAATGCTTTGAAAAAGCGATAGGGACAGGCTCTGTAGAGTCTGGATTTCAAACTGAAGTCTATCTTCGAGTGTGTTCCCTACAGACAATCTTTCCCCAGACAACTATATTCTCCATGACATACATGGAAAGTAATAGACACTACTGCATTTTTAGCCCTTTGGATTCCTACAGTACAGAACCCTGCGCACAAAGCGAGCCCCATGCAAAATGTTATGTCAACCACAATTACACTGATTTATTGTTGTCATGCATGTCTTGTAGTTACAATTTCCACAAACACAGTCTGTAACAAGCTGCAATGCCATGATAATCATCAGGATGTATGACCAGCATCTTACCCACACAGTGACAGACTTTGCTAACTTGTAAGCACCTTGCTTGTACAGGTTAACAGTACAGGGAACATCTAAAGAGAATAGCCTCAAAAGATGCATAATTTATTTATATACTTATTTATTTCTTACCACGATTAGATATGTGACGTTTACTGAATCTGATTACCACTACGCTTCATTTCCTGTCACTGTCATAGCTAACAATTCAAATGTGGGAAGCTAGTGCAAATTCCTGTCACGATATCACAAACACACCTGTGATTTCAAGGTATGTCTACAGTACTTGAACCATAATATTAAACTATATTCTCTTTTACCCTGTTTTATTTGGTCTGAATGGCTGACATGGCAGCTAACCAGCTGATGCTAATAATGTCAACAACCAGCTAAGTTAGCTGTGATTACTTAACGTTAGTGATAAACAAGCTAAGAATGTTGTTCGTCAGATTAAACATCTGTATTGAAGATATACTCAAATCAGAAAAGATATTGCCCAATAAATTTTTCTATTTTTGGTTCAGAAACTTTAAAGGAAGGTTTCTGGCGAATGTAGCCGCTCGGCTATATTTTAGCCTGAGTGCTAGCCGGCTAACATTACTAAAGCGGTAGCATCTTTGCATTAGCATCGCTACAAACACAGAACTCCATTTGAATTACAGGTAATTAGTCTCCCCCTGCTCCACAATCAACCACATACCTCTTTAAGTGATATCTGAGGAATCTACATTTTTAACTGATACATTCGGCACGTCTACATTCAACCAGCTATGGATAACAGAAGTGGAATATAAACTTTATTAAGTATTTGCGTTGTTACCGTCGTACTCAACCTGACCAAAGCCTGTGCACAGAAATATGAGACCAATGCGTAAAATAAATGTTATATTAAGCAACCAAAAGAAACTGTATCTGAAAAGTATATGCCGAATCAACATGTGTTGCCTTAGAGATCTGAAAATATAACAAAAATTACTGCTCCCAGATGGTTTTTAAAAATACACCAGCGGAAACCTAAATGTGTCAGATTTTTAAAAGGGCCTGGTGTGACCTCTCTGGACTGTCAGCACGGCACGGAAGCAAAGAGATAAAACACAAACCAGCGCTGTGATAAAATATTGACTCCGTTTAAGGACTACATCTTTGTGCTGTTATAACACAAAAATAAAAAACTACTATAGATAACACGCCTAGAGCTGCTAGCGGCGGGCTGCGGGGCCTGTGGCGGGGGAAAGCTCCCACACCGCGGATTGGACCAGCCGCTGAGGCCGGGACAGATCACTGAGGACGGCGATAAGAAATAAGAGTTACCCCGTCCATGACAACGACCTTAACTTGTGTGTTTACCTGGACAGGTTCCTGCAGCACCGTCATTCCGCTTCCACACTCCGTCTATCCGCTCTTGTCGTCTGTTTCCCTCTTTTCTCTCGGGTCTTTCTTTAGTTCAGTCTGCAGGAGGAGCTGCGGCCGAACATTTGAACACACCGACCGTTAACAGCCGAGTGATTCCGAAGAAAGCCGAGAGGAAGTCGAGACCAGTCGAAGATAACGAGACACATACGAAAAGAGCCGAAGCCCTCTACTGGTGAGATGAACAGCAAGTTGGGGAGATGGTAGAATAACGCCATTTTTTAACAGTTTTCTAAAGCACATGGTGGAGTTCGAGGTAATGTTTTCGGGTATTTTTGAATATTATAGTCTTTCAAAATTTCTGACTTGTATTCTTGATTCTATATTTTATTATTTTATTTTATTTTATTTTATTTATTTTTTTACTGAGGATATTTCTGAAGCTTTACTGCTATATTATCCCTTTTTTATAAAGTCCCATAAAGCGACTTTTCTCACTGTTGGTGTCCAACTGAAATTGAATTTAAGAAAAACAAATCTGAAGCCATTAAGATGTAACCCTCTGACTCCCAGCAAGAGAAGAATATTGCTCCAAGACTTTTCTTAATGCAACACAGAAAAAACTTTATTTCACATCAGCAAGACACTTAAAGGCAGAAACAGGCTTCATTAGAGGCAGGCAGATCCTAAGCTAACACAAGGAACAAATACAGAGGGACATCATCTACATGGCAGAGATGCCTGGCTACAAGGTGCAGTTGGCCTCTGGAGAGAGTCGACATTTAGCCACAGTCAGGTAGGTCTCCACCTGTAGACAAAAAAATGTTGTTTAATCAACCTTCATCATCATGACCAACCTAACCCTCCTTCTCCTCCTCCTCCTCCACCACCTCTTCCTTCCTTACCTTATGCATGTCTTTCTTGAAGCAGGACAGAAGTTCATAGGTGCGTCTCAGAGAATCATCAGCTCCCAGGCTTTGATAAAAGTTTCCAAAAGGTGCAAGCTGTGGGGTCGAGCCATCAGAGAAGACTTCTCCTCCACCCTGATTGGTCTGAAGAGTCAGGTAGTTTTTCAGGTAAGTTGGTTAAAGTGGTGTGTTTGTTATATGATTCATGAGTGTGTGTTCTCACCTGGATGAGCAGAAGGATTCCTGTCTTCAGATCAGCTAGTGCACGTGATATCTGGTTCCTTGGGGCAGAACCTCCAGACAGAGCACGACTGGGTGACTCCCAAGACTCAACCAGTCGATAGGAGATTGACAGCAGCTTCAGGACCTAAAATGAATCAGACAGAAGCATCAAAAAACTCAAATTTGATCTTTAAATATCTCATCACATCTCCTTCTTGTCCTGGAATATATTAAAATAGGTCTGTGTGTGCAGTTCACCCACAGAGCTGCGTTGCGTCTCATGTTTGTCGATTGGAGTGATGATGTAGTCTGAGTTACAGAAATCCTGCAGGAAGATTTTGTTCAGTTGACGTTGACCATCAGCCTGCAGAGAACTCTCCTATCAGACACAATGCACAGAAATACACACAGGGCGTCTTTTACAGCACTCCAGTGGATCTGTGGTGTGTTTGTTAGTTGTTGTGTGTGTTTAGAGTGTGTGTTTTATTTGTATTTTGTCTCACTCACAAAGTCTGAGAGGAGCCTCTGAGCCAGCAGGTGAAGGTGTTGGATTCTGCCAATGGCAATGGAGAACAAACGGTCGCTCTCTGGTATTGGCTGAGACATGACTCCCAGACACAAGACGGACAGCAGGAGAAGCACTGAGAGACAAACAGGTGAGACACACAGGTTAACTGAAAGCTAACTGACCAATGAGTGAGATGGACAGGTTAGAGCCATGTATGAGAAAGACAGGTGTGTAAGACAGATAACTGTGAGACAAAAGGTAAGAGGATGAACAGGTGTAAGCCAGATGTGTCTGAAAAACAGGTTAAAAAAATGACGGAGGACTTAATTCAGAAGACAGACAGGTCGAAGGGCGCTGGACAGGTGAGGCAGACAGGTATGGATAAGACAAGCAGGTGAGAGACAGGTAAGAGGCAGACACATGAGGAGAGACAGACAGAAGTGAGACACAAAGACACGAACCTTTTTCCATCGTGGATTCAGTTCTGGTTCTTGTTCTGGTTCTAGTTTGGGTTCAGGTTCTTGTTAATCTGATCTGAGTTCAGAGTTGTCTGATGTTTTCGGCTCGATATTTCAGTTTTATAGACGAAAACTTGATGATTAAATTCATCACAGAAACATGAGACTATACATGTTGGTGTGTGTGTGTGTAAGTGTGTGTAAGTGGTGCTGACCTCTATTCAACATCAACACTTTAATATTAATATTGGGTGAATGGGGAAAGTTTTCTGTCAAAGGAAAATCAAAAAAAGAACCAAAAAGTACAAATTGAAACAGAAGAAATTTAGAACACATCAAAGTTAGGACTGAACTTCTCTGGAGAACGTGGCTCATATTAAGTCCAATAAGACAAAAAAAAAAAAAAAAAAACTTAGAAACACGTGTTTGATTCAAATTTTGCAGTGTATGGTTATCATATAATAGGTGTTAAAAGAATACGTATACTTTTTTACTTCAGAGTTCCAGAATAACACAACACATAAAAGTAAAGCTGTAGCCCTGGAAACACATTTTAAAGTCTTATGGAGTTGTAAAGATCAAACTTTTTGTGATTCAAAATGAAAACCTAAAAACGTCTCTTCAAGTTAACAGACAAAGAAAGTTTTTAAGATGACACCAGGCTCAGTTCAGCTAAAAACAGTAAAGTTTCTGTATTGATAAAGATAAAAGCTTAAACTCAGAACAAATCTCCATCAAACAAAACTAAGGCGAGGACTTTTTGACTATTAAAAGCTTGTTTACAGGAAACGCGCTGCTGACGTAAAAATGTCAGATCTGCTTTTAGAAAACAGTGTCAGATGTTTGATGTTTTTGTCCTCAGAGATCTGAATTTATTCACACCTGTCACTGATCTGAGGTCAGACCTTTCACAGTAACATCACTGGAACTGAAAACTGAATTTATTCATGGCTCTGTGACAGCGATACAAGCAGAGACGACAAACACGAGTTGGTCCAAAGGTGCCTCTTTATCGGGTTAGAGACAGTTGTTAGAAACAAAGCGGGAAGAGGATCAAAGATACTGAACCTCTGGCAGTCCACCTCAGAGAGCTTGGCCTCTTTAAAGGAAAACCTTCGGAGTTTTTATCATGAGTAAAGTATTTTATCTCTTTGTCATGGAAAAAAGGGGTTTTGATGTTCATGGTTTTTGTAAACAAAATCTACTGTCAAGCAAACGTATCACCAATGACTGAGACCAGCTGTTGCTCACAACCACAGGAGAGAGAGGATGAAAGAAGGAGAGACACAGTGATAGTCCAGACAGAGTGTTTCAGAAAAATTACGGTTGGAGAAAATCTCATTGTGGGGTCTTTCATGAGACTGAAAGATACCGGTAGATGATGCTGATTTTTGTAAAACACATTTCTTCAATAAAATCTGTAAACAAAGAAGTTCTGCATCTCATTACTTTTGGGTAAGGTAGCAAACTTTCTGGCTATAGATGAGCATCATGTAACGCCAGGGGTGAAGAGGACAGGAAGGGGGACTGGCAGCTGGTAAGAAGTCCTGGTACACCAACGGGTTAAATTTAGAAGTGGTGTAATGGCCCACTCACAGTAAGCCTCTGTTTGTAATGAGAGACGAACCTGCACACATGATATAATGAAACGTTAATCATGCATTACACTGTGTTATCATGGGCCCACCTTCTCGATACATATTGAAGATGCTGTTGTGATGTTTTCTCATGAGATGCCGTTCTTATTATTGGATATTAATTCAGTATGTGATCTGACCTTCTCTCTGACACATTTTTGCTCTTTAAATATTCACTCTCTGATTAGAGAAGCAAGCCCATTTATCTCATCTCTGCGGTAATAATTCACAAACCTCAGGCTGGAGTGAGACACGATGGTGCATGTCATTTTGAAAGTGTTCCCTGAAAACGGACTCATGATGTCCTTTGAGCTTGTGTTGACTGTGTCTGCTTCCTCTCAAATTCTAATATTCAAAAGACAAAAAAGATTTTAAAAACTGTTTTTTTTTATCCAGCGAAAACTTCCTGTTAGTGCTGTTCTAACTCTTACTGGGATAAGGATAAAAAAACAAAGCTGTGTTCCCATTTGCACAAATCTCCTCAATGCTGCACAAATTTTTGGGTTGTGGGCTGTGAGTGAATGCAAACAGCTGGCTTTGTGGTTCATCTGTGCCAGTGATTTGAAACACAACATTAGAGCTTCGGTAATCCACATTTTGTAATCTGTGACTGCATCAAGAGGATTTAATCCAGTCTCTCCTTTGAAACCAGGACTAAAGTAAGATGGGTTACTTTACCCTGGAATACAAAAAAAGTGAATTTTCAAATTAAGGGCACTCTGACCAAGATTTAACTTGCAGATCAATGGTGTTTAAAGAAAACAAGATGTATTCCATAAGATATTGTTATTAAATGCAGAGAGTCTTCCACCTGTCTATAACGAGATTTAAAAAATGGAGCAACATGTAAGTCAATGGATGACCAGCAGAGGGCGGCAGCTGCACACAGACACAGTAAGTTTAATCAGCAGGGACGTTTATGTTCACATTAATATGTAATCAGTGTCTTAACTTTAATATTTAGCCACTCAACTTTCCTCATCAGAGCTTCATTATTCTTTGTTTGATCTCATTTAAACACAAAGTGTTCTTCGTCTGCAGCAAGATTCACAACAAACATTGACTGAAACAGGAAACTCAAAATGTGGGCTTGAAGCATGTGTCTTTGTGTGTGTGTGTGTGTGTGTGAGTGTGTGTGAGAGAGAGCGATAGAGAGAGAGAGAGAGTGTGTGTGTGTGTGTGTGTGTGTGTGTGTGAGTGTGTGTGTGTGTGTGTGTGTGTGTGTGTGTGTGTGTGACGTAACACTTAGTTTGTCAGTTGTGTTGGCAGCTGTTGCTCTTCTTGTCTTTCTCTTTGAACTTTGGCCGTTTCGTTCTGACAACAGCTGCTGCTGCCCTGCCTCTGAGCCAGGCAGGAGGTGGAACGCAGGATGTGCACAAGAACAGGTGCACAGTTGAAGAAGTCTGAGTGTGCACAGGTGCAGGGATGGACGAATACATAGGTGTGTATGTATGTGTGTGTGTGTGTGTGTAAATACAGTTTATGTGCAGGTGAAGTGTTCATTTATTTGTTTTAAGTTTAAGTTTAATGATCATGGTTCACTGATAAAAAATGTTTTTTTAATAACGAAATCTTGTCTGAATGAAAGTGTGGTAAATCCACGTGTACACATGTGTAGGTGTTGAATTCAGGTGATTTTGAAGAACAACAGAAACATCGCCAGGTGTTTGAAGCTTTAATGGTCTTTTCTTCACATTAGATTTGAACTTTTTCTTAAACATTTCAAAATGACCAATTAGCAGGCTGACAGCTCATCAACCAATCACAGAAGGAGTTGGCTGCTTTAGCAACAAGTTTAACAAACTCAAGGGCCTGTCTCCACCAATTGCATTTCTTTTGCATGGCAATTTTTTTCCCAAACAAACCCAATGCAGTTTGTTGTCTGTCCTCCTTTACATCCAAAATCAAGATGGGAGAGTCTTATGAGATCAACTTTGGGAAGATCTGCTTCCATAAATCAGCCATGCAGTCCAACAACCTCTGTCTGTGGACACATGCCCTTACTCTTTACACACAAATATGAAAATCAAGATGTTTTGACTGAAAAATAGTCACTACACAGGTTGATTCATTATCCCAAAGCATATTTTATACACTCATAATTATCATTTGTGATATACAAGAGTTCATGGAAAAAATCAATGACAGAAATAAAAAGAGGAGATCAAGAAAGAAAGAAAGAAACTGAGCTTTCTGCTCACGCAAGAGACACAGTTCTAGCCTCCTCTTAATGCCAAGGTTGAAAAGCAATATGAGCTGAAAAGAACTAGGGAAACCCAAATAGGACTCTTTTCCAGCTAACAGCACACCTGTCAGTAAGGGTTCAGAGACAAACTGTGATTGTCTGAAGGCAATAGAAACCTCTGGGCCATGTCATGACTATAGTTAGCTGCTAACGCCTGCCAGTCAACACTTCCTCTTTCTGGCGACGATAGCAACTTGAGAAGCAAGTTAAGAGCAAAACCAGACCCATTCCCCCAGATGTTGAAAGAGTTTTTAAATGTTTGTTAGCTCATTAAAAGTTGGATCCATCCATCCGTCCGTCCGTCCGTCCGTCCGTCCGTCCGTCCGTCCGTCCATCCATCCATCCATCCATTGATCCATCCATCCATCCATCCATTGATCCATCCATCCATCCATCCATCCATCCATCCATCCATCCATCCATCCATCCATCCATCCATCCATCCATCCATCCATCCACCTTTACCCCTTCCATTTCTGGGTCATGGGGGCTGGAGCCTCCACAACTTTTCCGCCTTTAACCCTGAAAATATCAGTGCTGGAGAATGGCCACCCCTTGCTGTTGGAATATACCAACAGGCCAAACCAAAAACAGACAAGATATTTCATTTAGCTGTCTGGTAGAAAATCAGACTACCTAAGCTTTCATGTTGTTGTTTCCTGAATTAACCTGCTTCCACTGATACTGCTGCTACCCTGGTTTAGTCACCTTGAGGGTCTCCAAGAAAAAAATAAAAAACAGATCAAACATTTTCTGTTTACATGGTTTGATATCAAATATAACCTCTATTTGAGATTATATTTTTACATCAATGTATAAAATATGCATTAGTAACAAGTTTTTGATGTTCAAAGACATTTCATGACCCCCCCTTTCAGTGTTTCATGGCCCCCACTTTGAGGACCACTGCAGTAGAGAAACATGTTTGTGGAGGTAAATCCCCAAATCTGTTCAAGGAATAGTTCAGTTGGGTGGCTCCTAATGGCTGCTGGCTGGTCCGATCTAAGCTCTCATTGGCTCGATGGCCTCATCACAGCAGTGTGAGAGCAAACTGTGTCGTGTTGGGCCGATGATTTGAACTGCTATCTGTGTTATGAATGGGTAAGGTGAGTATCACTTTAACAGCAGAGCACAAATCATAAAAAAGATGCAGCAATAAAATCTTTTCAGTGCAAAGCCAGAAGATGAAGAGCTCAGAATCCACCGACAGTTTATGGAAACGTTTATCCGTCTCTAAGTCTGGTTCGTATCATCCCTCATCAGATACACAGTTGTCTGTTGATCTGTTGATCTGTCGAGTCCTCACTCCTCTCACATCAAAACACCTCACAGAAGTAGGAGAGCACGCTGCACTCAAGCTTTCATCACACAATGGACTCCTTCAGGTCCTCGTCTCGCAGGAAGTCTGGGAGTTTGAGGGGAGGGGCAGCATGAAGGAGGAACTCGCTTTGCAGCTCCACCCGGGCGGGAGGATCCTCACCTGACACACCCGAAACACTGGGCTTCTCTGTGTCCTCCTCCTCGTCTCCATACAGCTGACTGATTCGTTTATATAGAAGTCCTTCAGTCTCCGGTGGGGGTAAGTTGTCTCGCCGTCCCTCAGTCTTCTCTCGGTATTTGTGGGATGCCAATTTGACCGTCCGTTGCAGGAGGTGCTTCCTGTACGCTCGCTGGATCACCGACGCGGCCACCTCTTCCTGTTTTCTCCTCAGAGTGCTGCTGATTGGTTCATATGACACCTGTGGGTAATAATATGTCATTTTGGTGAATCAAAACCAAGATCAGAGTTCACACAGATAGATGATCTGATACATGATCTCCCCCTCTGTCATGGAAGGAGGTAAAGATAGAAAGTGGCATAGTCTGCACACAGTGTAAAGATTCTGTTCACATGAGGTCAAAGTGAACAGATTCCTGATATTTGTACAGAAACTCAAGCGCATTTTGAGTCAATACAGAAGTTTAACCATAGAAAAGAACAGAATAAAACCTTGGAGGGGTTGTTGGCCATGAACTTCTCCTCCATGCTGGCTTTCAGAGCATCCATCTCTCCAGATTCACCCAAAACCTGCAGAGCAAGAGAGGAGGAGTCATCCCACAGAATGTCATGTAAGGGAAGTTTTCTTGACCAAGTTTGTGTCCAGGTAAGTTTACCTGTGCAGTGAGGGCCAGCAGAATATCCAGACAGTGGATTTTGTCTCCAGGAACCAGAGGCAGATCCATCTGGATCAGTTTTATGGTATTCGGTTTGGGGATCCTCAGAGGATCCTTCAGAGTGTCACAGAACTCAGATAGCTTACTGTAGAAGACAAGAGAGAGCATAAAACACCAGGGACCGAGACCAGGATCCACGTCCCAGAAGGTTTGGACTCACCTGTACTGGATAAACTGTGAGGCCTCAGGATCAAACTTCTCCCAGGTTTCATAGAACATCTCAAAGTCGTCTTCACACAGCGGGTCAGCGCTCTCCTCTGTCGCCACATTGAAGTTCTCCAGGATGATGGCGATGTACATGTTGACCACGACCAAGAAGGACATGATGATGTAGGTGGTGAAGAAGACGATACCGATGGCTGGGCTGCCACAGTTCCCTCTCACCTGTGAGCCTGGGTTCTCGACGTCAGGGTCACAATCTGGTGGCATGTTCATGATGGGGTTCAGGAGACCGTCCCATCCAGCAGACGTGGTAATCGTAAACAAACAAATCATGCTGTTCCCAAAAGTCTCAAAGTTAAACATGTCGTCGATCATCGCCTCTTTCTTCACGTAGGCAAAGTTGGACATGCCGAAGATGGAGAAAATGAACATGATGAGAAAGAGGAGGAGACCAATGTTGAAGAGGGCAGGGAGAGACATCATCAAGGCGAACAACAGGGTCCGGATCCCCTTAGCTCCACGGATTAGTCGAAGGACCCGGCCAATACGCGCCAATCGAATCACACGGAAGAGCGTAGGAGAGACAAAATACTTCTCGATGATGTCAGCGAGGAGGAGGCCTGAGAAAGGAAAGCACAGTGATTACATGTGAGTACTGGCATTCTCCTAGTTCTTTTTCCTCAAGCTTCACATGATGACATCATCACACACTGATCAGCCAGCTCACCCACGATGGACAGGATGACGACCACAAAGTCAAAGATGTTCCAGCCCACGGCGAAGTAGTGGTGCCGCAGCGCAATAATCTTCAGAGAACACTCCCCGGTGAAGACGATGATGAAGACCAGGTTAACCCTGTACAAGAGGAGCTCTATCTCTTGACTCTGCTCGTCTGTCTCCACCATCATGGTCACCATGTTGAGGCAGATCAGCACCATGATGAAAATGTCAAAGATCTGTTGGGTGACCAGGTCAAAGACCAGACCCTGGAACTTGTTCTGGAGCGAGAAAAGAGATGATTTCAGCTCAAAACAGGGTAAAGTTTCTGTCACTGAGGAAGTCACGCAGGGGAGTCACTCACATCTGGTCGTGGGACGGGTTTCTGAGGTTTTTTGGAGCCCAGTTTTTTCATGGCATTGTAGTATTTCTTCTGCTCCTCAGTCATGAAAAGATCTTGCCCCCCCATGTGAAGAGAGAAAACAGAAACTCTCACGATAAAGAATATCTGCAGTCATAACTGAATCACTTCAATCAGTTAAAACAATGTTTGCCTCAGCATTGAAACATATCTTAGCTTTTTGCTGGTTGAAGTTGTCGATGATGACACCAATGAAGAGGTTCAGGGTGAAGAAGGAGCCAAAGATGATGAAGCAGACAAAGTAAATGTACATGTACAGGTTATCCTCGTACATTGGCTGCTTTTCCTCCTACAGTGGGGGAAACATGGAAAGCAGAGACAAGTCAAGTTTTGTAGGTTAGTTCTACTGTGAATAAATGTGCTTGTTGGTGTACTGACGCCTCTGGAGTCCACAGCTGCATACATGATGTCCATCCAGCCCTTGAATGTGGCCTGAAAGACAACAGGCTTGTGTTAATTTAAGCTGCTGATAAATATGAACACCTTACTTGGGTCATTTGAGACTCACCACTTGCAGCAGCGACAGGTATCCCATTCCCACATTATCAAAGTGGACTTTAACGTTCTTCCAGCGGACATCTGTGAAGTTTTGCTGTATCAGGGCCAAACACTCGGTCTTGTTGTCGACCTCTTCCGGGCTAAACATCTCCCCGGACGTCTCGTTGAAACAATGGTAAAACTTGCCTGCGAATAAATTCACTCCCATGATGCTAAAGATCAGCCAGAAGATCAGGCACACCAGCAGGACATTGAAGATGGAGGGGATGGCTCCAACCAAGGCATTCACGACCACCTGTGGACAGGTACAGGGACAGAAATGTGAGTGGAGAGTGTTGACCATGTTATACTAATTTCGAATGACTGAAACCTGTCTTACTCTCATGCCCTCAAAGCGCGACAGAGCCCTCAGTGGCCTCAGAGCTCTCAGAGTCCTCAGAGATTTGATGGCTCCCAGGTCAGAGTACCCCAGGATGTTTGCTGTCAGAGATATCAGTGACACCTGAAACACACCACACCTGGCCATGTCAACAACACAATCTTCATGAAGCTCCAGTGGCATGGACATGGACACTTGAATTTGCTAAAGCTCTTACGTCTACAATGAGGAAGTCAAGCCAGCACCAGGCGTTGGTGAAGTAGGTCTTGAATCCGTAGGCAACCCACTTAAGGATCATCTCCACCACAAACACGTAGGTGAAGACCTGGTCTGCGTACTCTAGAATTATCTTTATGGCACGACGTTGCTCCAGGTTGATGTCTTCAAAAGCCTGTTCACACACAGACTTAAGTCACCCCTGCTCAGGTGGATGATGGACATGCAGGGTGTTGTAGTGTTAATGAGTTCTGGGTTGTTAACTACCTGTGTTACCTGTTAGTAGTCACCCATTGTGGTTGTCCACTGATCACCATGCCAGCACTCCACAAGTTAGTTTTCACAGTGCACACAATCAGATCTGGCTGAGTCATGTAATTAAGATTAAACAAACCAATCAGCAGGCAGGACTACAAACAAACAAACAAACAAACAAACAAACAAACAAACAAACAAACAATGCACAGGGCAGTCTGAGAAGACAGGATTGTTCACCAGTGCTCCGCTGCTCAACAGGATCATGAAAATGATGAAAGTCTCAAAGTAGTTATGCTCTACTATGGAGAAACAGGTTCTCCTGAAGTTAGACCACTGCTTTCCCTTTCCCTGGGACGTGTCGATGTCCAGACACGGGCAGCGTCGGTAACACTCTGGAATAAAAACAGAACAGTTTTTATGATGCCTCCACAACGGTGTTTGTCTGTGTGTGGGTTAGTGTGTGTTTATACTCTCAGTGCAGCAGTCCACAGGTGCGTTGGCATCCTGTTCTTCAACCTCTTCCTCCTCTTGGACTTCTGGAAGTCTCTGAACAGTGCTGCAGATTGATGAGTCATCACACTAAAGAAACACATGGAGTAGATTTGAAAGTTAGAAAACACGTTCATGTTACTTTGCAGGGCTATAACAGCATTTAACAGCTGTTTTGTTGTTAAATTGTGTCTATCGTGCTTACTTGGCTTTGTTTCTCTTCCTCCCCTTCCTCTTTATCATCTTCTTTCTCCCCTTCCTCTTTATCATCTTTTTTCTCTTTATCATCTTCTTCCTCCCCGTCCTCCTCTTCCTCCTCCTCATCATCCTCATTGTCAGGGGTCTCAAAGTCAGACTCTGCCTCGGCAATTGGGACCCTCAGAGACGCAATGCTGTGGTAGTTGCTTGTCATGTTGCCATGAAGAAAGTTTCTAGCCTTGATCTCTGGTGCTGGTGGGTCTGGGGTCACATAGGTCAATGCCAAGACCTCCTTTGTTGGACTGTTGTCTTCCTCACTACTGACTGGTAATGCTAAAATCAGAAAATGTGAGATGTAAAATGTATGAAATTATTTGCATATACTGTAACAAAAAACAGGTCTTTTTCATACCATTTTGGACTGGATTGACATGGTCTTTCTTTCCCATTAAAGCCCAGATCTGTTCCAGGATCCAAGTCTTCATCCAGGTTACAGCTCTACTGATCCGGTTTATTGCGATTTGCAGGTTGTTTTCTCCTTCTTCTTCCGGAGCTGCAAGGTTGTCCCCGCTGAATGAGCTCAGCAACAAGGCCAAAAACAGATTCAGGACCTAAAACCAGACATCAGAAGGACTCAGAAACCTGTAGAAGAGGATCCAAAGCAGATCAAATCACAACTCACCACCAGATTTCCAATGACGAGGACCATCATGTAGACAATTAGACACATGGCCTGACCAGAGACCTCCATGCAGTCCCACATAGTCTCAATCCACTCCCCACACAGGATTCTGAAGATGATGAGGAAGGCATGGAAGAAATCGTACATGTGCCAGCGAGGGAGCTCACAGTCCTCCGCGATGCGACACACGCAGTCTTTGTAGTTCTTCCCAAACAGCTGCATGCCGACAACCGCGAAAATGAAGACAATGATGGCCAGAACCAGAGTCAGGTTTCCCAGAGCCCCCACGGAGTTCCCAATGATCTTAATCAACATGTTGAGGGTTGGCCATGATTTGGCCAGCTTAAAGACTCGCATCTGTCAGACAGGCAGGGAGATGGGTAAGAAGACATGTAGACGGACAGACAGAGGGACATGTATACAGGAAGATTTATACAGACCAATCTGAAGGAGCGCAGCACAGACAGGCCCTGAACGTCAGCCAGTCCCAGCTCAACCAGACTCATGGTGACAATGATGCTGTCGAAGATGTTCCAACCAACCTGTCCCCGTGGAAACAGAGCAGTGAGTTACCCCAACAGAACCTGCAAATTTTAACTCTGAGCTGAGACAAACTGAAGGTCCGACCTGGAAGTAGTAGTATGGGTCCATGGCCAAAAGCTTGAGGACCATCTCGGCTGTGAAGATCCCTGTGAAGACCTGGGGAGGGTATCATTTAAGTTAAGTCAACGTCACTGCGCTGATAAAACAAACTCAGATTGAACTTCATCACTGACCAGATTTCCAATGGACAGAATATCTGAAAACTCCTCTGTCATTGGATAATGCTCCATGGCCATAAAGACGGTGTTGAGGACGATACAGATCGTGATGCCAAGGTCAACAAACGGGTCCATGACAAAGAGGTAGAGCCCCTTTTTGATCCAAAGCCAGCAGCCGCAGCAGTCCCACTTCAGGAAGATGTTGGCGAAGGCATACCAACATGGAGGACAGGGCCGCTGATCCTCCTCAAAGTCTGAAACACACAGCAGGGTCAGTGAAAGGTTTAGATTCCTTTCTTTTGCCTTATTTGTAAAACTAAGCAACATGCTAATAAGATCTTCAACAATAAAACACGTACCATCCATTGCAGTATGTTCCTGCTCCTCTGCATCTTGGTTCTCAGACAGCGCCGCCCTGCAGGCCGCCTGCTGTAACAGAAACAACACAAGTTGAGCTGCTTGACTGTGGGGTTACATGCTGATATAGTCACCTGTGTCGTCCCTCAGATCAGACCTCCTTCTCCCTCTTCTTCAGTGCCTCCAGGATCTGAGCATACTCCTCCTCTTTCTGTTTGGCTTCTGCGATAGTTGCCTCGTTCTGCTCAGCGTATGCCATGGCCACCACCGCCAGGATGAGGTTTATGAGGTAGAAAGAGCCGAGGAAGATGACAACCACGAAAAAGATCATGTATGTTTTGCCTGCTGCTCGTAGAGTCTGTGGAGAGGGACCAACAGAAGGGCTTTGATGGATCTCAGTCCAGTGAGTACCAGGGTCTGAACTGGGAATATTTGAGTACAAACCAGTTGGAAGAGGTTTTCCCAGAAGTCCTGAGTCATCAGCCTGAAAAGCGCCAGGAATGCCCATCCAAATGTGTCATAGCTGGTGTAGCCATAGTTTGGATTTCTGCCAGCCTTTAGACACATGAAACCCTCTGGACAGACCCTGAACACACCACCACAATCATCATCATCATCATTACTGGTATTATTGCCATCACCATCATCATCATCATGAAACTATTAAAGGGATGAAGATGAGAGCTTACCCTGCATCAGAGCTGTTCCCACACAGCAGAGCATCAGGTTGACCCGGGAGGTAGTAGTAGTTATCTGTTGTAAAGAAAGACGAGCAAGTGGGCAGGTGTGTCATTTGAGTTCACTTCCTGTATCACTACGTACAACAATAGGCCACAGGAACCATTTAGTTGGAAGAATAGTTCCTGGCCCAAAAGCATCTTTTTCAGAAGTTAAATGGCAGCTAATGCTTGTCTGTTATTAAATATGTGAAGCCGGACAATTCCTGATAAGGTGGAGATACTTTTCTTTCAGTCAAGGTCAAAAAACACCAACTTACCTTTTTTGTTGTCGTACTATTTCCTTTTACAGGAAGTATATGGTATGTTTTCAAAGTAGTATTAGCAGTACAAGTAGCAGTAGTACCTGGATTGTTGATGAACGCATTGAAATCAAAGTTCATATTGCTGGTATTGGTGTAGTTGCCAGAGGTAAAGTTGCCATAGGTGTCATTTCCTGGGTACCCCATGTCCAGATCGCTCTCAGATGTCTGGTTGTTTAAAAATATGGGTGGTATCAGGACACATTTCTGCCGCAAGTTTCCCATGAAGAGCTGTAGACCAATCAGAGCGAAGACGCTGAGACAGAACACTGTCAAGATCATGACATCGCCCAGCTTCTTCACTGATTGGATAAGTGCCCCGACAATCGTCTTAAGACCTGTGAGGTATTGTCAAAAACAGAAATGGAGCTTCACAGACATGTTGATGGTTTTACTCAACGCCAAATGCTATTTGGGGGTTAGAAACATTGGTACTGACCGGGAATGACTGTGATCGTCTTCAGAGCTCGAAGAACCCTGAACGTCCTCAGCACAGAAACGTTTCCCAAATCTACAAACTCTGTAAGGTACCTGAAACACAGAGAGGCTCATCAACCTCATCATTATCATCATCATCATCTTATCATTAACATCATCATAAGGAGGTTCACTGAGCCTCACGCCATGCTGATGACCATGAAGTCCAGCCAGTTCCACGGGTCTTTGAGGAAGGTGAATCCACCCATACAGAAACCTCGGGACAGAACTTTGACTGTTGCTTCAAACGTGTAGATCCCGGTGAAGATGTATCTGTTTGATGAAAAACACACGTGGAGCTAAAACACTTGAGACTGTGTGTGTTTGTGTGTGTGTGTGTGTGTGTGTGTGTGTGTGTGTGTGTGTGTGTGTGTGTGTGTGTGTGTGAGAGAGAGAGCATCACCCTGTATGCAGTAACTCACTCAACAGTCTTGCTCCAAGCCGGAGGATCGCTCATCGTCATGAATGCGCAGTTTGTCAGAATGGTCACCATGATGAACATACTGAATAAAGTTTTAGTTTTAAGGACACAAAACCACAAAATGACCAAACAGCAGATCTTTAGTTAATGGTTTTGGAAGAGATGTGCACTTTTACTAGTGAGCTACTATGTTGTGCTGAACTGTAAGACTTTGCCATATGATCTTAGAGTTTGAGGATGCAATTTCTGTTTCAAGAAATGAGCCAACCAATGGAGAAAAACTGTAATAGGCTATATTGTATCATGGTAAAGGATATGAGTGAATGAGGATCTTGATGGCAATCTGCCTCAGTTTGCTGAATGGACTCAGCAGGTAACAGGCTGGCTCGGCGTTGAACCTGTAGATAACGTTTCCTTTACCGAGCACGATGAAGGTCTGAAGAGGCAGAGACAGATGAGAGACTGTTACATCAGTATAACTGTTTTAAAGTATTGTAGATTTAAACAGGGCTGCAACTAATGATTATTTTTGACGACTCCTTTTTACCTCAGTGGCTAAAGAGTCCACACCTGTAAATTTTACCCATGGTGATGGATGTTGACATCATTTCCCCTTCCTTTTAATTTCAAATAATTAAACAGATGACTTAGCAGATTACGTAGTGTAACAGAAATTTATTAAAGGATGGTGAATCTAGCAGATTAACATTTCATACCAAAATGATAAGTTTTATCAATTATTGTCAGTTGTCTAAAACACAATGTGGTCAACACCTGAACATAAAAAAAAATCTACGTGGTATTAACCCCTTAGACTCCGTAGTCCCGTTCTATATGAATGCTTTAACAGTGAGGTCAGTTTTTGTCGATTCATACACTTTAAAGTTTGTTTACAGGATTTCCAGAGCTACTTTTCCAGAACTATTTACACATACAGTAACTTTGATGAGTTGATAAGTCATGTAGTGAACTGAAGTTACAGATGAGCATTTACCGCCTGATATTTGATTTGACCGTATGCCAACAACATTAAAACGATGATGCGTCGACTACCAATGTTGGCGTGGATGAACTTTTAAAGTCGGCATTGATTATGTAGACTAATTGTTGCAGCCTTAGATTAAAGACAGAGACCATCTGTGATTTGTAAAAAGGATCCAGCTCCTCCAGCGGCGTGTTGAGCAGCGTCGGAGGTGGATCTCCATAGATGAATGGGAGGGGCTTCCCAGCCTCGAGGTCACTGGCAGGTTTGGGAAGATCCTCCTCTGCTATCTGTCAATCACAGGAACAGCCAATCAGAATCAGTGACAGACAGACACCACGCACGCTTCAGTGCCAATCACATTGGATACCTCTATGTTTTTCTCCTTCCTCCGCTGCTTTTCCTTCTCTGCCTCCTCATGTCGTTGTTGGCTTTCCTCCAATGAGGCCGGCGTGAAGGGTCTGAAGACGTCTTGACCAACAGGGGGCAGCAGGGTTGCCATCCTGGCATCATGCAACACCACCTGAACTCCACCGTCACTGAGCAACTACCTCCTGGCAGGTGAAGCAACATAACATGAGAAGGTAAAAACAATGCACTTAACCCTAAATTTATTCCCAGATGATTTAATCCAGCACCAAAGTCTGCAGACTTCACAGTCACGCCTCTCACATTTTACGTTTTGCCAAATTCTCTGATGCACATCACTCTGTTACCCAGGCAGGAGTAATCTAAACACACCTGGCAGAGCTGCAACCAGTCTGAAGCCACCTGGCAAGATGTTCACATGTCAGAGTGTCACTAGAGAACAACACACACTCATAGACTCACTCACACACTTGAGCGTTGCCAGGCATGACCCCACCCTCACGTTGCCATGGCAGTAGCAGCTGCTTGGAGTCATCATTTTAACCCTCGGGTGTAACATTACAGTCACTACGATGACCCAGCTCATTCCCACAACACACACACACACACACACACACACACACACACACACACACACACACACACACACACACACACACACACACACACACACACACACACACATCATTCCTTTCTGTGTTCCTACATGATTTTCTTTCAGCCCCTCCTCACCTCTCTCTGATCAACCGCTGACCTCTTCTCCTCTCCGTGTTTGATGTCTTTCTTGGAGATGTTTGAACTTTAGGAGCTCAAATAAATCAAATAAAACGCCCAGATGATAATTATCATCATAAAAAAGCCACTTCAGTTAAGAGTGAATCATATTTCACAGATTTAGAAAGTTTTTTTTATGTGAAACGGAGAGAAGATTAA
This sequence comes from Halichoeres trimaculatus, assembly GCF_033239565.1. Lineage (NCBI taxonomy): Eukaryota > Metazoa > Chordata > Actinopteri > Labriformes > Labridae > Halichoeres > Halichoeres trimaculatus. The sequence continues at coordinate 12,529,316 of NW_027437198.1, read as the reverse complement.
GGTAAGGCTTTGAGGAAGCAAGTATTCAGAGTCGTCCTCTGATCCACATTAACTTTCTCTCCTCTCCTTGTGATTATGAACCATTTGATCTCAAAGTATAATAACTGAGCCTACGCTCTCAGGATCGGGTGTTTTGTACACGGTGTAAGTGATCAGTCTTACTCATAAATAGAGCTACACTTACTCGCTGGTTCAGGCTTTGGCTGCTTCTGCTGCACTGAGGCATGAGTCATCCCTCGATCACCTGACACACACGTGTGTTCTCCCTGGTCGACGGTCTCAGCATTTCAGCCCTCTTCCTTCCTCTGCTACCTTTTACCAGCTCTTCTCTGGGACCCTGCGTCTACCTGAAGGCTTCAGGTGTTATTACCTCATCACATTTCTGATGAATCTGTGAGGAGGTTGGCATCTCGACACCAGACAATAAGCCACTGAAATAAACATTTAAAGAAATCTCAAACATGGGTCGACCTGATTTTCTGTCTGTTCATTGGTCTTTCCATCTATTTACCTGCCAGTAGATCACTCTGTCTGTCTTTCTGAATATTTGTCTGTACATCTCCCAGATTTGTTTGCGTTTCTGCATGGTCTGTCCGTCCACCTGTCTGTACATCAGACTATTCTCATGTTAATTAGTCTGTCTAACCAGTACCCTGAATTTCTGTTTGTTTGCCATTTTTTTCTGTTTTTGTTTTTCTCTCAGTCTGTCTCTTTGTGTCTGTCATACATTATTCTCTCAGATTTTTAAAGCCTGTCTGTCTTCCTCCATGTGTGCACCTGTCTGTCCCTCTGTTTGATGTCTCTCTTTCTGTCTGTCTGCCTGTTTTTCTGACCGTCCGTTCATCTGTCTGTCTTTCTAAGATCATCTATCAGACTCTGCTGGTTCCCACAAATATTAGGCTACAGGCAGCTAAATACAGCACACACACACACACACACACACACACACACACACACACACACACACACACACACACACACATACACACACACACACACACACACACACACACACACACACACACACACACACGTGTTTTCCTGAGCTGTCAGTCAGTCAAAGATGAAAACATCAGCTGCAAAGGTCTCAATGACGAAATATCAGAATGTCTTTCGGGAAAATTAAATAAAGAGCAGAAATGTGATATTTTTTCCATCTATGTTTGGTCTTTAATAGCTCACCTGAAAATATTTAATCATTTTTAAAACAAATCTATTTCTTTAAATGTTAAAAAATGAAAATTAAAAGCAAAGACACCAGGAGGTCACTTGAAGGATTTCTACATTCTGCCATTTAAAGCTCCTGTGAGGGTTTTCTGCTGGTTATGAAACAGACTGATGGGGACTTCTTATGACTGATGAAAGCCATGTTGAGGACAAATCAACTCTAAAATATGAGATATCAACTTTTCTCCAGAGAGGGGGACAAAGATTGGGACTGAAGCTTTAAACATCTGGAAATAAAACTGATAATCTGAATTCACTTCCTGTTTTGAGCACCTGCTTGCTTCCTCAGGTACTTTTGTAGTCTGAAAGTTAAAGGATGGTCAGGATTTATAGGAGGAGTTGGGGACTCAAGGGGAAAGTGAGGACACTCTGGGGACTGAGGGGGTGTAAGGATAGATGAGAAGAGTTCAAGGCATTAAAAGAGAAAATGGCTTGTGGTTTATGTTACGTGCCGTAGTAAATTTTGCAGCAATTAAATTCAGATGTGCCACAATGAGACAGAAGATCACTGCGCTGTCCTTGTGGACTGTGGATTCCTAAAGAGGATGAAAGCAACAAAAAGTTTACACACAGAACCAGTAGCCTGTAATCAGAGGGTATCAATCAGAGTCAAGGAGTTCCACACGGTACAGTTCTTGGACATATAGAAATGTTACGTTACGCTGATAATACCCAATTCTATGTATTGGTGAAGCAAAGGTCAACAGTCAACTTGTGGTTTTGTGGTTGGTAACCACTGTGTGAGCGGAGGAACTAAAAGGCAAATCAGTTACGATGGGATTTGAACAGTAACCAATGCGCAGAGCCAGCCGTTGCTTGCCACCATGCACCCGCTGGCTCAGGATGGATCACGGTATCTCATCAGTTTCCAAAGACTGTGCCAGCTCCATGATCTGTGGCTTTTACTGTGAAACTCTGCTTCTCTGACATTTCAATCATGGCAGCTGCCACTTTTCTTTGACAGGTGTTTTGGTACCTTGCCAACAGCTACAGCAGGTGCCCCGAATACCTCCTAATGGCTTCCGCTGGCAGATCAAGTTGGGTCCAAACCCACAGACGTCTAACGGTATTCAGTTGTGGGTGTGGTGTGTGCCACAAGCATCTGCAGCTACCACAGAATTCCCCAAAGGAGACACTGTTAGTTGAAACTACCCGGGATACGTATCTGTCTGGATGGTGTCGTAGAGATATTACAAACAACGAGGACCTCAGACCTAGAAGAAGGTGTCAAGGAGCCAGAGCGGGATACGCAGCCCTGATATTTGAGTGTCGAGGACACCATGTATGGTATTTGTACTCATTGACAGTAACTACAGTGGCTTTGCATAACATCACTTCAGCACAAAACAGAAAGGCAAGAAGAGGCACCAACATGGATCATATCGACTGAGATTTGTGCCACTAGAAACTAAACTTCAATACTGGAATTAAGTTCGAAAGTGATTATCTGAAACTGAATTCAATGTTTTGAAGCTGAATTTATTTGCTTTGAAGGTTCAAAAACACAAAATTTAATTTCAGTTCAGTGTGGCACATCCATTATGTTACCGTCCATTAAAAGAGACTTCTCCCCTGAGCTCCATTTCCATGATGTCTGAAGGGACCATATAACCGGGTTTGCTTGAAACTCAAGTTGTCACAGTCGTGAAGATTTCTGTGAATTTGTGCTTGACTTCTCTCCCTCATGGAGGTAGATGGCATAATGGTCATGCACCACTAAATTGAATTTGAAATAGAATTTTGTATCTTTGATTTTAAGGAGTGGATAGATAGATAGATAGATAGATAGATAGATAGATAGATAGATAGATAGATAGATAGATAGATAGATAGATAGATAGAAAGAAAGATGGATAGATAGATAGATAGATAGGAAGTCATCAACTCTGTCAAATAGAGTCAAATTTTTATGTAGGTGAAAAAACAATTTCAAAGCATTCAAATTTTGATCATACTTTTTTAAGATCACACAATTCAAATTCAGTTACTAGTGGCACAAATCTGAGCCCACAGGATCAGCTGATCAAGAGTAGTCTGATTAGACTGAAACAATCCCATCAAATTTGGACCAGAGAAAAAAAATAAATCCAAAACCCTGGCTCCATGTGAGGGTGTGTATGATCTTCCAAATAAGGCAAGATCAAGCAGCAACCTCCAGTCTAAGGATATGAGACAACGCGGAAGTGCTAAAATCTGCTGTTTCTCAAGTGTCAGCTTGAGGCTGGCTCCGGAAGTACCAGAAGTCACATACACACCAAGCCAAAAAAAGCCATTTTCGAAGCAGAAATTAACCTATTTACAGCCTGGTTCAAAAAACATCTCCTGTCTGAGCCGCTAATTTTACTACCCGCACCCACTGTATGGGGGGTGATTTTTTGAAATAAATCGGCCATTCAGAGGATATTAAGATTGCGAGCTCCCCCTATAAGAGGCACAGCTGAGGGTCACGTGACCGACAGGCGCCCTATGGCTGTAGGCGAAGCCCTTGCCACTGCCAATATGGCCGCTGCAGCCGATGTGCTTCATTTTCCGTTTCAAAAACAGACATGTGACGTCGGCGAGACTACATCCATATTTTCAACAGTCTATGGGCGAGATCGAGAAGCCCTGTAAGTTGGAGATGTCTTGCACAGAGTGCTGGCGCCTCCACTGTACCCACTGACAGCGATGCTCCTGAAAGCACATTTCCCCAGCCTGCCACAAAATCCAATTTAAAAGAAAATAAAATCTGATAAAATAAACAACTAAAATCCATTGATGTAAAATGTCATAAAAGTCAATGCCTGGGTATCATAGTTTGTGTTGATTTTGGCGCACCCTGTGGTCAAAGTAGGTAGTTGTATCCAGATCGAGCAGAGCTGAACATTCAGGGAAGAACCCATTGAGAAGTATATCTAAGATTAGCCTTGCTAACAGCTCAGTAGTGCCCTTATACAGGCAAAACTCATAGATTTAATGACTTTGAACAGCCATAGAAATTCCCCTGCACTTTTGAGGTCTTTGAGGTATATCATCACAAACATGTTTACATAGCGTTTAAAAAAACAAAACAAGAAACAAGCCCACATATTTGTTATCATCAGCTTGACAGCTGGAACAGCGCTGACAGTTTAAGTTAGATATCTGGAAGCATCTTTCTGCACCTATAGGACACCATTCATTGTACTCCATACACAAGTATCAACACAAGTGAATCTGAACACACACGGCACTCAACAACTGATACTCAACATATCTGAACACACCACTGATCAAGCAGAAAACAAACAAAAAAAACAATCATGCATGAAAATATAAGTCTTACTCTGTTCAGCTGCTGTAGGTTCATTCCCTGCTTTACATGATGGCGTCTTTATGCTGTATGAGAGTGTGTGTGTGTGTAAGGTGTGGGTTGGTGTGTATGCTTCCATCACTAACATGTCAATAAGCCTCTTGTGCTGGTGATAAAAGGCGCCACACAGAGACTCACATTGTCTAACACTGGAAACAGTAGGTACAAAATCGTTAATCAACAGAAGAGGGCGCCGTAGAAAATCAGAATTATTGCAAATAATAAATAAGATGGATAAAAAACATCAAAATTAGAAATTAAAGCATTCTAAGAGCTGCAGTTTTTGGTTCATACACAAAGCAAAGCTCTTGTAACAGTTCCCTGCTGCTCAGCTAAGCTAGGCTAAACTAAGCTAAGCTAGCAGTTTCCTGCAGCTCCCATTCCTTCTATCAACAACGTAAAACTCATAATCAATACATGGTGTTCTGCTCCTTTAGAAAACCAAAGCTGTCTTTCTCTCAGAGAGACAGACAGGTGACACAAAGCTGTGGCTCTGACACACACACACACACTCTTGCACATACACAGAAACCCACGCACACACAGCTGTTATCGGTGTTGTTGTTCCAGCAGAGTGTGATGTTGTGTCACACTGATAAAGAAAAGTCATTCTGCTTGTAATGTGTGTGTGTGTTTGTGTGTGTGTGCGTGTGTGTGTTTGCAACTGTAGACCACAGAATGTTGTTGGACGCAGTCAGAGACGCCCGGCATTTCCTCTCCTCTGTCAGCTCTCCACGCTAAAATAAAACGATACGTATGAATGTGTGTGTGACAGTGTGTGTGTGTGGCAGCATCCTGCAGAAGGTGAATGACAGACTACAGCTGACATCCGCCTCCAGTAGAGATGATTTCTGTAATCCTGTAAACAGCTCAGAGTCCATAAATTATTTCCATGTCAGAGGTTAATTTCAACGACATGAAACATGTTAATTATCTGATACGTGTGAAATATGCGGACCCAGCTATCTCAATGAAAACCAGCTAGTTGTCAGCAGTATACACACAGTTAGCAGAGCACTAACACTGTATTCAGAGATGGTGTCAAAATGTCGTTCATGGTAAGGGAGCGTTTAGGACAGAGCTCAGAAATCATTGTTTACTCAAGTTGTTTTGGAAGCCTCTCTGAAGAAGTTTTTCATGAGTAGTTTCCACTGTAGTAATTTCACTGTTTCCACTAAAAGAACAAGAACTTCCCACGCTGTCTGCTCCTCAGGGTCAGATTCACAGAAACTATTATCTACCAAAATCTGTCCAAATTGTTTCTGGAATTAGTTCTTAAAGAGGCAGTTTTACTGTTTTCCCACATGTTAATCATGGGTATAAGATAACAATGCTGGATCCAGATCTTCAAACCTCTACATTTAAATGTTGTAGAAATCCCTAGATCTGTCTGTAAACTGATCAAAACACTCTTCCTAAAAGTAGCACCTGATCTTTATGAGATTTTTTAAATAATGAGGTCATCACATAAGGATTTCCAAAGAGGTTCGTGACACCTTGGAGGGGTGAGCCTCAAACACCAAGGTCGGCCCATAGCTCTGCCTTCAGCAAGTGGCCAATCAGAGGGAAGAGGGGGGTTGTGGAGCCAGGAGCCTTAAAGAAACAGTTGCTAAAATGGAGTGTTGAAATTAGTTTTTGAAAGAAAAAAAAAACATCAGTGAGAGAAAAACAATGAGTTTTTGAGCTGTAAATAATGTTGAGATACTGTGGAGGCACCAGAGGGACAGAGTATTGACTGAAAAGCAAATATCGGCAGGCAGAATACCCCCTCTTTAAAATCTGTTAGATTAAGAACAAAGTGTCTAGAATAAAATTAACAGGTGAACTCAAATAGTCAATGCAAAGAAATCTGAAACAGACTTTGTTCTTCAAGTTTGCCTCATATGTGTGCAGTTTCTATGTAAATTTGTAACGCATGTCCCTGATACGTTTTATAATCACACTTGCACAGAAATTTTGATTCATCTGCTTTTTCATGATCATGAGAGTTGTGCGGTTGTGAGTTTGAAGTATTGAGTAAGTACTGAACAGAGTTTTGTACTGATTTCACTTTTGTTCTGTTCCCTCACTGAGCTGAACTCTGGCGTGCTGTGTAACTACATCAAGTTGGATGTGTGAATCATGTTAAGACTGAAACACTAGACTTGGACCTGTTGGTAAGATTTAACTTGAGTTCCTTTCGTTCTAATTTGATTATCTTAACAGAAGATGTTTACAGAGAGTTTACACAGATGTGTAAGCCAAGCTAGACAGTATTAGCTCGTCTGTCATCACTGCTATGTCACAGATATCTTCTGCAACCAGATATGTGTGATAATCCCTGAAAATTGAAGCCTTCCTGCGTCAGGACCCCCCATCCCGTCTTATAGTGTGAATGTAATCATGAACTGAAGCTAGCAGTGCTAATCTGACCAGCTAACTGCTATTTCCTCTGGCAGGCTGCTGACCTTTTCATGTGACCCAGCTACTCCAGCCGTTAGCCTGGCCGCAGCCACACTGAGCTAAATCCGACTGCAGCAGTTGTTAGTATCCGATCCCTGATCAGCTCGTTGAACACAGTCAGTTGTCCTATAAATACTGAGTCTGCTGGATGTCTTAAACTCTAACCCCGACCAGCCGCCTCGAGTCAGCGTATTAAACCAAACCTGAACCTCAGCGAGGAGCCGGAGAGCTGCTCTTTAAAACTATTAAAGGACTGACAGAGATGAAAACCTCCATAACAACAACAACATCAAGAGTAACGCTGCAGCCTGCAGCCTGCACCACTCAGGGATTATGGGTAAAGCTATATCATCAGTTTACACGACCTTTGACCTCCCAAAGTACTCTCAGTGGTACCACACACTGTGTCTGTTTGCACTTTAAACACCTGTAGAACCAGACACCTGCAGTGAGCACTTGTAAGACCTGAAAACAGACTGAAGGTAAATCAAATAAAGATGGGGTTGCAGAGTTTTGAGGAATTGGTTTACGGATTGTGGCTAACATTAGCAGAGCTAGCACCCCCAGTTTTTGATCCTCCCTGCAGGTTGACATCCTCATGCCTGTGCTGGTTCCTTATGTCTCTGAATGAAAGGTTAGATGTCAGTTTAACCAGGTGCAGCTCACAAATAAGTTGATCCATTTTTCTTTTGCAAATTGCAAATTTCTTTGATGCCTTATCCAGTTTAATATTTTAACTGAAATGTGTATATATGTTTATTCTCCTCTGTACAAAGTTCATTATTATTGTCATCATCATCATCATCATTATCATTATTATTATTATTATTATTATTATTATGAACCCCTTACTGTCTGAAATATTAACAATCATAAAAATTGATTGTTTTTATGTGTTTTTGCATTATTGCTGATGTTAAATTAAGTGGAGATTGGAAATTTGAGTTATGCTATATATATAGACATGAAAGTTCATCCCCTGAACAATATTTTATAACATAGTGGATCTGATATGATCTTTTGTATGTGTACAATATGAATCAATAGGTAATAATGAGATACAAAGGTCATTTTAGCTGCATCAAGACCTAACAGGGTATGTTGCAACAAAGGCATCAAGGGGTTAACTTCTCAAGCTCTGTTTTTTCAATGTTTGTAATATTAGCTGTTTATTCAAAAATCATTGTACAGAGAGAGTGCTGTTCAAACCATAGTATAATTCCTTGTATTCTTCAAGGTACTTGGGGAATAAAGGCTATTCTGATTCTGATTCCGATCCATTCAGATGTCTTCTGTGTTTGTTTTCATCCGAGCAGTATAGCTTTACAGCATAATGGTCGTAAACAAGGCTAGTTGTTTCTGACGTTTTAGGCACAATTTCAGGCAACAGTGGAAAATATTCATAATTTATCTAATTGGATTGTAAATCTGGTGCATCAAGTAATGTAAAGCTATCACAAGGGCACCGGAGGCACAGTACAAACACTAAAAAAGGTGCAACACCATCTCTTTAATCCTTTTGTTATGAACACAGGCCAGAATAACTGTATCCACAAAGTCCATCATGACATGAAGAGTTACTATCAGACTTTAAGTCAGCAGTATTTGAGTCCATCATGATGACAGAAGCTCTCATGTCATGATGACAGAAGCTCTCATGTCAGCTTCAACATGAAACCAACATCAACCCTCACTCCACATGTCTGACAGAAACGAAGACACCTTGAGTTGAGTCAACTTTATTGATAAGGTCCTTCGTTCACACCAGGACCTCTTAGACCTTTGGTTCAGGTAACTTTATTTAAACAGCTCCTCTTCATCACACCTTCTTGTAAAATGATTATTATTGTTACTACTTTTCCTAATAATGTAATCTCATGTGTGTGTGTGTCTTGATGCCTGCCATCACAGACACTCTCACACACACTCTGACAGCCCCCATGCTCTCGATAAACAGGTGATGGTCCGTCTTACCTGCTTCCGCCAATTACGCCTCCTGAATAAATCCAGAAAAAACAACTGGTCCGTGTGTCTGTACCTGTCTATCCACCTGCTCGTCCACCTGTCTGTCTGCTTGTGTGTGTGTCTCTCTCTCTCTGTCCCTCTCTCTCAGCCTGTCTGTCTCTCACGCTGTCTGTCTGGTGTCTTCTGGCCTCGCCTTGCTTCGCCTCCCTGACTGAAACCCGAGAGGTCAGGTAGTGTATCATCACACACACACACACACACACACACACACACACACACACACACACACACACACACACACACACACACACACACACACACACACACACACACACACACACACACACACACACACACACACACACGTGAAGTCACATGTTCAGTAGTTACCATCAGGCCTTTTTCAAATCATTACTTAAATATAGAAAAGATTAGCTTTATTACTTTAAGGTCAAAATCAAACAGCCTTTTTTTTTTTTTTTACCTTTTGACAAAAGCAGTGAATAAGAACATCTGACTCCCCACCTGTTGGCTCACCTGTGCTTCTGTCAGGATCTTTAAAACAAGTTAAATGCTTAAATTCTGAGGGCTATAATTGCACTACTCTAATTCAGTCTAATGTAGCTTACATGTAAATTTGCAAAGATCTGTCTGTAAACATACTAATGCATAAAATTCAAACATTGATCACTGCACATATATCATATGATACATGCAAATATGTTGGACACTATCAAGCAAATTGTGTTGGATTGAACACAGGCCTCAAAATTAACACTGAACTGAACAAAATGTGTAAAAAGAAGTCTGTAACTATCAGAGGCTGTAGTCATGTGCAATCAATAAGACATGAAACGGTCAGTGTTTGCAAGATTCAACAAGGGCCTGTGTCCACTAAAAGCTTTCTTTTTGCTGGCAGCATCCACAACCTGGATTTGGGAACATTTCAGTTCACTGTCAACACACAAACCAGTTTCCCCCAACGTGGTGCTGTGGGATACATCACAGCTCACTTTCTGATTGATGCTGCCCCCTACTGGTGTGATAACAGAAGTTCAAATGGATGGAAAAGATGAAGAAGCACCTTAAAGGGGCTGTGAGGAGTTTGAAAGTGATCTTGAAAAAGTCTCCCTTCTAGATATATGCCTGAGTGTAATCCACACTTTCAAATGAGATTGTCAGCGCCAATATTGCTGGTTACAGGTTAATTTAAATTGCTACTCTGACCAGGACAGGATTGATTTACGCATGTCTAGGTCTCTGTGACAGCATCACACCAGATGACGAAGTTTAGTAATGAAAAGACATAAACACAGAGATCTGTGTTTTTCTCTGCTGAAAATGATTTCCATGACTAATTTTGTAGTGATATAGGACACAGGAGCCTAACTGTCAGACAGAAGAAGGACAGAAGAGCAGAAGAAAGCTAATTAGCCTTTAACTCTGGCTGTTACGCTCTATAACACAGGGGCTAAGCTGTTGGTGCTAATGTTCATCCCAACCCACAGTCAGCAGTTATTCTGCAGTGGTCTGTTCAAACTTGAGAGTCTATCAATAAAATGAAGAGCGGGGTTACGTTAGCTCTGCTTGGTAGACGACTGGCAGGACATAGCTAACCAGGATTTACAAACATTCCACATTATGGACATGTCTTAGAGCACCCGGCTGTCAGCTTTGCTAAATATAAACAGCTACTAAACTACCTACAAACTGACCGTGTTTACTTGTTGTCAAGTTAGCCTACAGATATGTCAAAACACCGGGCTGACGATGTAGCTACATGTAGCCAGCCACTACAACGTTTGCTTGATGTCATGGTTCAAACTGTAGCGCTATAAAACTGTACTGATAAATACCTTACCTCGGCGCGTCGTATCCAGTAAAAAGTTGTCTTGAATAAAGAAAATTAATTTTGATCTGATCTCCATTCAATTCCAAAACAAAAACAGGTTTCACTAAAAGTAATTTGTGACAGTGTGCGGGAACACCAGACCAGAAATTGGCGAAAGAGTGCAATTAAAACAGATCCTCCTCATAGCAGCTTCAAAAAAGCAAATGTAAAGATTTTTTAATTATATTTTTTATTACTTTTTCTTTTTCAATCACAAAATCCTTTAATTTACAGCTTTTCCAAATAATAAGTGTTGAACTTTGGGGATGATGTGTATGATCAGTTTGACAGTGCTCAGGTCTGAAGTGCATTATGGGTAAAAATGGAGAGTAATCAGCTTCCAAAAAAATGGCACCGCAGACACTCTAAGAATAAATACAGGTAGTGACCAGAATCACCTGAAGACAGGAAGTCTCAGTGAGTCCATAATTAGCTCTTCACAGCTCAATTTGCCTTCTTGTACTTCCTCATGTGAGATGCGATTGAGGTGGTGATCTCCACACTTCTTTTGTTCTGTCCAAAGTACTCCAAAAACTCTCCATCAGGTCCCACCAGGTACATGATGATGGTGTGATCCACCTGCACACGATGAGAAGAGAACAGATGAGACATTTCCTGTCGCCTGTATTATTATGAATGGTCTGTGCGTGCAACTCACAATGTAGTCGTTGTCTTCATCCTTTGGTCCCTGACTGTAGTAGACTCTGTAGGCTCTGGAGACCTGCTCCACCTGAGCGGTGGTTCCCGTTAAGCCGATCAGCTTTGGTGAAAACTCTGATTAAACAAATAAAAACATTACTGATTCTCTGAGTTCTCTCTAAAATAGAAGGTTGGCCAAACTGCTGCAGATTACTCATCATGTTTGAGACGCACAGGGGTACGGAGGAGGCAAAAACTAAGGGGAAAGAGCTGGGGACGGTGATAAGCTTTTGGGGAGGAGATATAAGCCATGTCTCCTCTCTCATTTCATTATGGGCAAAGTAGAATATCTGGAAAAAATGAATAAGCTAACATCACATTCAAGGAGTCAGACAGATTGAAGGCTTCCAGACTGTTTGGATTTAGACCAAGATCAACTAACATCAGAGAATTTGAACACAGATTATTCCAACTATTATACTTCTTGCCTAAATAATTTTATTTTATTAAGTATTTATTCCTCATTTATTTGAAAATTTGATTACTACTCTGTTGTCTATCAGAGCTTTGCTGGTGCAGACATAATCAGGTCTTTTTTTTTTTTTTTTAAATACCTTTGACATATGCAGCCATAGCCTCAGGTGTGTCTCTGTCAGGATCAATGGTAATAAGGATTGGCGTCAGGTTTGGAATGGACTTAATTTTATCTGTGAAAAACAAAAAAAACAGTCAATTTTTCCAGCAGATAAGAAGACAAAATACATTTTTCCATCTTCCAGATAGAAACTTTTTTTTAATACCTATTTCATCGACCACCTCGATCATCTTCTCCAACTCGTCGGGGCAGATATCAGGGCAGTGAGTGAACCCAAAGTAGATGAGGACCCACTGACCCAGGAAGTCCTCACTCTTTGACGGTTTGTTGTTGTGATCGACAAGCGAGAACGGACCACCCAGTGCCGGTCTGCCGATCGATTTGGTCCTTTCTTTTTCTATTACTGTGACATCAAGAAGTTGAATATACTTTTCAGTTATGATTGCATGTAAAAAAAAAAAAAAAAAAGGTTCCATGTCACATTAAGGGGAAATACTTACGTTCTTCCTTTTCTTTCTTGAAATATTTCATCCCTCCAAGCAAAGAACCTCCAATAGCAAATGTAATAGCTAAAGATTTCCATGTTACAGGCTTAAAAGAGAAAAAAACCCCACAGATAAATCAATCAAAAACATTTAAGCTGTAATGACCAGCTTGTTAACGAAACTTTTAATTCCTTAAACTATTTTCCACCTACCCCAGACTTCTTCTGCTTATTTGGTGATGAAGGCGGAGGTGGTAGCGAGGAGAGTGATCTTAAGGACAGCTGATTCAGATGCTGACCCAGTCTGTAGGTGCGCCAGCAACTCGCACTCACCTGTGGCATGCAAAACCAGTAACAAATAATGTAGTTGGAGTTTGCTTTACTTTTTACAATCACAATAACCTTTAGACCACCAGGCATTATGCCAAAGTCATTCAAATGTCTGAGAAATTAAGACTGTGCAGCAAGACTGCTTCGTTATTAGTTGTGCCACAGTCCATGCAAATATTATCAAAGTTAAGCTTTGCTGCATGAAAAAATGCTGCACCTACAGGTGTCTGCCAATTTGTTGTAAGTTACTGCAGCAAGCTGTTTGCTGTAAGAGATGTTTACGCGATAATTCAACACTTGTCCTACAGACTCCGCCACAAAAATATTTTAATTTGAGCTGAATTGACAGATATAAGTATAACAGTGCGGTGTGTGGGAGGAAATCCAGGAAATTTAAGGGATTGTTGCATGATGGGAAAAGTATTAGTAATAACAAAGAAGACCAAGTAGCATCCAGATACTTGACAATTCAAGGTGTGGCAGAATAATGGAGGGATAGTGTGTGTAATGAGAGATGTCCCCTAAATTATTGAGTGTCTGCAAGAAATCAAGAACGACACAAAACTACATTCAGATATGTGCTCACTTTCAGGAGCTGGTGCAGTTTTTATAGGCTCTGTGCTGTACTGCACAGTGCATTTCAATATACACGATGCTTTGACCATCAGAGTTCATTTAGCATGTTTTAATTACCTAGCCGCAAAGTGTCAAATTATATTTCTCAAGTTTTCTGATGATACGGCTTTCAATGAATTGAATTTACATTTTAAGAGGTACAGAAGGATTTTTACAAGTCGGGTAAGCAGTCATGACCCGTCCAATATTTCATAAAACAAATTTTAATTAATTTTGTGAAAATCAGTGCCTTAATTTTTGGTGCTAGAGATGCAAAGCTTTGACCTACCAGGCAGCAGTGAAGTCTCTGCGGTGAAAGTCTGTGTTGAAGTCCAGTTTCCCTCCGTATAGCGCTGTGTGACAGTCTGACCGGTTGTATCTGGGAACATTTCTGTAATATTTTAACGTTACTGTGAAAAGTCCGACAGCCGAAGCTGTGATAAAACACACTCAGAGCCATGTTTGGACCTTGACAGACCCGCTGCTCGAACGAGGAAGCGGCTACAACTTCGTAAAACGTGATGAAACCACAGCACTAAAGCTGCTGATCTAGAGTCAGTTCGTCACAGCTTATGTGACAAAGTGTGATACAGCTAACCTAGAAAATACTGATCTCAAATCAGTTACCCAATAACCGTTACCAAACACAGGAAATGACGTACAATTTTTCTTCTACTATCTCTTCCTGCTCTCTGCTGCCGACTAAAGAGCGAAAAACTTTGAACATGCAATTTAGAATTAAAATTGGACATAATAATTTGCCATTTTTTTAAGCCAAAATAACATCTAAATATTTTCGAGAACAAATGTACACACTTATCTGATAGCTTTAAGCTGACATATATTCATATATTGCATCACTTTTTGACCTTCTCTTATTTTTTTTTTATGGTGTTCCTTTTGCATTCTTACTGCCTTTTTTCTTTTGCTCAATTTCTGCTTTTTCATTAGGTTATTTACTATTTTTAAGTGTTTCATTTACTTCACTTTCATTCTGCTGTATGTTAAATGACTGTCTTATCTTTTTGTTGCATCTATATTTATTCATCACAGTATTATTGCTAATGTCTCTTGCTGCCATTGTCATAACTTCTATTTCCTTTTACTTATTTATTGACTTTATTATTATTATTATTATCATCATCATCATCATCTTACTGATCATTTCCATCTCCTTCTTAACGTCCTTCTTCTTCTTCTTCTTCTTCTTCTTGTTTTTTTTTTTTGAAGAACACTTTGTAAACTAACATTTCAAAGGCACTATGTAATACATAAAAATAAAAGAAAGTAAGTTCCAGTATATCAAGTTTATTCAGCCTTTTGTCCAAAATTAAAACATTTATTATAATACTTTTTTATGAAACAACAGCATGTAATAATACCTCAAAAGGTAATTTCAGCAGCATTTTTGGTCCATTTTCATCAAGAAACAACAAAAAAAGAACATGTATTCAGTCAAGAAGAAGTGATAGGTGGATGTCTAAATTGCAGTTTTACAATGTGAAGGCCAGTTCAGTCTGAGCTCTTTGTTGATGTGATAATAAAGCCAGGCCACAAAGGGGAATACTGTGATGGCTGCAGCTGTAGATACTCTAAGCAAACCCACCGGAGCCCTGACAGAAGACAGTACAATAAAAGTTTAGGTAAAGACACAAATTGTGAATGCAAATGAGTCAAGTTTCTTCTGTGACAGTGTTATAAAATGAGTCCTCATTTTACCGTCCAGAGTGACGACACAGGAGGAGCCAAACAAGCGTCAGCAAAAGGCCAGAAAATTCCCTAGAGAAAAATATAAAAAAAATATTTGAATTATAGAGTTAGTTTATTCTTTAAATAGCACAAGAACTTCACAAGATCTTGGTGTGCACTTCATGAGATTGACTTGTGTTCCACACTTGTTCTGAGTAACTGGCCAAACACTTTACCTGCCCTCCTCCTGTTGGAAGATCTCACTTATTCTCTCTTTCTGAACTTTCCATCCCAACATGAAAACAACAGTGCTGGAGATCATCACATGCAAATCTGCGACACGCCTCCATGGTAAAGCCTCTGCAAAATCATGCAAAAAAGAAAAAAAAAGAAGATTTTTCTCATTGATATGAGATGTAATAACACAACAAAGCCACAAGAGGGATCTGCACATTTCACATTCAAGAGCAGGAAAAGTGTGGAAGCATGAACACGAAAACTGTTACAGGAAAACAAACTATTTGGCTTTTTAACTTATTCCAGGAAAGTTTTTATTCTTAAATATTAAAACCATGATCACTCAAAGATGAACAATATAAATAAAATCTCATTTCTCTACCTGTCACGTGTGGTTTCAAGCTCAGGAGTACACAGAGGACCGCAGGGACACCGTATCCGACCTGCAACACAAACCTGCTGTAAATATGACACCATTAATATACAATACAATGTTTTTGTGATAAACTTACCATCCACAGCCCTGCGTCTGGATCATTGATCTACAATCAAAACAATACTCTGTCATGTGACGGGTTGAGAAGAGACTTAATTTAATGAAGTGTGTCTTTGCATCACCTGCACATATGTAGCAAGAGCGAAGAATAAAGACATGAAAGCGTTGCAGATTCTCCAAATCACAGAGAGCCATGACTTCTCACAAACTTCACCCATTGCTGTTTCCAAACCGTTCATCTATCCACCCCGGCGTGAAGTACGGGTGAAACAAAACAGACGCACATCACCGTTCTCCTTACGTTGATAAATATTATGGGCTTGCTTTATTCTAACTACGTCGTACACGTAATGCACTGGCCTATAAGGAAGACAACCATAATTTAAAAATGCTATTGTCTGTTACACCACTTTTAAGAAGTATTTCAACGCGCACAGACCTTTATTAAAGGCATGTGTATCGATTTTTGCAAGTTCTGGTTGCATAACTCTCGAAAACAAGCCAATGGCTCTTTTTTATGGCCTGAATTGTCTTTATTTTTGTTTAAGGAAAATTTTTATTTTGATGCTGAAAATAATACAATCATAAAACAAGATATTACCAGGTATTTCTAATAAAGATTTTCTATCCTGGCGTCATCGTTCAACGAAACGAGCACACCCTTCCGAGCCCGCAATGACGTCAAGGTCAATGTATTGAAGAACTTACTTCCGATAACTCCTTTCAAAATAAAACTCCAGTGAGGAGTGACTTTTGTTCAACTGCTTGTCTGTTTATACCATAGACTGTGGTTTATATAGTCTGTGGTTTCTACTAATCAATGTTTGAGCAAATGTTGATTTTATCTTATATTGTGTCCAACTACTAAGTTTTTTGCAAATGTACATCAGCCATAAAACAAACGTTTGTAATACCAACCTTGATTTTAAAAAATAAAAAATCTTAAACTTAAAAAAAAAACTGTTTTATATTTAAAACTGATTTTGTAATGACCTGTCAGTTTTTTAACATGTTGTGATTTTTTTTTTTTTAAATTTAAGCGCTCCTGTGTTTTATTCTGTAGCACTGATTATTCTGTTTTTCTGTGGAAACTCCCGCTAGCTTCTTGCTGGCTCCGGGTCGCCGTGGGTGTGGATATCTCGGTGTCACTCGGTCAGCTGATTGCGGGACGTGAAGCTTCTCGGCTAGAACTGTTAGCCAGCTTAGTTAGCCTAGCCTAGCTGGAGGTTTGTTTTTGTTAACGTTACGACACAGGTAGCTTTAAACGTAACTCCCAACTTTTTAAAAATACTAATATTTTTCCGTATCCAACGCTCTCTTTAAGCGGCTTTCAATCAGTTTTTCGGCTTGAAGTTTCCGTCAGTGATCACTGAGGCAGGGAGGGAAGGGTGAAGTTGCTCTCCGAGTATCTGCATTGCAGCCCGGCGCTGCTGATGGAATTCAAACACACAACAATGGCGACTCCCAGTCCTAACAACTCAACAACACCGAGCAGCCACAACAACAGCTCTGCAGGACCCGCAGCCAACCTCCTCCACCAGTCCCAGACCCAGCACATCACCACGATGAGCAGCCTGCAGGGTGAGTGCAGCTAACGGGGAGTATCTGAGCTGCTGCTGGGGCTCAGGCTGATGCATGAAGGTTAATGTTAGCAGGGTTAGCCGTGGGAGGCTCAGGAGACTCCCAGCCTGGAGAATTATCCCCACAGGAGCGGACTAGCTCCTAACTATTCCTCGAATAGAAGATTCGTTCTTAGATTTAACAGATATACTAAGATAAATACATTAAGATACGTACAGCACAGCCGTGCCCATTAGTTTACATACCCCTGCAGAAGATGTGACATTTCGGTTATTTCTTTGAAAATAAGACTGATCATGCATCTCTTCTTTCTTATTAATTGTCTGATGATTTGACTGTTCTATAATGCCTTATAATTTAATGTGATTTTCATTATCCATAAAAAAATGTGTTTTCAACCACGTTTTCTTTATATAATGGGGCAGAGCTTACAAATTCTGCCAGGGTATGTAAACCTTATTTTTATGTAGAAAAATAATAAATTACACAATAACAATTTTTATTTTTAGAATAATGACATTTTAAGTTCTATGTTTTCTTTGAAAGGAATTAAATCCCCAGTTAGAAAATAAACACATCTTTTAATCACAAAAAACATCTGAAAGGAAGCAAACAGAGAAAATATAAGAAAAGGGTGTCAGAGACTTTAAATGTCTCTTAAACTGTACCTTTACATTATTCTGAATAGATGTAATGATTGTGTTGTGTATTAGACATTCAGTTCCCCTGGCATGTTTGACATATTTAAAACACTCAGTGTGGTCAGAATTAAGAGAAGCTATATTGCATTAGGTGTCAGTAACTGGAAACATACAGAACAGAACTGAATTAAAAGATTTGACAGAGAAGTTTGGTTTGCTTCCACCTATTCTCAATCATGTACGAGCTTGTTCATGTATGTTCCTGTTTTTATTAGGGCTGATGTGCAGAACTGTGTCTCCCCTTTACCGGGAAACAGAAGTTATAATAAATAATGATAACAGTGATGTGTTGTGTTTTGTACAAACTTTGTCTCATTTTAAATTTCAGAGTCCAACACCTGCTGGAGATGTCAGAGTGAAACAGGTAGCTACACATTTTTACTGACCAATGTAAAATTCTTCTGTGCATATGAAAGGAGGGCCTCTTTTTTAATTCAGTACTGATATTAATTTTATATTGAGTTCTATTTCAGCTTTTACAGGTGTTATTTAATGTTATAAATATGTAACCCTGCTCTTTTATTCATTTCTCTCTGACCGTATTGTACCTTTTACCTTAATGCTGCTCCAACTAATCATTCCTAACTCCTGACATGATGCTGACTCATGGTGAGAAAATGTTTTATAAAGCCATCAAAAAGTGATCATTTCCACTTCCTTTATGTTTCACCTGCAGGCCATTTGTTCTGCATGCTCCCCTGCAGATGATGCATCTAACCCTCCTGTCCCATTTTGTACAACTTGTTAGCAAAGCAAGGCCAATTTCTGTGATTGTGTGTCAGCCCCTAAAAACAGATTCCTGTTGGGTGATAAAAAACCTTTAACAGCAGAAAGTGGTGACTTTAGGACGTCTGACTAACAAAGCAGTCTCTGATAAAACACAATAACAAGCTGAAGAACTGAATCTGAAGTATGAAGAAAATAAAAGCTGTCTTCTCGCCTCTAGGGTTTCAGATAAACCTGTCTGGAGCTCCCCCAAGTAAGCCAAACCTCTTTTGCTTCAGCACCAACAGTTCTCATCCCTTTGTTTCCGCCTGACAGTCTGGTATGGGGGAGTCTGTCCTGCTGCTCTCAACTAACCCACATCGAGACTTCCGATGGGTTCACAGAGGCTTGTGCCACTCGCTTAACAATTAAAGAATTAAAGGGGCATTCTGACGTTTTAAACCTTAGATTTTTGAAAACATTTTGTGCATATTATGGAGTATAAAGGGCTGAAAGGGTGATGCCACTTTTGAATTCGCTCAAGATTGCTGCAGTCGGCCTTGAAACAGGCTCTTGTAGCTGATAGATAAATCTTAGAGTTATTTTTTTGTCCCTGATAGGCTGAGATTTTATTCTAAGTGTCTGATAAGATTACAGCAAGGATCCTGACAGTAACAAAACTCTTAGGTTTTTATCTAAGCCAGAAATTTCCCTGAAAGTAGTTTTGAGACTCTCCCAGGTGAGATAAATCCACCCTCATTGGCACAAGCCCAAAACTTTAAGCTTCCACTCACTATCAGGAGTCAGATCATCAGATTTTTACCAAACTCACAAAAGAATCATCTTTATGAATAAACTCTCTGTTCAGGCGCTCTAATGGAAGCTCTCCTTTACTGTTTTCAGAGTGAAACTAACAACTTAAAGTATCGCCTGGAACGCGTCTATTTGTTTTCGGCTGGTTTGTCTTTTTGTTTTTGGCATGGGTGCACCTCAGCATAGCACTTACCTGTTGAGACAAGGTACACACACACTCCAAAGCTGTCATTTCAAGCTGTGTTTTCCATCCGAGTTGATTGGAATTCAAACACGCACATTCTTGTGGTATTTGGGGCGTGGGGATGAGTAGAGTGCTGCTACGATGTGGAGGTGAAATCAAAGCAGTTGGCCTTGAGGAATTTTTCCTGAGTTTGCTTTATTTTTTCTGTCAGTTTGGTGTTTTCATGTGGGTTGTTGTGTCTGCGGTGTGGATGTAGGTGTTTTGGGTTGAAGCAGCATGCTTTTTTTTCTGTTTGTGCATCAAAGATAGATTTAGATACAACTGTCAGCAACAACGAGGCAGATAAGGAGCTGAATTTATTTGGCTGCATCCGCAATGATCCAAATAAAGTTTAAAGAGGGGGTATTGTGCTTTTTGAATGCCTTTCTCTGTCCCTCTGGAAGTATCTTTACAAGATTTACAGCGCATAAAAAAAACAGTTTTCTCACCCTGGTGTTTTAGAAAACTTGGATTTCAGCCTCTGTCTGAAACTTTGTTTTAGCTGCTGTCTCTTTAAGGCTCCTTGCTCCACAAACCCCCTTCACTCTGATTGGCCAGTCCTCTTGGAGCCTGACCTTGGTGTTAACCTCACTATGTGATGACCTCATCATTCCAGAAAATTCTGTTTAGGAAACGTTTTTAAAAGAAGATGCGGGAGTTCTACTTTTTATCCTCTTTTTTTGTTCCAAAGCATGAGGCCCTGTAAGTTGAGACATTTTGGTGAACTATTCCTTTATTCTCTCCTGGTTTTCTGGTGTGTCTTTTCACTCACTCATCGTTCTGACTCTTCACACGGGATGAGCTTGTTGTATTTTGTTGCTCCACATCCTCCACTCTCGTTGTTCAATGTGTCATCTGATCACGTCTTGCGTTCTCCTCCCTCTCAGGTAAACGCAAAGCCCTGAAGTTGAACTTTGCCAACCCTCCGATCAAACCCACGACTAGATTCACACTGAACACAGGAGGGCCGCCCTTTCAGAATCCACACATGTGAGTAAACCTGGAGACTGTCGATCAGAGATTTCTTGGATTGACACAGTTCCTTGGGAAGGTAGTGAAATAAATCTGGAGGGTGTCTGGGCACTGACTGTGACAGAAGGAAAGACTTTGCTTCATTTTCTTTTCTGTTCCCCGCAGAGAGCGACTGAGAACACACAGCATCGAGTCGTCAGGGAAGCTGAAGATCTCCCCAGAGCAGCATTGGGACTTCACAGCAGAGGATCTCAAAGATCTGGGCGAGATCGGCCGAGGGGCTTACGGCTCCGTCAACAAGATGGTGCACAAGCCCAGTAACCAGATCATGGCAGTGAAGGTAGTTCAACCACCGGTCATAGGTCAAAAACTCCACAAACGGACAGATATATGTGTCAAGACAGATATGCTGTGTTTGTTTGTTGTTCCACAGAGGATTCGGTCCACGGTGGATGAGAAGGAGCAGAAGCAGCTGCTGATGGATCTGGACGTGGTGATGAGGAGTAGTGATTGTCCGTACATCGTGCAGTTTTATGGCGCTCTGTTCAGAGAGGTGAAGTCACCTTGTCTCTGATAGAATCTCCCCCAAACATTTCTCATGTCTTTGTTTCTTCAACTCATGTCTTTATCTCTTTGTCTTTAGGGTGACTGTTGGATCTGTATGGAACTTATGGCTACCTCGTTAGACAAGTTTTACAAATTTGTATATTGCTCATTAGACACCGTGATTCCAGAGGAAATATTAGGGAAAATAACATTGGCTGTAAGTTTTTTCCTGAATTCATTGTCACTTTAAAAACTGAAGAATCCAAAAACCTTGATGTCTAACTTGTTTTGTTTTTCAGACTGTGAAGGCACTTAACCACTTAAAGGAAAACTTGAAAATAATACACAGAGGTAAGAAAGTAACTTATTTTTCATTCAACTTTATAAGCTCAGGCGTCTTTAAACCACCTGTTCTTATAATCTTATCTTGTTCCATAGACATAAAGCCATCAAACATCCTCCTGGACAGGAACGGGAACATAAAGCTGTGTGATTTTGGCATCAGTGGTCAGCTGGTGGACTCCATTGCCAAAACCAGGGATGCGGGCTGCAGGCCGTACATGGCGGTGAGTAAAACTGAGAAACAAAGACGAGTTGTAAAAATAAAAAAAATGTAATCTTTTCCTCTCGTTCTGTCTTATTAGACTTCTTTTGGTCTAAAATTTCAGTTATCGTTGTGTTTTGATGAAGCTGAAAAAGACTGACATAGTTGCAGTTTTGCCTTTTGATAGAGGTGAAAGTCTTCTTTCCTCTTACATTAAAATCAAATAATGTATTTAAATTTTCAGTGATGATCCTGAAAATGGGTGAAGTTTTAAATTGCAAGGTTGTCGTTTTGAAGGGAGAAACACAGTGAAGGATGCATTTACAGGGTGGGCCATAAGTTTCCATACATAGGAAAAATAAGCATTTTATGTTGGAAAATGGTTTTATTTGTTTAATTTGCTCTAAATGATTAACATTTTTCAGAAACAAAACAGAATCAGAATAAAAAAACTTTATTTTTCACTAAAAGCAAAAATCATTGTATCTAAAAATCATGGGCTGTGTGCTTGGATGATATTAAACCCTCTGCTGCTGGTTAATGAGGATGAATGTTTTCAGCAGCTACTGTGTCACTGTGTGTGCGTGTGTGTGTAACATAATTGAAGAGTCCTGAATGGTTGTCGCTTCAGAGAGCTGATCTCACCTCCTCGTCATCACTCGGGTTATTTTCTGTTTAGGGGTCTCCCCCTCCTCTCCTGCTCCTCCTCCTCACAGCAGTTTCCATTCTAGATTTGGTGAAGCAGTAGAACCTACACACACACACACACACACTCACATGCTCACACACACACTTCATTCATGTCACTGTGTTTGTGGGCGGAGTCACGGTGCAGCACTGAGCTCACTCTGCAGGAATCTCAGCCCCACTTTTTTGACTCTGCAGGTGTTCGATCACCGCAGCGCTGAGTCAGGCCCTTAATGATGAACACATCTGACCTCAGAGCAGCTGGAGGTCTGACTGTATGCTGCTGCAGAGCTCACACATTATGTGTTTCACCTGAGGCAGTGAGCAGGTGCTGGAGGGAGGTTTCGCAGAAACAGAAGCTCTCACTCACTGCTTGTTTTAGCAGAAGCCTTGATTAGTTACAGAGTTCCTCTTTGCTCACTTCACTTCTTAAAAACCTTTGACACACTTCTCTTACCTAACATGAAGACTCAGACTCAACACAATAGTCATTATTGTGATCAATAATGATGAAAAAACATGCAGAGAGTAAAGAACAAAGCCTTTGCAGCACAGAGCACCTCACTCTGCTGCCGTCTAAACCAGGCCTGTAGATGAGCCAGCGTCTTGCTTCCTCCTCTTTGCACTCAGTGATGAAGCAGGAGTGGCGCAGGGATAGAGAGAGGCTGCAGATGTGACTGAGTAAAGCATGCAGAGCCGCACTGCAGTCCTGTGAGACAAAGAGCAGGGATTACAGTACTGAAAAACAGAGTAATGCAGGTGGAAACATGCCCACAGGTGAGGAGTCTGTCTGGTATTCTCTCAGGGTTTGTTTTGTCCCAGTTTGGGCCTGAACAGCTGTTTCTGTCTCATTATAAAAACATGAAGATTCCCCCAAACCTGATAAAAGAATCTGACTTCATTGAGCTTTTATTGTCTTATTCTACCTGTGTGCAGTTTTACTTGAAACATCACAGACCTGATATGTGTGGAAAAAAACTCCAGTTGCAGCCCAGATTTTAACGTTCTCATGCATCAGCTGATGCAGTTTTTACTTCCCATGGACGTGCTGTTTCTAACCGAAACTTCCTGCACACTCAGCATTCTGGTTACCAGTTATCTTTTGTTTTGCACGTTCTAAACCCAGAATTTCACCTCTTTTCTGTTTGATTTTTCAGCCAGAGCGAATAGATCCTAGTGCATCCCGGCAAGGCTACGACGTCCGCTCAGATGTTTGGAGTTTGGGAATCACACTGGTGAGTTTAAGCTGAACACTGATCAGTTAGAAAAATTATATTTAGTGTAATTTCACAGATGATTAAAAAGGAATATGCAATTTTTGCACCTTCAAGTTTTGTCTTCAGGGCTTTCTGAGGTTTAGGACTTCAAAGTTTGATTTTTCCATGTATCTTTTAGTACGAGCTGGCCACAGGACGGTTTCCGTACCCTAAGTGGAACAGCGTGTTCGACCAGCTGACTCAAGTGGTGAGAGGAGACCCGCCGCAGCTCAGCAACTCTGAGGAGAGGCGCTTCTCCCCTAAATTCATCTCCTTTGTCAACCTGTGGTAAGGAAACTCAGAAATATAAAAACAGCAGTTAAAAAAAACCAAAAACAAAAAACTTGATTTAATCTGTTAGGGAAAAGGAGAGAACAGAAGCTTTCATGTTTTAGCTTGCTGTTCTCTCCCCCTCTAGTGGACAGATGACTAAACTGCACCCTCTTCCTTTGTAACACTTCATATTTTTCTTCTTTCCAGCCTTACAAAGGATGAGTCGAAGAGGCCAAAGTACAAAGAGCTGCTGGTTAGTCCTCAGTGACTTCTCTGCATATTGTTTTTAAATAGCCAATGAAGGTTTTTCTGTGGTTAAAGGGGAATTCTGCAGTTTGTTAAAACACTGGTTGTGTATATCTTTGCTATTTTTTTCCAAATCAGTTGAAATCTTGAAATGTCTCCAGTAGTTTGAAACAGACTGCACCTATTAGTCATCAAGACCCCCAAAATATTCGTTTATTTTCTGTATTTTTCTGTACTTTTGAGCTGATGTGTGCGTTTCTTCCCAACTCCAGAAAGACCCGTTCATCCAGATGTACGAGGAGCGCTCAGTTGATGTAGCCGGTTACGTCTGCAGCCTCCTCGATCAGATGCCGGCATCTCCAAGCTCCCCTATGTACATGGACTGAGGCATGATGGGACAACAAATAAATAAACACAAATAAATAAATAAATGAATAAATAAAACTCACAAATCTGCAACAATAAAGACACAAAAGAAAAAAGGCAACAAAGAAACAAAAGAGAAAACCTTGTGTAAATTAGCTTGGTCCCTTATTGCAGTGTTAAAAGAGAAATGTAAAGCCTAAGAATAAAACACCGTTCACAGTTACAACGGTGTTTCTTTCAGTCATGTCTGTATAATATATCAACACTTCTGTTTCTCTCTTGTTCACACACAAACCCACGGTCATGTAAGTATAATAGCAGCTCAGTAAATCAAGCAATCATGGACACATCTCAGTGCTTAGTACAGTGATTTAAAGAAAAAGAAATGCCTGGAACTTTGTTTTATAGAACCAAAATCATGTGGAGTATTTTGATTTGGAGATTCTGCGACATACTGGAATCGTGCTCTTTGTGAATCGTCCCACCTCTTCCATGTACGTCAATGAAAAGCATCGTGTTTGCTATCTTAATGGAACTTTGCTTCTCTGGGTATAAAGCCGTGTTTAAGTGTGGTTGGTCAGAATTTTGTTGGACCTGCAGACTGAGGCTGCTGTCCTCGCTCTGCAGTGGACTTAATGCGGATATAAGAATAAAGAAAGAGAAAGAGAACCGTCTTCTGTCCCTTTTTTTGAGTTTTTACTCCAAGGTGATTTGACATTTGGCCCTAGTGGAAGAATAACTACTAAGTTCTAGCCATGACATGCTGCCTTATTATGTGAGTCACAAGTTAATTGTCAAAACAGTCTCTAATTAACATTATAAATCTATACTCGAGAAAGATATAATAACTTTGCAATATTGATGCAGTAATTTTTTCCTTTAGCATTACTTTCTTTGACTGCCACCATGAGGTAACAACATGAGACACAAACATGTTGGAAGAGCTGTGAAATAAAATATGCAACAAAAATCCTGGATTCACCTGAACTGTAGAGTTTTTTTTAATGAAGAATTATTCAGTAATACATTTTGAAAAAAAAAGTTCATGCAACACTGCTGACTACTAGAATAAAAAATAGGAGAAAACGCCTCTGTTGATATTTATTATTTGTTGAACTTTCATTCATTTGTTTTATTTTATGGCTTTGAAAAGCAACAAAATTAAAATGCATTTAGTACTTTTCCTGGATTAATTCTTTAAAAAATAAGTATTTTCAGTGATCGAATTGAATAGAATATTTTATTACCCATATATCTCTTAAGAACAATGTTTTTTAAGGTCTTATACGGTGTTTATCCTGAATAAATGCAGATGAGTTATTTTGTGCTTTTTATTTTTGTTATTTTGAAGAGCTTTTCGGGGCACAATCAAGCCCCGCCTCCTCATCTTAGAAACAGCACTGATTGGCCCTCAGACTTGGTATACACTTCCAAACACCAATCAGCGACAAGATCACGCTAAGTCATCATTAGATGCCGGAAGAAGTGTCACATGTGTAAACCTACCTCTGAAGTCAGACACTACAGTCAGGGGATTTGAGATTTGATACTCTAAAATAACGTCCTGTGATGTAAATGTTAGTATTAACTGAATGATTTGGATGTAACTCGTCGGCGCTGGTAGATGAATTTATAAGGTGACTTTGTTATTATGAATACGGTCCGTTTGAAGCTCAGGTCCTTTACATTTCTGTACCTCTCAGGCAGATCTTTCTCTGCTGCTGCTCCTCCTCCTCATCCCACACGCTGTTATTCTCATTCAAACCGGACTGTTTTTCAGTTTTTCCGAACTATGGCTTCGAATAATAATGAAATGAATAACCCGAGGATGAAGAAAGCGAAGCAGAAAGAGCCGCTGAGGAGGCTGAAGACCAAAGAGAGCCGGGCCCGAAAGGGGGACACTCACGGACCGTCCACGGTGTACGTCCAGGTGGTCGGTGCTGGGAGCAGAGATAACGCTGCGTCACTATACGTCTTCTCAGAGTTTAACAGGTACAGGTTTAGATATTTTTTTCCCCCCAGCTTTTAAATTCGACTGAACAGAATCTCATAAGATATTATAATAATTATATGAATAAACTACACTTATCAGCCAAACGTTATATAACGTTTGGCTGATAAGATAACTCCTAGCAGGTGATTATTGATATCATTATATATCTTTGATAATGTCACCTGTCATTGGGAGGGATATATTGGGCAGCAGCTCAATATTTGACTTTGACATTTATGTGCCGGAAGAAAGATAAATTGGCATCTGAAAGGATGTTATTTATACCCGTGTGCTTTAGTGTTGCTTCTCCTTGTTGCAGGTATTTATTCAACTGCGGTGAAGGGACTCAGAGACTCATGCAGGAACATAAGTAAGTAAGCTCATCTTGCATCAGCCTGGATGTTCAAGATCAGAGAGACCTTATTTCTAAACTTGTGTTTTTCTCACTCAGATTGAAAGCTGCTCGCTTGGACAACATCTTCTTGACCAGACTTAGTTGGGAGAATGTGGGAGGTTTGTCAGGTCAGAAATGTAAAAATTGCATTCCACATTTAGACTTCCAAATTACCTGGCATAATTAACAAAACCTGGGAGTCAAGATGTTTGATTTACATGTTTTGTTTCTGTAGGTATGATTTTAACCCTGAAGGACACTGGTGTTCAGGAGTGTGTCCTCTCTGGACCTCCACAGCTGGTGAGATGCACAGAATGACCATGTTTTTGTAAATGTTTTTTCTTCTTTTTCTCTACCAAAGGTTCTCAAACCTTTGTGTGCAGGAATTTTTGATGTTTATCTCCTTCTTCTTCTTACTTTTTCATTGCAGGAGAGCTACCTGAGTGCCATCAAGTCATTTTCTGGACCTCTGGATGAGATCAAACTGTGTATGAAGAAATTAATCAACAATAGAAATAATTATGTCTCTGTTTTGTTTTGAGTGCATTCACTGTTTGATTTGTTTCCAGCGGTTCGTCCGTACACTGCAGATACATACACGGATGAGACGATGACAGTTTATCAAATTCCCATGTTTGGTGAGCTCTCACTCTTCGGTTTATCCTTGTATTTTTTATGACTGTGGTTTAGCTTCTCTCTGAAATCCACTTTTCTATTTTTGTTTGTTTGTAGCTAAGTCTAAGGCAGAGAGCAGGAAACTATCCCCACAGTCAGGCAGAAGCAGCCCATCAAGGACAGACAACTCAGATCAGGACCCAGGTCCAGGTAAGTGTCGGAGATCCACACTTCTCTAGGTGAAGTTGAATAGATTACAGGTATTCATGTGTTTGAGTGACTTTTAAACTTGTGATGTTTTTAGGCAGAGGACAAACTGCAACCCGAGATCCCTCTCTGGCCGTTGCCTTCATATGTAAGGTAATAAAACTCAACACATGTAACACCTTGTTTTCATCACACACACATGGAGAAGTGTGTGTCTGATTTTCTTCTTTGATTTTAGCTTCACCCAAAGAAAGGAAACTTCTTAGTACCTCAAGCCAAAGCGCTCGGTCTGCCCGTGTGAGTGCATATTTCATTAAAATCAACAAAAACAAAGATACAATGTTTCCTAAGGAGGATCTGTCATTTTCTAGATGAGATATGATTGAATTAAATTTTAACACTTTGAGTTATATGTCTACTCATTTCCCCTCAGAGGCACAGCAGGGATCGGTCCACTTATAGCAGCTCTGAAAGATGGACGGAGCATCACGTATGAAGGAAAAGAGGTAAAAACTATCCCCATAGGTGTCTGCGTGAGGCTGCAGCTCTGATCCAGAGTCAAACCTCTTTGTCACCCTACAGATCCGGCCCGAGCAGGTTTGCACTCCCACAGACCCCGGCCCGGTCTTTATGGTTGTTGAATGCCCATCTGAGGAGTTTGTGGAGGCTCTTTGCACAAATCAGCAGCTGAGAAGGTAACCACTTCCTGATTGTTTCTCTGAATTACTCTGAATTCATAAAGACTAAGCTTACTGAGGTATCTTCTTCAGGTTCCAAACAGGTGGAGCTGAGGACCCTGCTGTACTTGTGGTCCACATGACTCCAGAGTCTGTCTTAAACTCTGATCGATATAAGAAGTGGATGGAGAGGTTTGGATTCTTTCTTTAGATCTGGTTTCTGCTGCATTTACACTCTCCGATGCTGAGTTTTCTCTGCTTTCTGCAGGTTTCCATCCTCCACAGAACACCTGATCCTGAACGAACACGTTTGCACGGTCCATAACATCCGAAGCCACAAACTCCAGGCCCAGCTGAACATGATCCACCCTCAGATCTTTCCAGAGCTGAAGTCTTACAGATCAAAGGTTAAAAGATTTGAGTGCAACTTCACTTTCAAGTCGAGTGACTTCCTTTGTTTCTTTGGGGTGGAGTTCAATAAGTGATAAAGTTTTGGACATGAAGATTAGTTGTCAGAAAACATGAAAAGCTTTTGTTCTTTCTCTGTTTTTTATTCTCCAGGAGCCTCAGGCCAGCCTCCACATCCCAAACGTTCGAGCAGAGTGTCTCCTGAAGTTCCAGCTCAGACCTGTGATGGAATGGCAAAGGTTAGTTTGTCCTTCAGTCCGTCCAATTTACCTGTCCGTTCTTGCTCTGCAGCTTGGAGCAACGCCTCGCCTCACAAAACAACCTGCAGCGGGTCGATGCACTCCAACGCTTTCTTCTTCTTTCTTCTCATTTAACCTCGTCTTAAAAGTGTCAAAGTTTCTCCTCCTGTTTCTGTGGAGCTGCACAGGCTCATCAGGGTCAGTCTGTTACCCCTGACTGTGTTTTTTTTTTAATACAGTGTGTGTGTGTGTGTATGTGTTTCTCTGACTCGTTAGAGATGCCATCCCCGCCTGCAACACTGACGAGTTTGTAAAGGAGGCGTCTGAGGTCCCAAACTTTCTGCAGGAAGTGGACGAGTGCAGGAGGATCTGCTCGGCTCGCTCTGCAGAGACTTCAGGTGAGTCCTCGTCTCCAGCATCTGTCAACGCAAGACAAGGAAAAACGATTTTGTTGCACATTTAAGCAACAAGGGAAATTAAAATGGGTCACACAAGATATAATAACCATCACGACAAAGGGGAGAAAAATTAGAGCAAAGAGAAAATAATCAGCAGTTTTTTGAGAGATCTTCAAGTGATGGTTGTTTGTTATTGTTTTTTTTTTGGTCTTTAAAAATGTCTTCCCTTTGTTTTCTGCTACAGGACAAACAGAAAAATACCCTGAGGTGATTTTCTTGGGAACTGGATCAGCTCTCCCGATGAAGATCAGAAACGTTAGCGGCACTCTGATCAACATCAGGTTTGTAAAATTCAAACCCTGAAAACTAAAACCTGATGATATGGATTTCACATAATAAATTTTAACATTCTGTCGTTGGTTTTGTTGTAACTTTCTTCCTTCGCAGTCCGTCTCAGTCCCTCCTGCTGGACTGTGGAGAGGGGACGTTCGGTCAGCTCTGCAGACACTTTGGGGACGACGTGGATGAAGCTCTGTGCAAGATCTCCACCGTCTTCATCTCACACCTGCACGCTGACCACCACACTGTGAGCTCCTCATACTATGTTGCGCGATCATCTCTGTGTGTTATCAGCGCTAACGCTCATCTTTGTGTTGCAGGGGCTGCTGAAGCTGCTGTATCAGAGGGAGCGAGCGCTGGTACGTCACTAAAACAGAAATCCGACCTTGTTTCTTTCATTAAAACAGATTCTTGTTTGCATATTTCCTCTTAAAATCAAATCAGGACAGTAAAAACATTTTAATGACTTGTGTTTGTTCTTTAGACGGCGTTAGGAAAAGCTTTCAGCCCTGTGTACGTCGTGGCTCCAGGCCCCATCATGAGCTGGTTGAACCAATATCATTATAACTGTGAAGAGATCCTCCACCACATCAGGTATGAGGACACACACACACACACACACACACACACACACACACACACACACACACATTTACAACACACACTCTTCCTCTCCCTTTAGTGTTGATTTCTATGTGCCTGTGTGTTTACCGTCTTGTCTCAGTCTCATCCCGAACAGAAGTTTGATTGAAAATGCTGAGATTCCCCGACCGAACGTTCAATCACTCATCAAAGCTCTGCTGAAGAAGAACGATCTGGAAAAGGTGACAATCTGCTGCTTTATATAATAGATAATTATAATTATTAAAACAATTAAAAAAGACTTGAAATCTTCTGTTTTTTAAATTTATTTATGTAAAGCCTTATTGGCTTTAGAATGTCTTCTAACAGTTTCTTTGTTGTCGTCTGTTTATCAGTTTCAGACGTGCTTTGTGCATCACTGTAAGAACGCCTTCGCCTGCAGCTTCACGCACCGCTCCGGCTGGAAGCTGGCTTTCTCTGGTGACACCATGCCATGCGATCCTTTCGTAGACATCGGTTAGTCCTCGTTTCCATGAATGTTGTCCACATTTTACCCTCATGTTTACACACACCAACACACTCACATACTCCAGCCAACAGACAACTGAGCAAGCGTTTCCACAGATTCCTGCGAGGTCATCTCGGCTAGGCTGGCCCTGAATAATTTATCTGATGTTTTCTGAATGCTCTCCATCACTCTCACAGCCCCGTCTAATGGCTCCTGAGGGATCCCTCTTCATTGACTCTCCTTAAATTGCTTGACTGGCTTCAGTCCAACAAATCCTTTCAGAGACGAAGAGTGAATCCTCCTCTGTTCATTATGGACAGCCTGCTGCAGCACAAACTGGGCGTGCCGCTCTTTGATTACACCGATGACTGGATTGGTCTCCTCTGAGGCTTTCTGTGATTCACATCTTTGAGTTTTTCAAACCTTTGTGTTTGCAGGAAAGGATGCAACTCTAGTGATCCATGAGGCCACGCTGGAAGACGGGCTGGAGGAGGAGGCGGTGGAGAAAAGACACAGGTGAGATACAGACAGTCACAACCTGTCTATGAAGGGTATTAAAGGAGCATTTCTGTATTTTAAGGCCTGTTTCAGCACATCACAGCTTTTTTAACTCAAAGGAGCTGAAATTTTAGAATTGCAGGAGCAGATTTCTTCAGCCAAAAGCAATGTGTTGCAAAAAGTACCTGAGAATAAATCCAAGTTTTGTAAACATTTCCAAAACTAATCACAGAGAATCCTAAAAATTTGCAGCCCCGATTCGGACGACAATCTGAAAAAAGTCACATGACAACTGAAAACAAGCCAAAGATTGAAGCAGCAGTAGACAAAGGGCTGCTAAGTTTCTGCCTGATTTTGCTGCAACATTTGTTTCTGTTTAAGAAGTTTCTGTCCCAGGTTTTAAAAACACACTAATACCTGTTTTAGTAAATAAAATCCATGTTCTAGATTCAGGTTTTTAATCTTATTGTAGGAGTATTTTACCTTTTAACACATAGGCCTCAAAATGCCTGCTTGGCCTTTTTTTTTTTTTTTGCTTATTTTGACTATAAAAGGATTAGAAAATGTCCTGTGAGTGAGTACTGGCCCATACTCAGAACTTTTAATATCTGGGAGTTATTTTCAATTTACTGCAATATATGAGAGTTTAACAGTTTAAAATGAAAAGAAAAAAAATTAGAACTTGATTTTAGAGGTGTATTGGAGGAAAACAAAACTGCAAATAAACATAAACAACACGTTACAAGAACTTGAAATTTGAACATCAAAAAAACACAAGTACAATGACATTTATCAGTATTTGTCTCATAATTTGTAAAAAAAAAAAAGAAAAAAAAAGTTATTTTGAAAGGCAAATTGCCGGCTTCCTGTGCAAGATAGGGCTGTGGTGTCTCCTACTTTTTGTGCGCCTCGATACGACAAACATTTTGACATTGGTTTCATCTCTCTATGACATTCCTACCACCCGTTAAGGCCATTTTAGTGTGTTTTTGAGTGCCTAGGTGGCGCTAGATAGCATATTATGGGATGTTGGGGTCATGGTTGGTATGATATTGAAATTTTTGGCGCTCATAATGTGTGTGCCAATTTGGTAAGTTTTGAGCATGTTCAGGGGGTCTAATAAGCTTTATAGGTGAGGAGGGAATAATAAGAAAACAATGGACGAAAAACAACAGTGCCCCTGCCCTTTTGGTAAGGACCCTAAAAACAGCATCACCAGAACCTCCAGCATTCTGTGCTTTCCTTTTATCCATCTGCTCTGCTCTCTGTGTGTCTCTCTGTGTCTCTCTGTGTCTCTCTGTGTCTCTCTGTGTGTCTCTCTGTGTCTCTCTGTGTGTATTTGTCGATTTCCTTAAATGCCTCAGTGAAATTACTGTAATAACAACATATTTACTGAAACACCAACATGTCAGCTTCACAAACCATTAAAACTTTTCTGAATGTGCAAACCGTTCAGGAATTACTGTCATTCAAAGTGAAAACCTGAGCCTCAGGGACAAAAACAAATGTTGATCAGGTGATTTTATTCTGCTGCCACCTGTTCCCCAGCTGTCTGCTGAAACTATTTGCCACATAAAGCATAATGTGTAAAAAATGGAGCTAGAACTCTTGAGTGTGTTTTATGAAATCTAATAAAATAAATGATAAAAAGTTAAAAATAGGAGGCGTAAAGATCCCATCAGCCTGCAGGATAAACGCTCTTTATTGTCTGTTTGTTGTTGCACTTACATTTGACTGTATTGTCGAATTCTTCACCCTCCTCTGGTATTAACATTGATTTTTTTTAATGGTGTCAGAGTGAAGGTGTTGTCAGTTTTTCTCCTGAGAGCTGCGCAGCGTAAATATCTGACGTCTGTTTTTTTCATCAGTACGACCTCTCAGGCCATCGGGATCGGCATGAAGATGAGGGCCGACTTCATCATGTTGAACCACTTCAGCCAGCGCTACGCTAAGATCCCTCTGTTCAGTGAGGACTTCACAGACAGGGTGGGGATCTCCTTCGACCACATGAGAGTGAGTCATTCATTTCCTCCTATACATGCTGTGTGACTGGTTTAGAAAACAGCTTCCTGTTTGTGCGCTTATGGATCAAATATTTACTGTCTGAATTGATGTCGTTTGTGATTTAAGACTCGTGAGCCTCTCTCTGTCAGTCCCTTCACCGCTTTCTCCATTTTCCATCCTCAGATTCGCTTCAGGGACCTCAAAATCGTCCCCAGCCTCATCCCAGCACTGAAAGCGCTTTTTGCAGAGGAGATCGAAGAGATGGAAGAAAGGAGAGAGAGGAGAGAGCAGAGATACCCGAGAGGAGGAGGCGGCTGCGAGGTGATGGAGAGCGCAGGAGCTAAAAGAGACCAGGAGGAGGCAGCAGAGCACAAGGTGGAGGCAAAGAGGCTGAAGACCAGCTGAGTCTCAGGAGCTCAGATTCAAAGAGACTTTCACTAAGATCTTCTTGAGTTGTTTTATTTAATGGATCTGAGATTTTATTTTGCTTGTGTGGATGAATTTAAGAAAATATGTTGGAGTATTGAAGAGCTCTGACAGAGATAGTTTTTGTTTTTCATTAAACAGCTAAAACGCTGAAGCTGTGTCCTATTGATTCAGTCTTCTTCATTTCTTTCACATATTTTGATCACAAAATTTATTATCTTATGTTAAAAAGTAAATGATCCACCCCATTGTTTAGAAAAAATGAAAACAAACAACCTAGACAGCTGCCGTTGCAGTAAAACCTTAACAGACTTTTTCCTGCTCCAGATTTAAAAAACGATCTTTCCAGCTCAAGCAGGACCACCATTAAGAGTCAGTTCCCTCTCTGATCCACAATGAGGCTCCACTGAGCCATAACTGAAAGAAACTGAGCCCACACCTTGTTGAAGCTCATAAGTCAGGATTTATTATCTCTGACCTCTTGGGGGAGCGCTGGCTGCAGGACTGTGCTGGGCTCACTTACAGAAGAGGAAGAGGAGCGGTCACTACCTTCTCTGACAGAACCAGGAGCAGATATTGGAGACCCTGTCTGTGTGGGAGGATTGTTAGAGCTCCTAAATGTGTTTCAGCTTGTTTGTATAACCTTTGAACACATATGTCATCCTCGGAGTCTGCAGGCATGGATGAACTTTGATTTCCGAGTCTGACCTTTCAATTATAGAGCGGCGAGGAAACATTCTGCAGAACCTTGTTCTGCTGCACTTCTCCTCAGATTAAACTGAAACAAAACTTCTCTGAGCTCCAGCGGTTCAGCTCCAGCTCCAGGGTCAAAGGTGAAACATCCGTCCACATGGAGAAGACACCAGTCTGCAGGAACTGTGAGTTGGTTGAACTACGAGCTGGTGGTTGGCTTTTTGTCTGGAGATGAAGATGCATTTATGTCAAATAC
This sequence comes from Halichoeres trimaculatus, assembly GCF_033239565.1. NCBI lineage: Eukaryota > Metazoa > Chordata > Actinopteri > Labriformes > Labridae > Halichoeres > Halichoeres trimaculatus. The sequence goes on along the minus strand of NW_027437198.1, from coordinate 12,494,225 downwards.
CAAAGTCAATCTTCCAACGTCTCACTACATTTGGGCGGTGCATCGTCTGCTTATCTAAAGCTCAAGGCCTTTGCACACTGAGTCCATTTTTATTTTCTGAACTCAAGGCACATAAAAAATGAAAATGGATCCTATGTTATGTCAATCATGTTTGCACACTCACACTGAAACTTAAGTTCGTCATTATTTCTTTCAGAACAGGTTTGATTTAGATTTTTTGAGCACCCACGTAGCTCGTTTCCAGGGTCAGTTAACTATTAAGAGATGCCGTAGGCTACTTGCAGTGTCACATTTTTCAACACATTTTCTGTAATTTAGGGCTATGTTTAGACGATAAATGTAGACTTGTGTATGTGTGTGTGTGTGTGTGTGTGCCTACCTCAAACATACTGCCAGCCGCTGCTCAGCTCCTTTACCAGCAGGAGAAACTCTCCTTGCTCTTGTCTTTTTTTCAGGAGTGGTTGGACCCAGTGTTTTCTTTTTCTTTTGTCAAGTACTGAAAGAACCACACAATCATTGTCACTGCTTGATGATCGCATTTTTCTCATATGAGGATTTTTTTTTGCAATTAATAAAGCACTGGAAGAGCACTCAGTGAGCGCAGACCTCCACCAAGCATATTGTGATCGTCACCAACACTTCAGTCCTACTTTAATGTCATACTCCCTTTCAGCAGACTGTCTGCTACAATTTGGTGTTAGTTGCAGGTTTGTACGATAATTTGTTTCCTGACAGTGCTGAAAATTATGATGACCCAGTACGTACTTCATGTTCTGGATCTTAGTGTCCAGAATATAGCCAGGATCTGGGTCGTACTTTTACATCTGTCAGAAATTATGGTGACCTTGTCCTGTTTTGTTTTGCGCAGCAATCCGACCATTTATGGTGGAGTTATACACACATATGTTGAAAACAGCCCTATGTCATAATGATAAAGAATCCTTTAAAAAAAATCCTGGATCCAGACAGTGATCTGGATCACCTCCAAAATTTAATCACTTCTTTCTAATCCCATTTTTCAACATATCCTGAAATTTCATCAAGATCCGTTTGTAACTAATTGAGTTATGTCGTTCACAGACAAACAGACAAACTCTCCCAAAAACATAACCTCCTTGGCGGAGGTAATAAACACACCAGATTCATTTTGTAACATGTCTTGCCTGACATTTTTTCTTTTTGTGGATTATGGATCCAAAAAACGCAACTGAAATTAAGAGACTCAGTGTGCATAGTAGAGGTGTCCCAGTCTGATATTAATATCGGATATCGGTCCGATATCAGCAAAAAAAAAAAATATCGGTATCGTATCGGAATGCATCTAAAATCTCCGATATAAGCAGTCCATTCCAGACTCCGCTCCTGCTTTTTTTTATTTGATTTATTTAGGTTATTTTCTGGGTTTTCCAATTTATTCTTTTTTTTTATTCAATTACTAGTATTTTTTATGTTTAATGTTAAAATTTCTGTTACCCGTTGGTTAATAATAGATGGGTCAGTTTTTCCTCATACCTACTGTTGCTGACTGCTGTCCTTTGTTTGAATAAAAATCACTTAATCAAGCCTTTTCTAACATGACAGACATACTACAAAATAAGTAATAAAAGTATGCATGTTTAATGCTGATATCGTATTGGATTGATATCGGTATCGGCCAATACTCAATGCTGCAGTATCGGTATCGTATCGGAAGTGAAAATGTAATATCGGGACATCCCTAGTGCATAGGCTTCAAAGCTCTGTACATTCTGCTGAAACTTAACAATTCTTACAGCTGACATATTTAAATAAATGGTTCAATCACAATCTGAAAATGTGAGGTTTCAAAAAACACATTGGAGGACACAAAATGAGATTAATGTTGTGACACATAGCAGGATTAGAGATATTTGGGGCTGAAAATGTTTGAAGGTCAAAAAAGTCTTAAAAAAATCAAAAACCTGATCCTGCCATAGAAACGTTTTCACATATTTAACCCACGTTGCCCCCTAGTGGAGAAATTTTCCTTGGTCTGAAGCAGTTTGCTGGTGTTTACAGCAGAAAACGGACTACTTATCATCTGGTTTGAAGAGACAAATCTGTTAGGAAGAGCTACCCTTAAACTTCGCTGAGTCATACGACCTCATCAAACTCCCCGACGCCGGCACTCGTCATATTTGTCATTGTTCATCTGCCGTGGAATGAGGAGAGACAGATCAGAGCAGAGCGGGTCACCTGCAGTCAGACACACCTCTCCACCTGAATCCTCTGCTTCACTCTAAAGTCAATTATGCAGCCCTCTTCCTTCTCCGTGCATTTTCTGCCCGGCTGCTGATTCAGAGCGCTCTCGCCGTGCTCTGTGAGGAATCAAAGAGGGCGGTGCAGCGATGGGACTCTGGTGGTGATGAGAAAAAAAATGAGGCCCGAGGGATCTTAGCCACTCTGATTGGAGGTCACAGTCCTGGCTGGTAAACAGGTTGTAATTGTGTGCACATCTACATTTTCATCCAAGAAGGCTGTCAAAGTCTGCTCCACGTAGCTTCGCTTTAAGAGCCTCCAAAGCACCAACACTTACCCGTCCCTGCATGTGCATCAAGTCTAAATCCTCCAACACCTGAAGAAACAGTCAGATTTCTCTGCACAGATCTCATCTGCCTGCTGCTTTGTAAATAAAAAACAAACCAGCAGACAGATGGCAGCGCTGAACATTTGTGTTTTGACACAGAATGCTGCGTGAACTAACATTGATTCCCTCTTTTTTCTTGTTTGTTATTTTGGCATCCAGATAAAGACTTAGGCAGGATTAAGGAGACGACACTGGAGCAGAAAATGTGCTCGACGTGCTGATTCCTACCTTCTGGTATCAAAGTTCCCATCGGGGAGATTCTCCTTAAAACCAGGCTTCTCCTCCTCTGGAGCTTTGTTGAGCAGGATTTCATCATATTGAGTCTTTGGGTTTAATGGCTGAGATCGGTTCGGTGGGTGACTTCACGACTCTATAACTCTGACACACCACCAGGACGAGGTTTAGAGGTAGAAAGAAAAGTTTGTGAGTGTCTCTGCAGAGGTGACCTAGAGTGAGCTGCTGATCTCCTCATGTGATTTTAAAAACTTTCAATTTAAAGGACGCACTCGTAGCTTCTTTGACACAGTAGCGGGGAAGCTCTCAAACCGTGCAAATGAAGGCACGTTAAGCGCATTAAGTTGCAGAAAGTTTAGACATAACTTTGTGACGTCAGGTTCCTGCTCCTGAAAGCAAGTGCACACAAAACGCGAAGTGGAATGCAGCCACAGTGATTGAAGTTAATAGCACCTGAGCCTCTCTCCTGCTATACAAGCCAAAACGTCTGCAGTAAATAAAAAGTCTGAGTCTCACATAAAAACCTTTTTGTTCAGCAGGTGAATTCTCTGTTCTCCTTCCATCGATGCTGCGGCTCCCCAAAGACAAACAGCCCGGCGTCTTCTCCGCTCAGGATTCATGGATTGAGTGCAGATGGACTCGATGTTTTGATGTGCAATTTGCCGTTACCCTGCTCCTGTCTGACTCCGGCTCACACACTCTCACACATCCACAATGCTCCAGTTAATTGCTACAAGCCAGCAGGCAGCAGGAGCTGGCAGCTGTGTGCAGACGTGTCTTCATCCAGGGTTTACAGACGCTTTTAGCACAGGTAGGTCTGCTGCAGAAATCAGCGTTTGTGATGGGTTCATGTGTTTCTGTTTTTGCACGACATAGTTTTGTCTTGAAGCCAACAGGGTGGGAAGAAGTTGTAAAACATGATGTTTTGATCTTCAGATCCTCTGGTTTCTTAGGGGCTGTTTACACGACAACAGTTTCAGCCGACCTAAAACGCAAACTTTTGAAAACGGCCTCCAGAGGGGGATTTTTCTGAAACGCTCCCGACACCGTAAGCCAGCGAAACAGTATGCCAGCGTTTTCAGTGGAAACGCTGATGTCACACTCTGCCTCGGGCGTGCATACAACAGGACAACAGTACCGTTGCTACGATTGTCGTGAACTACCGTGTTGTGCTTGTGCTGCTCAATCTGCTGTATCTGCTGACTGTCTCTCAACAAAATGTGCATCTTCTGCTCCACTTTTTTACTTAGTAATACAATACACCAGATGACTGGCTCAACTCTACTTCTGTGGAGATCTCCCAAAAGCAGCTTCTAGACAAGACAGTTATAGCACCACCTACAGGCCTGGCATGCTTATTACAGCGTTCCATGTAAACCCAGATTTCTTTCACTGCGTTTTAGCGTTTTCAGATGAAACATTGTGTAAAAAGGGCCTCACTAGTTATCCTGCAGGACACCATGCTTGGAATGTCCTGTTTCCCTCCTTAGCCTAAAAACCTTTGACGAGTTACTTTAAAGAGGGAGTATTCTGCTTTTTCCATATTTTAAACATGGATATAAAGAAACAATGTAGGATGTTCGGACTAGACGTGCACATTTTCTAACCTCTACAAATTGTTGAAGGGGTCAGCTCAAGCACAAAGGTCTGCTCACTGCTCTGCTTTAAAAAAACTGACCAATTAGAGGGAAGGGGGTTGGCAGAGTGTGGAGCCTTAAAGAGACAGCAGCTAAAAAAAAAGTGTAAGACAGACGCGTCTATTTTTTTGTAATACATAGAAAGCTACTACGGGAACACCAGAGGGACAAAACAGAGAGTCAAAAAATGCACAAGACCTGTCATAAGTATCAGGATTCTGAATAACTGAATTTATTTTTTATTTTCTTTAGGTCATTTTTTTTCTATTTTTAACTTTTTATGCCTTTAATTTGAGAGGAGAGGACATTGGATGGAGTAGGAAACAGGCCACAGAATGGATTGAAACCTGAGCGAACCTCATGGGGCTTGACTTAGACCGCTACACCTTCTGCGCCTGCCAAATCACTGCATTTTATTCAGTTTTGGTTGGATGTAATGGAAAAGGATCAAATAGGTCACATGTTGGACAGGTGAGCTCAAACACCAAGGTTGCTCATAGCTCCGCCCTCTACAGGCCTCTAGAGAACTGTCCAATCAGAGGTAAGGGGGTTGGTGAAGCAGGGAGACGGCAGCTTCAACAAAGTGTTTCAGACACAGGCTGAAATATTTTTTTTTAAAAACAGCAGTGAGAAAAAAACAGGTAACTTTAAAGTTTCCAGGAGAGAAATCTGTAAAGGGCTTTGTAAAAACATAAACGTTCTTTAACGACTTCCTCTGTGACAGATGCAGCCTTGAGCTCTCTGTGGTCTCGGCTGTCTTTGAGCATTATTATCCTGACAAATCACAGAGTTTGTTTCTGCTCTCATTAGGATTCACCTGAGTTTAGTGTTTCCTCTCAGACAACAATGAGTCATGTGGGAGGCATTTCCTGTTTCTTCAGTGTTTTTATAAAATTAACTAAACTCAGCATTGTACTGCGCGCAGGTGACATCAGGGAATGCTGAGGGGAAACTCAGCAGGAAGAAGCCAGAGTAAAAATGATGTCTAGGTTATTTTATAGCAGTAGTAGCTTTTATTTTTTTTTAAACCAATGTTTGCTTTCAGATGTGACATAGAACCATCATGCTGAGGACGAGGAAATGTCTTATTCAGACAAGTAATGCTTCTTTTTAAACCCCCAGCGTCCACACCTCCTTGGTCTGTGGTTGCTCTGCAGCCAGATGTTCAGACGGGCTGTATTTCAGGATTCTCTTGCTTCTCTTGCTTGTACACTCTTTAAAGGGTGAACACTTGTATTTTTCTACTCTCACACTTGATGTTTATTGATCTTTGTATTTTCTGGAATAAACATCCAGTCAAACCGTCTCCTCTCCGTCCTTCCCCTGACTTCAATCTGACTTCACGTTATTTTCTCAGCGTGTTGTTCTGCAGTAAACAAAAAAAAAGAAGAAGAATGCTGCGTCATTAGAAAGCAGAGGGATTTGTGGAGTCCATCTCTCAGCCTTCACCTCTCCCTCATAGAAGTCAAAATGATGTTCCTAAGAGGACGAATCCCTGATGACAGCGTTTATTTGAGGGCACACAAACAGCCCGGCTTCCTTTTAAAGTAGGGGAGACGTCAGCTCACTGCACAAATGAATGAACTGTGATGTTTTTAGTTTAAGAAAAAGGGGGCCGGCTCTTTCTGAGCAGGAGGAACTTTTCATTTATCACGGCGAAGGATCAGGGGAGAGAAGCGGATGTGAGGGTGTTTCTATTGAACAGAAATGAATGGAGACTTTAGCTGAGGTAAGGCTTCCTGGCTGTGGTGATGAATTGGTGGAGGCTTATTATCATCGAACAGTGTGGTGATATAATCTCAGTCTTTCCATAAATCCCTGCCTGTGTCCTTGGGTTAAATTTACTATATGCAACAAAAACTTTTACAGCTGCAGAGCAGCGCAGGGCGGCTTTTATTCAGAGGTTTCACATTCTGCATGTACCTGTTAAGTGCAGCAGTATTAACCTGCAGGACAAAAGCTTTACAACAGTTGTTAAAATATAAATTAGCTTGTTCAGGAAGGCACAGCTAAAAACTGATGGGCCTTTTGGTCCTCGCTGCTGACTGTGGCTTCAGCTGTGGGGCTTCAGCTGCAGGGATGCTACAAAATCGACTCGTTCTTCAGCGCTCTGAGCAAAATATAAATCCATACATGAATCCAAAATATGAGCTCTGAGTCTGATCCCTGAAGACACCCATAGGGCTGAATATGAAAATCCATCCTATGAGTCATCAGGGGCTCATGCTACTCTGACTCAGGTGAAGTGATCATCAGGGTCCAGTTGTTCAGAGGTAATCCAATCGGATTTTGGTTATCAGATTGGATTAAATTCTGAAAATGGTTTGTTCATAAGGGAAAGAAGAATTTCAAAATCGGATATCACTTAATCCAATTCTAGTTTTAATCCGGACCAAACCTTTAGTTTGTGTTGTTCAAAACTTTTCAGTAGGATTTGGATCACTTTGATCCAAAATAACAGGACTACCCTGATCCGAACAGGGGGTAGGATTTCAAGGTGGATTTCAGGAAGAAAATGAAGTAAAACTTTAAAATTGGTCAAATAATACAATGTGGGACCCGTAATAATGGTGTGAAACATGTACATGAACACGGATAGCCCCCTACTGTCATGTTTGTTTTTGTCATTTTGTACTATATCTTGTTCAGCTGTTAAGAGATGAATATTAAGGCTCTAATGTAATATTTTAGTAATTTTTGGTGGTTAAGGTATTTTTGGGGCAGTTTTAGAGTCTTTAGGATGCATGGGTACAAGCGTGTCATTCAGTACACCAGGGTGGAAGGCAGTATGCAGCCAAGCTGAATCCCTGTGCTTGTGTTTCTGTATTTACAGAGAGTTTGAGTAAAAGTTAATTCTAAAAACCCATGCATAACTGAAACGTCGTTCATTTGTCCAAGAGTGCAACATTTGTACAATTTAGTTTCCATACTGTATTTTGCCCTTGACTTGTTTAACCATTACAGTGATAAAGTAGATAAAGTTAACTTAGGCTACTAATTAAACCTTTCAGTATAGTAAAGTAAAAAAAAAAAAGGGAAACTGAAAGAGCAGAAGCAGAGAAACTCCTGGCAGAGGAACAAATCAAGCTGACCAAATTGCAGCAAACCAGAGAAAAACTTCAGATTTGCTTTCTAAAAACAGAGCTTAAAAATGCTGGATTCTCCTTTACAGCTGAAGAAACATTTTTTTTATTTGCCACGTATTAGACATTTAGCCCCCCCACCTATTTTTAAACATTACAGACATTTTCAAATATTCACTTAATATTTTTTTTTTGTATATTTGTTATTCATTTGTTGTAGCTCAGATGAGGGGTCATAAAATAAATTAAAAATATAAATGAATGTTTAAGTTATTTATTTATTTTTCTCAAAAAAACAAAAAACAAAAAAACAAAAAAACAAAACAAAACAAAAAAACAGAAACAAAAACAAAAACAAAAACAAACAAAAAACAAAAAAACACAACTGTGGTAACTGTGTATCCAGATTAGGGTGATCCAATCCAATGTTGCTTTGAAAAACCGCCATAAAACTGAGACAAATTACCTGATCCTGGATAGCAAGAAATGGGATTTCCAAATTTGGATCATTTTTATCCAGATTAAATTCTCTGAACAATTGGTGGTTTGTGATCTTAGTGCTGATCCCTTTGGGATAACTTTCAGAGCTGCCTCTTCTCTGGCCAATGAGTCCAACTCCCCTCATTGTGACATTAGTGTGCAGCCCCAGCTACAGTCTGCTGAATATGGTTTGACACTATGATTTTTGATCCTAAATCTTTATTTAGATCAGGCTGTAAACATGTTTACTTCTGTTTCTTTAAATGGTAGTGTATGTGGTTTCTGATGCTTCTGCAGCCAGCCTCTAGTGGACGCTCAAGGAACTGCAGTTTGTAACACTTAAATGCAAACCCCACAGAGACATTTGTGCGGCTTTTTAAACACCAAATACCACCAATGTACAGAGCATTGTTCAGACATCACATGGACTGGTGGGTAACCTTGAGATTCATAAAGTCTGTTTCTGAATGGACAGAAGGACACCCTGCTCAGATATCAATCAAAAAGCAGACGTTATATCATCACGTGTAAACCTCCTCTGAATACTGAAAGAAACCCATAAAGGGAGAAGACCCTGTGACTCCTTCAAGGTGAAGCTACGAGGAGAGGAAAGAAGGACGTCTGGATGTCAAACAAAGCAATAAAAACTGGAGCTGCCCTGAGACCGTTTCTCGTTTGGGGTCAATAAAACACAGAATGCACATAATGCAGCTTCATAGATCCAGAGGTGTTCAAACTTTTGTCTTATGTGTGTTTTGTTTGGAGGAACTTAAATACTTGTTCATTCCTGACTACAGGCAATAAAAAACAGTTTCATTGCATTTGATTAAATTTCTCTGTTTCCTCCGTGCTCGGCCCACAGGGTGAAAATGATCGTTCTGCCTCGTTGCCTCATCTTCCTCCCAATCCAATCAGATGGTATCGTGTCTCTCGGAGTTGTTGTTGTTGTTCTTTGTATCCCTGAGGTGATTTATTGCAGAAACCGAGGAGACTCATGGGAGAGAAAGGAGATGTTCTGGACGAAAGATAGAGGAACGATCCGGATTCTTCTCTCTGCAGCCTTACGTGATCTTCTTTAAGATGTTTGCAGCTGCTGGCGACACAATCCGACTCCTGCTGGTGGAATTGAGTCAAAAATAACAGTAGGGAGAGATGTGTGTGTGTAATCTCTACAAGCACAGCGGGTCATCCTGTTACTTCCTCTAATCTGGACTCTGTGAGAGTGAACCCCTAACAACTGTAGATCTGATAGCGCGTCTTTGTGGTGGATTATTTCTCTTCTCCTGGGCTGTGGAGGCAGACCTGAGGTGGTCCAAACAGAGACGTTAGTTTCTCTGCAGTCGGCCTTACCTCACATGAAGTCGTTCTATTTATACAGCTGAGTGAGGAGCTGGGATTCAGATGGGTTAATGTTTATCATATTACGTTGTGTTTTCCCTCCCTTGATTAAAACCTCTGATTGGTCTCCCGCAGAGAGCTCACAGATCAGGACAAGAGAGTGAAAGAACAACTTCCTCAGAAACCCTCCAAGACAGACAACTGAAGTAAATCACCCCCGCTACAAATCTCTTCTCGGTGCCTCTTACAATCAGGCGCTCGGCACACGCAGAGTATTGCCTGTCCAGAGTAATCACAGAGCTGTCTCAGAGCTCAGGGAGACGGGATGTGGTGCACTGGAGGCTGAATATGACAGACGTGTTCAGATAAGAGTTAAAGGAGGGGGGGCAGTAAGTTGTGTGTTGGAGTCTGTAGTACTTAAAAATCAATAAAAAAAATCAACACTCCTCGTTCTCTTTCTTTTTATTCTTGCCTTTGAGTTTTGACCAATCACTGGCCTTGTTACATCCCCTTTACCAACTAAAGGCTCTGAGATCAACAGTGGATGGATTTTAGGAGAATATAGTTGTAATATACCCACCAAACATCAACATTTTGGGCTGTGAGAGCCTGTATTTTATTTTGAAGGGGCAGACTGAAAGAGAAGCCCATGCCAGGGTGTCTTAAAGAGGGGTATTAAGATTTCTGATGTTCTAAACATGAATAAAACACTAAAAAAGTTAGAAAATCTTCATGTGATCTTCACAAGACTCAGTAAATCATAACATGCTGGACGGTCAGGCCTAAAACATCAAGTTTTTCCCGTAGCCCCTCCTTCCTACAGGCCCCCAGAAGAACAGCCAATGAGAGAGAAGGAGGTTTTAGGAACTGAGGGGCCTTAAAGGGACAGCATCTAAAACAAAGTGTTTTAGACAGAGGCTGAAATGAGGGTAAGTCTTATTTTGTGTATCTTGTGATGACACAGGGAACATCAGAGGGACGCATTGAAAACTCAAAAAAGTGAAATACCCCCTCTTTAAGTATCAGGATTCTGAATTGACGTCTACTTTGTGTACTTTATTTGAGTTTGGCTGGATTTAATGTTAGAAGACCAACTTTTCCCTCAGGCAACAGGTGTTTTTCTGGCATGTTTATTTTCACACTAGATGTGTTTTGACAAAAACAAAAAAACAAAAAAACAAAAACAAAAACAAAACAAAGAACATCAAAAGAGTGAAATCCCAAAGAAGTGAATCAAAGAACTTTCCTGTGGTGTGAAGTTAAGCTTCATGCACCGTCTCTTGCTCCATTTCGTTGACTTTCTGTCTTCTTGGGACTTCAGTTCCAGCAGTATTGTTTGCTTCACGTATTAAAACCCTGCACTCCGCTCCCTGCTGGCCTCTTTCAGAGCTTCACTCCATGTTTAGAACATCTCCCTTTACGTCTCAGAGCAGAGCGCGAAGAAGAAGAAGCTGTGAAAAGTCTATTTGAAAGCTATTACTGACCCTGCATCCTTTGCAGGAATATCATCTCCCAGCCTCAATAACTTGCTGTTTCTCTGGTGTCCTAATTTGCAGGGCGGCCATATTGCCTGTTTTCTCTGTATAATGGACCTTGCAGAGGAGTAATGGCCACGCTGCTGCAGAGTTTCATCCTTTGCTCGTTATTCCTCCTTCAGCCGGGGCCAGGACTGCCTCCATTGCTGCCTTTCACTTTCCTGCTCCTCTCCTCTATCGTCTCTCTTGCATCGTGGGAGTCAGGGATGGAGAGTGAATCTCCTGGGGAAACAGAATCTAGACCGAAGCCTTCCAGTGCGCCGGCCTCGTAATTAAATTGGCAGATTAAATTCTCTCTTATTGTGGAGGGTTTAATGAATATTCAGCAGGCTTTGGATCGTCCTGGTGATGTGAGCTTTGCTTTAGTGATCACGTTGACCCCGTCAGACTGCAGCACACACACCCAAGACCTTCTGACTTTATGATCTGCTCTGTGGCGACACTTTAAAGACTAACATCCAAATTCAACAAACTCTCATGCACAAGAAATCAAAAGAAAAGTTTTTGCTGTTAAATGTGGCAGCATTGTTGTGATTTCCTGCTCATCCGTCCTTTACAAGCTGCACAGACAGATGTAGCGTGATGTTTTGCCATCTCTACACCTCTCCAGGGAGGAGACTAATATTGATGTCAGGTCACCAAAGGGTGTGACAGTGTTCGGGGTCATGACACCAGACACTATTTGTTGCTGGCCATATGCAACAACCCAGACATCACAGTTTGGTTCCTCAGCTGTGAGTGTGAAGCCTCTGTTTTCACACATTCCTGCTGTATTGGCTTTCAGGAGCAGCCAGAGGTGACGCCTCACTCTGAGGGGCAGTGAGGGGTTAGCAAATGCTAAGCTAAAACAATCCACTACAGATCAGCAGCAGGAGCTAACCAATATGTGCCATAATCCCTTCGCTCGCCTGTAGCATCCTCTGTAATCTCTTCAGAGACAAGATGATAATCATTCAGCTCCTATGCATGAGACAACACATAAAAACAAAACAGCAAAAAAAGTTCACGCTCAGAAAAAGTCTGATTTTAATGCTTTCATTCAGTTTCATACACCACAAATAAAGACATTATTTTGTCTGAATTTTAAATCTAAGCACCAAAACCATGGCTGAGAAAGTTGCAGCTCTCACCTGGCACTCAAAGAAGCCACGCCCCTTATTATGTGAGTTAAAAAATGAGAAAATAAGCTTCAGACATGAATAACTTTTTTATTTTATTTTTTTACCAAAACAAACAAACTTTTTTTGCTGACGAGTTTGATGTTGTAACATGAGGCTCTATGAGGATTGACTGACTTTTGGAGACAGCCTTTTGTGGACATTTGAGGAACTGCAGTTTGTTGCACTTCTGCATTGTACATGTCTAAAGGCTGTGTTATGCTTTCTGTGCGAATGTGACAAATGAGGGTTTTATACTTTTCAACACCCTGTGCGGTGTCCGTTGGTGTCCATTCCAAAACTGCAGGGGGCGGTGTATCACAAATGTACGTCTACCAAAGTACTAAACGAGAGTCGAAGAAGTTTGCCTTTGTTTACAGCATGACATATCTGTCCCAGAGATTTTTCCAGGTTCTTTTCCACGTCTTTTGACCGATTTTTCTTTTCTGCCAAGAGTGGCCGCAATTTCACGCCATGAATTATTTACCACTCGGTTATCACAGTGATCTCTGTGTGAAGAGTCATACAGATGCCTGTATTCCTGAACTATAAGGAGATCCCCCTATCGTCTTTGTCCCGCCAGTTAGAAATTTTACAAGTATGCTCGGTGCGTAAATTTTCTGCGTGAAAAGACCATGCGAGGGGACGTAGGTGCTGAAATGACGTCATTCATCTACACGAAGCCGCGCGCACCGTGCGGACTTGCAAAAATCAGCCTTAGGACAAGCCCCTCATATCCAAAAGCATGCAGGGTCAAAACTGTTAAGATGGGTAATCCAGGGAGGGAACCCATGAGGGCAGGAAGTGGAATAACAGGATGTCAAGTTCCAAAATAAAAGAGGAGAGGAGAGTAAGAGGCAATAGTTACCAAATAAGACTTTTGCAGATCAAGCATATATGACATGTGTATCACATTAAATCGACTCAATCCGAAGTGTTGTTTGGATCAGAAATGAAGCACAGGGACAGTTTTTGTACAGCAGTGAGGTAAAGTATGCACACACTCACACACCCTCTCTCTGAACCTGCTTTTTGTGTGTTTTGTGTTGAAAATCCTGTTTCTGTCAGAGCTGTCCTGTCGGCGGAGATGTTCTGCTCTGTCTCCTCATTATGCATGACCTCCTCCTTCTCTTCTTCTGTGTGTGTGTGTGTGTGTGTGTGTGTGTGTGTGTGTGTGTGTGTGTGTGTGTGTGTGTGTGTGTGTGTGTGTGTGTGTGTGTCAGTGTATGTGTTACCCTGCCCTCCACTGTCTGTCACACGACATAATCATATTCAAACCCTGGAAATCACATTACATGTTAAGTGACACAGCGGACAGGATCAGGGCGAGTGGTTGGACCTGTTTAATGAACGACTAACTGCCAGAGTGACAGAAATAATGGCATGAAAGAACGTCCCTAACATCACCACCTGTCCTCCTCTTCCTCCTCCTTGTCCTCAGGTAACAAACAACTTTAAGGTAAAATTCTTGTGTTGATTCCTCGTGATGCACGCTGCAAGATACGGAGCAGCAGTTTGGTGCAGGTTGACCTCAAGGAGTGCACTTTTATCCTCATGTTCAGAGTCTCAGCTTTATATCTCATCACCCTCTGCAGTCCAAGCAGCGGAGCATTAACAGAAAAAGCCGAAGTTACAGGAGTGAACGCCCCCACACATAAATCACACTGTGTTATGAGTGGAAACAGCCCGGGCAAAGTTGAGCAACTGTTGTGAACGCTGAGGAAAATAAATCATTTATCACCTCTAACTGCACCAGTGGAGCGTACAGTGGGGAAATAGAGGAGGTGGGACTGGGAGCGCTTTGTCACTGAGCACAAAAACAACTTCAGTAAAACCCCAAGTGCAGACTTAAAGGAAGAAGGGCCCGAGAATTCAGAAGACGGTGATGAGTCAGGCTGATGGACGTGTAATCTGGATTCTCTGCGTGAGATCTGCACTCCAGGGGCCTGGTTTGAGAAGTGTTTTGGTCTCTCGATTTAGTTTTCTTTCTTATCATCATCTGACTTAGGAGAGAGCAGAAGTATGTAGAGCAAAAGCAGGTAGAAAACAATCGGACAACTCATCAACTCCAATGAATACTGTTTCACCTTTTAAAAATCTGATACTGACGATCAATTCATTAGAAATTCTTTATAATTCATACCATTAAAGAAAGGCAAAAAATCCTCACCTTTCTTTAGTGAATGTTTTTATTCTGCATTTATGAATGAAGTTAATTTGCTGCACAGTTGGCCCAAAAGTCGTCCATAAATTCCTGATGATATCACTCTGAGGAATGGAGGCCAAACCGTTGTCTGAAAGTATCATAAGATCCTGTAAACCCCTCCTTCCCCTTGTTCCTGGAGGAAAACAAAACAGTGACCAGTCAGCATCTTCCTCCTGAGCTCATTTCCCTCGGATGTATCTGAGGGATCAGGAGGTGCTGCAGATTTATGGCTCCCCGGTCTTTGCGGTGACCAATCTGATTCAGCAGATAATTGCTGAGTATGAGGCGTTATCAAGCGGACAAGCGAGGTGCCTTGATTTATCACTCGGATTCTCAGGTTAACTTCATCAGGCGAGCTGTCGGAGGAGGAGGAGGAAGAGTAGCAGGAGGAGGAGGAGGGAGTCGTAGAGTTCAGCTGCAGGAATGTGGAAGTATTAGCTGCCAGGGGAGGCTGTAAAGCAATTAATTACATGGAAAGACGCCAGGGTGCATTAAAAAATGCTGAAATTTAAATTCGATGGAATAACAACAAATTAGAGTCAAGCTACAGGAAAGTAGAAAAACATCAAAGTGAGTAATGAAATGGAAAACAGCCACATTAGAGCGACCGATCTGATACAAAAGACACACTGAGCAGAGATTTAAGGCCACATGTTGAAGGCAGATGTTCCCTCGTGCTGGTATTAAAATCTTTTATACAACCAGCGTTTGTCTGTTTTTGAGGGTATAAGTGGTGGAGTGTGAAAGTTTGTTTCCCGTAGAGGAAGTTTAAACGTCCCATGTTATGCTCCTTTTCTGCAGTTTAATATCGATCATTGATGTCTTCATGAAATGGTAGTAACATGTTTTGGTCCAAAAAGACAATAAATCAAGCACAGCAACATTGTTTCCAGGCTCTCTTAGCCCCTCTGTTCAGAACGCTCTGATTTAGTGGGCGTGGCCTTCATATGTAAATGAGCCACTGCTGATACTGCCCTGCTCTTCTGCGTCACTAAGGGCAGCGCCACGAGCTCCGTGTGCACAATGTTTAGAAAACAGCGAAGCTCGTTTACTGTAACATTACAGGCTAAAACAACAGGCTAACCGCAGCTAAAGTTAGCACCCTGAAGCTAGCACAGAGACAGGGGGGACATTGAGGAAAAGCTCTTACATCTGCTCCACAGCACACAGCATTTAAAATACTCACATTTCCAGGGTCTGAGGTTTGTTGGAGGATGGGTGATAATGCGCCTGGATTCAGGACCAGTCTGTTCTCTAGCCCTCTGTTGTACTGTCCAAAGTTGGAAAAGCAGTCAGCCATGAAGTGACTAGCACACACATGCACAGTTTTACTGAGTGTAGCTGGCACATTTCCTTCATAAATGAGCTCTAGCCACTTAGTCTTGTCTTCTGAGATGGGAAGCTTGTGCATGGAACTATGTGGCTGTTTACGGCCAAAAACAGAGCAGTGATGGCTCTTCAACTTCAGCATTCCCCTCCCCGCTGCTGGAAGGATTTCTCTACAGCAGCGGGCAGAGGAGTGGGTTCAGGGGTATCTGTACCGGTGGACCAATCAGGTCAGACTTGCTCCTGATTGGTCAAAAAAGGGAATCGCTGACGTCGGCAAATCCTCAAAATCCAAACAGCTTGTTTTAGGTCAGGATTTTACATTCACAAGCACTACTGAGTACAGGTTTTGTCATTAAATATCACATTTTGTGGGCTGGGAGGAAAGCCAAAGACCCAAACATTTCACTAAAATACTTAATAAAGTGATTTTTGCACAATATGGGACCTTTAAAGCTTATGTAGGCAGCTTTTATTAACTGTTTTGGAGCTCACATCAAGTTATGTCAGACTTTACCACCAAGGCCAGGGACAAAATCAAGAATTCTGCTGATTATTTTGGATAAATGGAAAATGATTACGACAGTTTTCTGCACAAACAGGATGTAAGCATATCTTCTGCTATATGACATAATCTAGAATGTTTCCCTGACGCATTTTGAAAGAAACCTTGACAGCAGAATGATTCCTTACGCTCTTTGTCTTGTGTGTTTTTGTGTATGTGTGAATGTGTAGGTCAGTCGTGTTCATTCTGAAGGAAGAGGGAAGAAAAGCCCGGGAGAGAAGTGAATGGTGGTCTGTGGGTGGAAAAATGACATCAGCGGTCTTTTCAAGGACATCCCGAGGTAACCAGAGAGCTCCCACTCCTCTGCTCCTCGTGGCGCAGACCTCCACTCTCTGCTTCCTCTCTGACGACACAGAGCTCTGAACTAAACAAGATGCGGGGACGGGATTGGCTCAGCCGTGCCGCCCGGTTGCTATGAAGCAGCGAGGGTTTCTGATGTTCCTCTGAGGACGTGGTGACGCTCAGCAGCATTAAAAGGTGATTTTTCATGTGTCTCTTAATTTAGAGTCCGATCAGATGAAAGTTTAATGAATTTTAATGATTGCTGGGAGGAAAATGGGTCACGGATCCAGCAAAGAGAGACAGGATTTGAAACACAGAAGTTCTGAAATGATACAAATAAAATACTGCCTTCCTTTTTTTTCTCAAAGCTTTGGTTTCATGACGTCTTCTCCAGTCCGTCCTGAGAGGCTAAAGTCTCCCAACTCTGCCCTCCTTCACCCGTTAAATCCATTATACTTGTTGATTATCTCCTCATTAGAAGCTAAATGTTGCCTCACACACTCAGGTGGGAAGTTTCGGACAGTGTTGCAGAGCGTGAACGATTGATTTCCTGCTCTCATTTTCTGAAGGATGACAGTGAAGACAAATTATTCACAAAGTCCACACCTCTCATGGATGGCTGACCTTTGAAGAGGACTTAAGCCGCGCTTGTTAGGAGCTGACTGATAAACTCGGAGCTGCAGAAATCAGCAGCTCAGACGTGAAATATGAGAGATTATTCTCAGTCTTCATCCTCTTTGAACATTTCTCTGGCAGGTTTTGGAAAACTCAGACGGACCAGACCACAAATGAAACCATTTCTCTCCAGACGCCTGGGCTGCATTATTCTGCCGTCCTCCTGAAAGAATCAAACATTTGGAAACTCAGCACCTCCTCGTTTCGCCTGTTTGGTTATATATAATCTTTGGTTTTGTGTGTATTTGAGACGAGGACTGTTTGTTTTTTTCCTGAGCTGATAAACCATCTGCTCTCCTGACAGTTCAGAGCAGAGTGTCGTTGGCTGCTGCGCTCCGATTCTCACAGATGCTGCTGTCAGAGCGCCAGCCGGGGAAGCTGGGTTCTGCTGCAGACAGTGTGTATATGTGTGTGTTTCTGTAGTCTGCACACTTCTTAAAACTCCTTTCTCAAGGCGAATTTGCATCCTGAGTTAAAGCACGAGATGGGAGATATTTTAGGTTTTTCTTAACGAGCCGGTGAAAGACGAGAACCAGACTTTCATGAATGGATCAAAGTTTTCCTGTTTAAAAATTCTATTATTGCCCTAAAATGTCTTGATATGAATTCAGACCCAATACTTAGCTAATTTTTCTGATTTGGACACAAAAAACACTCCATTGTGGATGTGACGTCTTTCAGATGCCAATTCTTTTATCTATTGATTTTGTTTATTGATTGATTCTGTCATCTCATTTTAAAGGTTTTCTTTGTGCAACTTGTCTAACTAGATGTAACAGGGTGTGCCTGTACTGAGTGCACATCCGTCACTAAAAGTTCTTTCTGCGTTGTGTTCTGATAATGATGATAGGACACTGATGATAGTAGGAAGGACACGGACCAGGGCTGGGGCTGATTCTTCTTTAATATGGAGCTGCACTCCCGTACAAGTCAAAGAAAATAACCTTCACATGCAGTCTGTCTCAGTCTGCCATTCGCGGGCCTCAGCCTCTGCTGACAAACACATGGAAACCCTGTAGCTTCTCTGAATACATGCAGCTATGAATTACCTTTTAAAATACGTTTAAACAGTCATATGAGCACACAAGAGCAGCTCTACTGCATGTTCACAGTCTAATAACAAATAAAACCACCTGTTAATACATTTTTCAATGCTTTAAACAAATATAAGTGCATAATGCCAATACAGAAAACTTTTCTTACCTCCTCTCAGTAAGCCTAGCGCTAACTGAGGGAGGCTCAGCAGTATGTCACATAAACATCGACGTCTTAAAGAGACAGTACAGGTATGGAAATTTAGATTCAATAACAATAAGAACAAAACAAAACAATTAATGGCTTTCAGTATATATATTTATATATCAGGATTGGCGATGTTTCATACATTAAAAAAGGAATTTTATAATAACCTACTAACAAAGAACATGATTTATTTACTTTTTAATTTTATTTTAGTTTGTTTTTCTTGGTTCTGCATCAATTTACAAAGAGTGGATTGAATGAGACAGGGAGTGGGGTTTTGGAACCCCTTAAAATACCCCCAAAAATGTCTGTTTGACTTTCAAAATAAAAGAAACTGTATCAATGCCAGATCGTTTTAACTTCTACAACAAACCAACATACTGAAAGGATCCAGATCAGAAGTAATCAGGTTTGAGGTTTTACAGCCAACTATGGACCAGGAGAGGATCATCATGGGGGTGGGCTGCATAGTGACTCCTTGGTCTGTGACTCCAGAACATGCTGTTAGCGTGAGGCGACGGATGATAGAGGGAGCAGGCTGTGACGAAATGGAGACAAAAAGGATCTGGAGTGAGAAACACACCGAAACACGAGATGCATCTCCAGTCCACTTCTGCTTCATTTTTGCACCAGATCAGATAGGTTTCTGTTTTAGTCAATGATACCACCTTTCGACAGAGCTGGTGCTAGTACTAGCTCCAGGCTAGTGCCTGGATTAGCACCTGTTCTTGCTGATGGAAAACCAAACCAGTTCTTAGGAACAACACGAGCAGAAAAAAGAAAGCAACTGTTTTTTTTTATTTCGATGGACAAGGGGTATGTGTTAGCTCATGCTGGACCAGCTCTGTTGCGGTCCCTGCTCTGGTAAGTCAGAGTGCGAAGTGTTAGATATGAGTCGCCTGATTTAGCCAATCCCTGGCTAAAGCAGATCGAGCAGAACAGGAAGTCATGTGTAACAGTGTAAACAATTGTGTTAAATATCTGATACATTTGGGACACAAGTATTATTTTTCTATATTTGTAATGTTTTATTTTGAAAGTCCCAGCGGAAGTTGGTGTTGTTGTAATTTCTGCGCATGACATGGTTCGGTGCAGTCTTTCATGTCTTTGCTCGGGGTAAGTTGGTCTCCTGTTCACTCTGTCACATCTTTGTCATTATTTGTCTTAAAAGTGCACATAAAGCCTGAAATGTGTAAAAACTCATCACATATTGTGACTCTAATGAGAAATGTTTTCAGTTTGAGTGTTTTACTGTCTTTGGTAAGTGTTAACAAACTTAAAAAACAGCACGACTAGCATAGCTGTAGTTAGCTGCTAATGAGCCAGATTTGCACGCTGGGGTCTCATCTTCTGATGTTTGACTTTGCTTGGGGTTTAAGCAAGAGCAAACTGATGATCAACTTATGAAGAAACTAAACTCTGTGGTTGTTTTTTGTCCCATACTGCAGAATCTACACAAATACTTAATCCATGTTGGAGTTGACGTATTTGATTAAATGCAAAATGAAAACAACCAGAAATCAGCGAGCTAACTTTCTAAATTGTTGCACTGGTCATTGACAGACTGATATCAATTAACTGTTTGCTTAAAGTTTCTTTCTGTTAATTCATCGTTGACAGTTGAGTCTTTCTTCAGTCTCCATCCCGCATGTTCATTATTAATACAGCAGGCTCTCAGTCAGACTTATGAATACAGGAAACTGTAATCTTCAAGAGGAATTTCAAAGCAGCTGGTGCAGACTGCTTAACCTTTTAACATGTTCAATAAAGTATCACAGACAGGCTGCATTTCGTCAGTCGTGGAAAACGCAAAGAGAAACCAGGAGAAGTCAGAAAATATGCATCTGCAGCTTCAGATTTCCTCCTGAAGTGTGAATAATGTCGTTACTCTCTGTGTGGATGCAGGACGACGTGTCAGGAGACACATGTTCACGATCCAGCACTCAGACAAAAGCTGCATGAGGAAATCTCTCTCCCTCCATTATTTAAGCGCCTTCCTTTCAGTTTCTGGCGTATGTATGATTGAACGGGGCTTAATTTTAGATTGGATTTTCTGACAAGAGGACTTGCTATTTAAAGCTCTGACTTGTGTGAGAGTGAAGGGCCGAGCGAGTCGGGGACAGCTGCTGAATGACATGGTTAATATGCGCTTTGAGCGGTCACCTTAAGAGAAGCTGGCAGTGACGGATGCTGAGAGAACGAGTGGTAAAAGGATCGATCGAATGGTCGCTGTGTGTAAATATTCATGTCAACATGGCGACACACACTCAAGGAGGGTTCTCTGAGGCCTTGTACACAGGAAGCCAGGCATTTTCAAAAATGAGTACCCCTCTCATTAGTTTTTAAAAATTCTTTCGTCCACACGTACCCGGAAAAATCCGCTGATAAGTGCGACTCATGCCAAGCCTACACTCACCAAACACTTTATTAGGCACCCATTGTCCAACTGCTTGTTAATGCAAATTTCTAATCAGCCAATCACATGGCAGCAACTCAATGCATTTAGGCATGTAGACATGGTCAAGACAATCAGTAGCAGTTCAAACTGAGCATCAGAATAGAGTAAGGTGATTTAAGTGACTTTGAACGTGGCATGGTTGTTGGTGCCAGACAGGATGGTTTGAGTATTTCAGAAACTGCTGATCTACTGGGATTTTAACCAACAACCATCTCTAGGGTTTACAGAGAATGGTCCCAAAAAGAGAAAATATCCAGTGAGCAGCAGTTCTGTGGGACAAAATGTCTTGTTGATGCCAGAGGTCAGAGGAAAATGGACAGACTGGTTGGAGCTGATAGAAAGGCAACAGTAACTCAAATAACCACTGGTTACAACCGAGGTCTGCAGAAGAGCATCTCTGAACACACAACACGTCCAACCTTGAGGCAGATGGGCTACAGCAGCAGAAGACCACACCGGGTGACCCTCCTGTCAGCTAAGAACAGGAAACTGAGGCTACAATTCACACAGCAACACCAAAACTGGACAATAGAAGATTGGAAAAACGTTGTCTGGTCTGATGAGTCTGGATTTCTGCTCCACATTCAGATGGTAGGGTCAGAATTTGGTGTCAACAACATGAAAGCATGGATCCATCCTGCCTTGTATCAACGCTTCAGGCTGCTGCTGCTGGTGGTGTAATGGTGTGGGGGATATTTTCTTGGCACACTTTGAGCCCTTTAGTACCAACTGGGCATGGTTTAAAGTCCACAGCCTACCTGAGTATTGTTGCTGAGCATGTCCATCCCTCTTGAGCACAGTGTACCCATCTTCTGATGGCTACTTCCAGCAGGATAACACTCCATGTCATAAAGCTGGAATCATCTCAGACTGGTTTCTTCAACATGACAATGAGTTCCCTGTACTCAAATGTCCTCCACAGTCCCCAGATCTCAATCCAATAGAGCACCTTTGGGATGTGGTGGAACGGGAGATTCTCATCATGGATGTTCAGCCGACAAATCTGCATCAACTGTGTGATGCTATCATGTCAATATGGACCAAACTCTCTGAGGAATGTTTCCAGTACCTTGTTGAATCTATGCCACCAAGGATTAAGGCAGTTCTGAAGGCAAAAGAGGGTCTGGTGCCAGCGAATCAGAATGAACCCTGGTTGTTCAGCTATGATGTTTGAGAGCTATAAACTCATTTTCCTGGTGAAACCACAAAATTTGAGTTCTCCAAAATCTTCACTTTGGCTTGAATTTTCAGAAACATTGTTTTCAGCAATGCAAACCCGCAGTTTTGTGTGGATGACAGGCCTAAAAGTATAAAAATAATTGCGGTTTCCCAGATACCCGGCTACGTGTGGACATAGCCTGAAACACACACAGGACGGCTGCAGTTGGGAGAAGTTTTCCCATCAGGAAGAAAATGTTTCACTGGAAATACACTCAGCGGCATCTTCATGAAGAACACCTGTTCAACTGCTTGTTAAGGCGAATATCCAATCAGCCAATCACAGAGCAGCAGCCGTACTTCCTGACCTTGTCACACAATCAGCTGTTTAACGGCAGATAAAAAACTTTTGATTGTTTGTGTTCTTGTGAAGCGATGTCAGGACATGAAACCATGATGAGTTAATCTGTGGAGGTAAACACAGCCTGTGGAATCACAGCCTCAATCTCCTAATCCAGGAAACACAGCTGGGAGGGCGTTCATCCCAGATACTCATCTGTTTGAACCCACCAAAGCTCGTCACCCCCATTTTGCCGTGGTTGCCTGTGAACGCCCCCTCCCCACTGAGAGCTGATCACTTTGAGATGCGGACACTTTGGAGACAGTTGATTGTTTTTGTTTTATGAGCACCTCGTCTAATCCTCCCCACCTCTTCTCTCTCCTCTCTCGTTCCCTGGAGGATGCTCGGGTGCTGGCATGTCGACAAGAGCAGCTGCCTCAGTCACCCTGAT
Organism: Halichoeres trimaculatus; assembly: GCF_033239565.1. Lineage (NCBI taxonomy): Eukaryota > Metazoa > Chordata > Actinopteri > Labriformes > Labridae > Halichoeres > Halichoeres trimaculatus. The sequence continues at coordinate 12,471,453 of NW_027437198.1, read as the reverse complement.
AAGAAGCAGCACATCTAAAGACTGAATAATGGCCTGCTGTCCTCGCGCCGGCAGATCACTCCCAGGCTGCGGGACGGCAGGGGACAGGCAATCAGAGCTCGATCTGCAGGTATTGGGACAAGACGAAATCAGAGGAGGAGGTTTCAGGCGGCAGGAGACGGGAGGATAATGTGTTTTTACTTCTATAGCTGCACACACAGAGACACAGAGTAAAAAACAAAGCTCTGCTTGCTGATAGTTTGTGGTTTCCTCACATGGACACAAACTCTCAGATAAATGAGAGCAAATGTCCGATCCACTTTTATACGACTTATCCACTGATATCAACACTCAATCTGACTTTGGCTTCACTTCCAAGCAAACATCGGGTTACTTGTTCGAATAATTGGCAAATGATATGTTCTTTAATTAATGTATGCAAAGACTTTCAGACAAGCTTAATGACATTTATTATCATTTCATACCACGAGTTCTGGACACGCAGAAACTGTTAATGTTAGGCACCAAACTACTGCGGTAGACTAAAAAAGGGTCAAAGTTTGTTTAAAGACGATCTTACATCTTCATATGAAAGCAGTCTGTATTTGTATTATTTCTGTATCGTCAGTGTTTTATTTTTGTCTGAACCAAACTGAGGATTCACATTTTAAATGATTTAAAACCAGTCAACCATCCAGACTTCTCTCAGATCCAACTTCAAGTTTTCATTCCCCAAGTGATAGGCAGAGTTTTAACAATAGCTAGAGCACAAAAAATACTTTTTTTTGTCTCATACTGTTTGATTTCTTTTATTTCCCAGGATCCATCTTCCTTGAATGTGCACAATTAGTCAACAATCAATTTTCAACTTCTGGAGAAAGTTGGGTGCAGATGTGTTTGGATCAGGGGGTTTTGAAAGTTTTCCCAGAGGCAGAACTGTCAAAGTTGTGAGGGTTGAAACTGTACAGAAGACAAACTAAAAAAGCAAACTGACAGAAATCCATCCTTAAATAAAACTTAAAACTTAAAGAGGCTCACGACCAAAACTACTTAAAGAAACCAGAAACATACTAAAGGTGGACTCAGTGCTCCTATAGACACGCTACAGGGAGCTGAAGACCAGGACTTTGCACACCTGCTCGCCATCAGGTGCAATCACGAACACACACACACACACACACACACACACACACACACACACACACACACACACACACCTGACTGTGCTCTGAGATGATTACTTCACCAAACTCAGGTAGAAGCTCTTTCCTTCTTCAAAAGTAGCCACGTATACACCGACCCAAACACTCCGCTTGTGTTCTGTTTATTTACTCAAACGGAAAGAATTTAACCTTTGTATACACCTCATCCTGAAAGAAAAGTGCCAATCCGAATGGACATTTAATCGGTTTCACAGGGGTGGAATATTCCTTTCCTCAAATCTATTGAGGTATCATGGAGCCACTCATACGGAAATTTGTAAGGGCGTGTTCTTTCAGCGCATGCTCAGATATGACACAAGACACAATTAGAGACGTTCCTTGATAAATGGATAAATGACGAGATGTTTACTTTTTTCTGCGCATGCCCCATTGGCTAGTCTGTTTGATTTTTGCGGCGCATGTAGCCCAGAGATTGGAATATTCCTTTCCATGTATACTGTTGTTTTTGGAGAAGTCATTTGGAAAGACAAAAAACTCCTCATGTGACCGTGGCTACTGAAGCAGCTCGGAACTTCTTGAAAGAGTTCAACTTTAAGTTGAAGGAACCAAACCTTGTTCCAGATGATTAAAGTCTCATGTTTGTCTCATATCTGCACCCTCTACCACTGAAAACACTCTTCATATGGGCCCGTATGCGTGTTTAGTTATCAAACGAACGGGATCATTAGTCCTAACGTTCTGTTATGGAACGGCCCGTTTGGCTGCAGCGTTAGCTGCATGCACGACTGCATATAATCATCCAGTTAACTAATTACACCATGGAAGCAATGCAGGTGCAGATTATGTCATAATTAAGGGGAACCTACTGGAAAACCCATCAAATAAACTTGAACTGGGCCTGTCTACCACTCATAAACAGCAATAAACCTGGAGAGCGGTACCGGTATGACTGAGAGAATGGGTTTTTTTGCCGGTAAAGGAGACTTTATTACAAGAATACACAAACAGATGTTATCCATGAGTCAATCAGGTAAACAAAGAGAAAGAGAAAGTTTGGACAGAGTAAATACGTGTGGTGTTTCCAAGTGCACAGTAGAAAACCTCAAAAATAAAATCAGTAATATGAAAACTGCTTTGCAAAACAAGCACCGCAGCAATGCCCCCATACCTCGATGAATAACTTTTAAAGCAGTTTATGACGCCAACATTTCACCACACATCTTGGAAGGACCCAGGTGTATAAAGGCAAAGTGCGAATCAAACTTTGAAAACTGACAGCAGTGAGCCTCACCAGTTTGTCTCCCTCTCATCTGTTCACTGAAAGAATGTGTCTCCTAAATCTAAAGTTGCTGTATCACTACACATCGCCACCTTTCCAAAGGTTTGTCCACTGTCATTGTCATTAGAGCAAACGCTCTTTTGTGCTGTTAACCTGGCTCATACATACCATCAATCAACTTTTTTTCAACCGTTAGTACAAACGGTCCGTTTTCCCCGCTAATGGCTGGTCATGCATAGGGGCCATGGTCTTTTCTGACTCTATGGTGCATCAAACATCATGCTAAACCACGGTGACCCTGGAGGTCATGTTTTGAAGCTTTTGGAGTGAGTTTCTGCTCCTTGAAAACTTTTCAGAGAGAATAGGCTGCTGGATCAGAGAGTACTTCTCCTATTGGAAGGAAAGCACAAATCCTTATTTTTGTCCATCAAATTTCCTCTAAGCAGGATTTGATGGACTAAATCTCTCGGTCGGCTGAGCAGGAGTTTTTGTTCTTCCAGATGAACTTCTTCCTGCAACAACACGCTCACCTGCTGTTAGTCAGAGGATGACAGGCTGATAACTCTGCCGGGACGATGAGATTAGGTTTCACTGTGTAATATACAGCATCTGTGAGGAGTGCATTTCAATAAATCTGTGAAACACAAGAGGAGCATTAAGTTTTTCTGCTGCAGGGTAACTGTTTACTGCATTTATTCTCTCGGTCATTTCACCTGCTTCTGATTTGGTGTCAGAAAAGGTTTGACGTACCCTTTGTGGGAGCATGAATGTCTGAAGGAAATTGGTTTGCAGAATTGCTCTTCAGTTACTATTTAAATGCATTGGTCTTCAAACTGAAAGGAGTCGTTATTATTCAGCAGTCTTATGTATCTTTTATGTTCTCATTTCCAAGCGTGGCTCAAGTGGAGGTCACAGGCTGCTTCTGTGTATGCCTGATTGAAATGCAAAGGTCCTGTAGTGACCTTGTGCAGAACAAAGACAGAACCCAAAGCTACAAATCTATAACCTGGACTTCAACCAACCTGTCGGTGGTGCTTCACTGACTTTTACACTTAATGTGTTTGACAAAAGGAAATTAACTGAGCTGTAAAAAGCAGAGATAGTTCAGAACAGCTGGGGGACTTTTATTGAACTGACAGAAACAAGTGTTTTGTGTGATGAACTCCTTTTAAATTCTGCTCTTATACAAGTGAAACCATCTCTGAATACTAAAAGCAGGTAAAGCATCGCCGCTCTGATCAAACTGAGACATTAAAACCTCCTTCTGTTTCCAAACTACAGCAAAGAAACTCACTCTGAACATCAGCTGTTTGGTCCACCCGTCCTCAAACCATCTGAGATATCAGATTAAATCTGTTTATTAAAAACTTCAACACCTCCTCTCTTTGACATCATTCAGAGTGAGTCAGGTGCAGAAACACCATAAAACATTTGCCATTAAATGATTTTGCCTCTTTGATGATGTACAGCTCGCTGTGGTGCGTGGTGACTATTTATTCCCCATACATAATTCATCAGAAATGTATGACCTGTAATACATCCTCTGTCCATTAATAAGACAATGCTCGTTATTCTGCCTCCACTTATCACGAAGCTTCACAACAAAACAAAATCAATCTGCGTCATCGGCTCCTGTGGAGGTCAGAGGAGAAGACGCTGCTGAGCTGAGCTGAGCTGAGCGTGGTCCTGCTGGGTTTAAAATCACACGCTTACATCTGCTCAGAGATAAATCAGGGCCCTGTGTTCCAAAGTAATCTGATCGGATTACTGATGTCACATTGAATTCAATCTTCAGGGTGGGATGTTGGAAAGACAAAGGATTATGAGATTGGATTAGATCAGGTAATCTAGGTTTGTTCCCCATCTGGATGAAACCTTGAGTTTGCTTTGTTGAAAACCAAAAACTTAATCAGATTACTTTGTTTCAGAACATCTGTGTTATCCAAATCCCATCAGGAGACTGGATTCATGCAAGATTACAGAAACTAAGTGTAAGGAAACACTTCAATAAGAGCGTACAGTGTCTTCCATGTTTGAGACTTGAAAAAATAACAAAGAAAGTAGAATTAAAAAATGAAATGAATTCCATTTCTGAAGCATAATCCAAATGAAACCCCCCTGCAAACTATTCAATGCAAAACAACTTTAGAGATCTTGAATTTGACACCTCCTGTGGACAAAGTGCTGCTCAGAAATGTAATCAGCTCATCGACAGTTTAAGACCACAGCCTTTAATAGACACAAGCTGTGACTTAATTCAGGATCTGCAGTCCAAGAAGACAGCAGCCTTCAGAGGACCTGGCAAAGCCAAACTGAACTGAAACCGTCTGGTCTACGGAGCATTTCCGGTTTGTCACTCTTGTCACGCACCTTACCTATCAGGCTTACATTAGTAATGTCACATAAATTTGGTACAGCAAGCTTTTCAAACACAAGTAAACTAAAAGCTTACATTTGAAGCAGGATGGGATTTTTGTACTATTACTATTGTCACTATCTTACCTTATTTATTTATATTGAGAGTATAGAACCACATTCATTTCATAAAACAGATTTATGCACAAACATACATTTTCAATATTTAAACAAGTGCCATGGGGTTTGTTAGGTCAATTTAAAAAATTTGTATAAGGTGCCGGCTGTTAAAGTTAAACTGCTTCTGCTTTTCAAAGTGCTGAATTCATTGAATGTAGTTTGAATTCCCTGTTCAAATAAATCAATCAAGGAAGCTTTTTTTTTTTACCAGACAATTTACATTCAAGAAAATAATTTTGCCATAATGAGAAGATTTATAATGAAAAGTGTTTCTCCTCCTTAAATTACTTAAAACGAGTCCAAACAACCCATTTTCCACAGTAAGTTGAAATGTTCAGCGATGTTTGCAAAAATAGAACCACAGATGTTGCACAAATGCTTCACACCTAGATAATTTAGGAATTCGGTCATGCCCATTATCTTCAGCGTTTACGCACAATGAATTTTGGGATATGTAAGGCTAAGAAGGATTTATCAAATACGTCCTTTGCGGTGCCTTAAAGAGAGGCTGGATTTGTTGGACATATAGGCTGCATTTTGGAGAAGCCTTTTAAATTGAACAGCCCTTGACAAACTACTGTTACGTAATTGATCCGCAAATTCAGCCTTCGTAGGCTGCAGCCCCTGAATTGGGTCACAGCTAAAATTTGCACAAAAATGTGGATTCAATGTGATTTCCTATCAGGTATTCAAACTGTCATGACCTCCTGATGGCAAAGGCTAAAGGGCTCTCACAACGCGCCAATTGCTGCTGAAGTTGGACGTAGTGAGACAGTCAATTTGAATTTCTTAAAGATCCTGGAGGTTAACAAACAAAAAAGTCAAGTGATAGATCCCAAAAACGAAACAGCGCTGACCTGGAGGATCTGTTTGGCTAACTGCCAAGACACAGGGCGATCCTCGGGCCAAGTTAAGGCGGTTACTGGTGCCGACTGCAGCCTGGTAACCATCAGGCGGCATCTGTGAGTGAAGGGATTTAAGAACAACTGTCTCCCAAGACCTTGTCTCTTTCAAAGGCACAAAATTACCCATTTGGGCTGAAGAAAGTTTGATTCTCTGAGAAGAAAATAAAAAAACGGCAGCTGGCTATGTGGATGTTGCAGGTGTAGATGTTATAATGTTCTGTCGTCGTTTTTATTATAAGAATAGAATAGAATAGAATAGAATAGAATAGAATAGAATAGAATAGAATGGAATGAAATAGAACTTTATTGCCATTGTAACAAGTACAACAAAATTGAAGTCACAGCAGCAATCAAGAAAACAGAAGCAAGAAAGTGTACAGAAAGTGCAAAAAAGGTCCACAAGAGATTAAACGATGAAAGCCCGTCCATCACTCCGCAGTTCAGCCAGCCTCCACCTCGACAGGGTCCAGGCCCAAGCCTCCTCAGTCATGCTCCATCTCTGTCTCCTGCATCCTGACCGCCCACAGCAGGCGAAGCTCCCCCAACACGGTGCCGGTGTCCGATGTCTGATGTCAGCTCCATTTGCCATGTCTGTGAGTAGCATGATGCTACTCTGCCTTCTGGTATTTCCTCTGTTGCTGGGTTAGCACAGCTAGCTCATCCATCTTATTGGACATAGATGTTACGTTCCCAATAATGATGGATGTCATCACTTCTTAGCTGAGAACCAGCACATCGTCCTCACCTCCTTCTCTTCAACCCATGGGAAGACATCAGGCCTTGCACCAGCTAGCATTGACATGCTACAGGCTGCTAACAGCTGAGTTCACATGTGAACAATGCAGGCATGGTTACATGAAGGATCTCCAGACAAACACGGGAGAAAAAGTGGTAAAAAATACAGCTGAAGATAGTCATTTGAAAAACAGTGTGTCCTCAGGGCTACCAAAACCTTTAAATGGCTAACTCAAGGTCTTAAATGACTGATTCATGTGGATTTTGGCACCCCCTGTGGACAATGTATGCTGTCCCATTTGGATTAGTGGTAATCCAGATCAAGTTGTCATGACATAATCTGATGTAATTCACTTCTTTAAGACAATAAAAACACATCAAAAGATGGAAAAGGTAAACAAAGAAAGGAAGATTTTTCATTTTCAGATTGTTCTTTTTCAGAGCAAACATTTTCATCAACCAGACCTTTGAGATAAACACCATTTCTCAAACAGAGCCGGTCTGTGTGGCGAGTTTATGGGGACACAGATTCTCCTCTTTAGGCTGCGACAGGAACTGAGATTAATATCACACATTGAGACGCTGCTGCAGCCAAAGCAAACACACTTTCTTTGGACTGTTAAATAATGGAGCATAAATATTGTGCTTGCGTTTCATCTTCTAAACTACAAGAGAAGAATGTTCTTTTGAAATTACGGCCGAGCCATCACATCAAAGTCCTGCTGATCCCAGAGAGTGTCTGCGTTTGGAGGGAGAACATGCCTCATTAAGTGAGGGAGCGACACACCAGTCCATTTTTTCAGTCGACGTGAGTTTTTTCAGCAGATTTATCTGTGACTGGGACGCACAACAAATACATTACGCTGGAAATTGTGTTTTCTTGAGTAACCACACACCGCTCGCCGCTCTTATTGCACATTGTGCCCCTGGCCATGCTAAATGTGTGCACAGCAGAACATACACAATCAATAGACAATCAGATTATCCCCGTGCTTTCTCTCTCTTTGGTGATTTCTACCTTCAGAGCTCTGTAGCATCCTCACACAGGAGGCTTTGTTCGCAGCTGTATGTCTCTGCAGTTTCCAAATCAAACACTAATTCTAACCTTATGTATACATGGAATTCAATTTGAGCTTCAGCTAAAACAAAGCTGAAGATAGAAACTAAATTCCCGCCTGTGTCTTGGTAGATAACTTTTTCAGGAGGGGAGCTGACACTTTGAGAACACACCTGCCGGGTTTGTAATCATTCCACCCCTAAATCAAACTGGGATGGCTAAATCAACAGATCTAATCGCACCATTAGCTTCTTAAACAAAAGCAGGGAGTCTTATCTGTGTTGCGGCTGGTTGTGAGTTTGATCCTGAAAGCAGAGAAATAAACTTCAAAGCTTCACAAAGTTTATTTTCTGTTTTAATGTCCGAACCCCAGGGTAAACTTGAAGGACACAGATTTTAAAGTTTAATGGTCAATGAAGAGCGTTAGAAATAAAAACATGTCAGAGCTCCATCAGCTTTTCAAATCTGAGGAACATGATGATGACAGTGGTGCCTTGACTTACAAGTGTCCCAACTACTGAGTTTCACAGGATACAAGCCATCTCTTGGACAATTTTTTCGCTTAGATTATGAGCCGGCTTCAGATACACCACTGCTGGTTCAGCCATGGCAACATCTATTCAGCATCCACTGCCTCAATCGTTCACTTTAAGCGGTAAGCTCGCAGTGGAAGCATCAGCGTTGTGTTCACATTTGTGCTTGCAGTCAGACAGGTTTTCATGGAAAACAGCTGCAGATGAAAGTGAGGAAATGTGGCGATAAGGACAAAAATCAGCAAAAAAAGATTCAGTTATTCAGTTCAGCCATTCCCCTCCACCTCAGTCAGAATCTTCAAGACATCTGATCTCCAAGGTAAAAGCTGGACATTATATACTTAATTAAACCAGTTTATTGCAGAACCGTACATTCTGTTGCATTCTGAATATTTCGTACTTAAAATATTTAAAAACATGGAACAGAAAACAAAACTGTGATGTTTTTTGGGGGTCTGGGATGGATAAATGTATTTCAATTTGTTTCAATGGGAAAAAGTTATTTGACATATGAGTAATTTCAGTTACAGGCTTTGCCACAGAATGAACTAGAAAAGCACTCAGAGAGCACAGACCCCTGACAAGCATATTGTGATTGTCACGCAACACTTCATTCCTACTTTAATCCTGCTACAACTTGGTGTTAGTTGCAGGTTTGTATGACAATTTGTTACCTAACAGTGCTGAAAATTATGATGACCCAGTACATATTTCATATTCCAGATCTTAGTATCCAGAATATAGCCAGGATCTGGATCGTACTTTTACATCTGTCAGAAATTATGGTGACCTTGTCCTTTATTGTTTTGCAAAACAAACCAGCCATTTATCGTGGCGTTATATACACATATGGTGAAAACAGCCCTATCTCACAGTGATAAAGAATCCCTTAAAAAAATCCTGGATCCAGAGGGTGATCTGGATCACCTCCAAAATTTGATCACTTCTTCTTTATCCAATTTTGAGCATTTCCTGAAAATTTCATCAAGATCCACTTGCTACTTTTTGAGTTATGTTGTTCACAGACAAACAGACAAACTCTCCCAAAATTATAACCTCCTCGGTGGAAGTAATTAAACTGGTACCTCTCTCGGCACCTCCCGTCACCTCTCAGCAACTCCTTTTATCTCTCATACCCCTCGGATTATGAGCGGCCATCCTCTGCCTCAGGAGTAAACTTGGCTCATTCTTATTCTTTCACCCACAGCGCTGGTTAATATGCACCTGCATGCTTCGCTCAAACTTTGAATTTCAACATTTCGACTGACCTGTGATTAAGACGTTTTCCATTCGAAACTGTAAAGGAATATATGCCAGATCTTCATAAATCAGTTTTCTAGACAAACTTTAAAAAATAAGCCTAAAAAATGCCAGACAGAAGCAAAAGACAAGAACACGTTTTGCAGCGTCCTCCTCATAATGATGTGTGTGTCACTTGCCTGGTTTTGGACACACTGACCCGACACTAACACTCAAACTGTCGTGGAATCTGACACAGAAACATATGCGCCCCAGCTCTCTGGATTTTCACCCTAGTTTGACCCTCTGTCTGAGGGCTGTGACATCTGCGGCGCCCCTGGCCTCGTTATGGAGAGGGACTGTGTTTTTTTATTTTTTTATTTCAGGGTAATGGCTGATACGGTGCGTGGATCTCTTCCCCTAACAGCCTGTCCTCCACAAAGTCAAGTCATACTTCAGTTTCCAATTTCTCCCATCGTAAACAAGGCGGTGTGTGTGTGTGTGTGTGGCTGTGAGGTGTGACGGAAATGTGGAGCGATCGGGAGGGCACGGGTGTGTTAATTGAAAGTCAGACTGTTTCTAGGCTCTGATTTGAGGTGAGGAGGCGTCTTATTTCTACTTAACCCCAATGCTGTGACTTCACACTCTCTCAGGAGGGCTACATAGGGACGAAACAGACGTTTTCTGCTTCAGGGTCACAATAATAGCTACATAATAGCTCTGTCTTTGATCCAGATGAAAAAACAACAAGGTTCAAAACCTGAAGAAGGAAAAGACGACACATAACTTTTTTCCTTCCCCCTTTTCCTCTCTGTATCCTTGCTTTGACCTGGAGAAGTAAAATAAAAAAAATCGTAAAAAAAAATGTAGAAACTGAAGCAGGAGTAGCTTTCAGGAGCCCGTGCCCTACTTAGAATTCACTGTCAGTATGGCCGACGCCGGGGCTCCGTGTGCAGTCAACTGCTGCTGATCCGGAGCCAGCGTGTCGAACACACACTGTGCCAGTCATTAAAACAACGGCTGAGTCTGATGATTTAACGCAGTTCAGAATAATATATACAGTACATCTAGGACCAGGAGAGCAGTTTACTCAGTGAAAAGTGTCAGACTGTGTACTTACAGAAAGGTAATTAAGCTGCTTCACTGATTAATGTCAAACACAGGAGAGGTGTGTGTGTGTGTGTGACTGTGATGTGTTTTTAAATATGCCATAAACATACTTATGCCTGGCAGACGGTGATGAGGGCAGCAAACACACACAGGCTAAGGGGGGAGGTCCCTGACACGTTATTTACTCCATCACTCTGAAGCTAAGACTGAAAGCAGCAACTTCTCTAGCACAGTGTTAATTAAATCTATTATGTAATGCAGAAATAAGTGGATAAGATTATTAACTTAATACAGTTTAAAAATAGAAATGCTAAATATGAGTTTCAGACAGTGTCAAATATCCTCCCTCAGGTCTGAATCAGCATCTGTATTTAAAGATCTTACTTAAATCCTACTGTAGAAAATAAAACCAAAATATGAGTGACAGCTAGAGCTAACAGTGCTATCTGGTATATCACTTACAGCTGAGTGGAATTTACCTGTCCTGAATGGAAAATTCCAGTTAAGCAATGAAAGCAAATGTGTGTATTATGATAGCTTTCAGTGTTGTTTACGTGTATGTATATTTCAGAGAAAACAGTAAACATTCTTACAGCCAAACCATAGACTGTATAAAACATGGACGTAGTCTGTTTCTGAAACAGAAAATGAAGCACATCGGCTATAGCGGCCATATTGGTAGTGGCAAGGGCTTTGTGTACAGCTATAGGGCACCTGTCCATCACGTGACCCTGAGCTGTGCCCCTGATTTGGCGAGCTCACGATCTTGATATCCTCTGAACGGCAGAGTTGAAAAAAAATTCACCCCCCCGTACAGTGGGTGCGAGTAGTGAAATTGGCAACTCAGACAGGAGACGTTTTTTTGAACCAGGCTGTAAATAGGTGAATTTCTGCGGTGAAAACAGCTTTTTTTTGGCTTGGTGTGTATGTGGCTTCCAGTACTTCTGGAGCCAGCCTCAAGCAAACACACGAGAAACAGCAGATTTTAGCACTTCCACATTGTCTCATATTCTTAGACCGGAGGTTGCCGCTTGGGCCAAACCTTTGCCATAGCTGTCTTTCCTTTAACTGTGTAACTGAGTGTTCTGAAAGTTGCAGCTTATTATCAGTATTACAGTGAGCTGTTGATTGCGGTTGATCAGTTAACGTGGTTAGCATTAGCCCAGCCGAGCCTAGCCACTGTGTCCAGTCTGACTGAATTGAAGAGCACTGCTTCTTCTTCTTGGTCTGTTAACAATTAAGATGCTTATCGCCACCCACTGTCCACACGCCTGTACCATTAAATTACAACAATAAAACTTTATCGTTTTCATACAGTTTAAACTGAAGAACAAAGTGCTTAACACATTTTTTTTTTTGATAAAGCCATTCTTGTTAAAGACATAGCGCCAACCTTCAAAAAGTTTGCTTTAAAGCAGTTCAGGGCCCTCATTGCTGCTAAAATTATAACTATCAACAAAAACAAAATATGACAGTCAGTCTGATTAAGGCTTGCCTTTTTAGATCGGCACCTGGCATTGAAAAACAGAAAATACCAGTCTTAGATGGGTGGCATACCACTGATGGAACTGGCATTCTTGTTTAAGAACTTGAATATGCCACTATGCCAAGGATCTGGCATATTTCACTCAGCTACAAGTGGCATGCCAGATACCACTGTTGCTCTTGGTGCTGCTGGGAGCCAAAATATTTCTACCATGTTGCAGTGGTGACATAATTTAGGGTCAAAGATCATCTGGAAATTGTTTGTACAGTCCTTTATTTTAATTAACTAGCGCACAGAGGGCCGCTGGAGCCTCATTCATGAACAGAGCTATTAATCGTGCCATTATACCACTGTTTTTTTGCTTTCAATGAGGAAAAAAACCTAAACCTCTAAGAAAATAGAAACTGGACGTAAATATGCCAGAGAAGTTTTGACCCATCTGCTGACATGGCAGAAGTGAGTGTCATGGTCCGTATGGCAGCCAGTCAGCAGAGGGAGCTCTGAATGTTTTGGCTTCTCTTTTGAGGGTGCCATGACATTCATCTTATTTCAAACTGGCTTGTGTACATGAGTAGCAGACACAACAAATGAAGTATGAAAAAACAAAGAAAAAACAAACTGCAGTTCTTCAGATCTCCACTAGAAGCTGGCAGCAGAAACACCAGAAACAACATTCGTACCCAGTTAGACAATTTACATCTAATCAGTACACGACGTTTGAAAAGTTAATAAATGGTTCAAGTTACTTGCATAATTATATTTATACACTGTGTGACTTCTTTCATAGTTTTATAGGAATATATCAAGATAACAGAAAAGAAAACGTTTCCCTGTAGTTTTTTTGTTTACTCCTGTTTGTTTTTTCAACTTTGACTTCGACTAGACAGGATGAAAAAGTTGGATAGAGAAAAAACTAAAGGATAGAAACCAACAGAGACAGAAAGACCTCAGCGCTGTCACCTCTTCATTATCTTTAGGGGATCCGTTTCAAACACAAAACACAACAACATGTGACATTTACTCCTGAGCTCCAGCTGAAGAAAGGTAAAAACACACACAGACTTCTTCTTCATCACGCTCACAGAGACGAGTGACTCTCAGGTTTTTATCCCTGCACTGTGTCACGGTCTTTTCACATCTTCAGACTTCTCTGTCAGGACGCTCGCTCCACAAAGTGTCAGAAGCTTTCCCAGCCGAGGAGCATTAAAAGGAACAAAGCGCTCACCGGCTCCCATTAGCTGGAGAACTTCTCTGAATGGGTGACCCTGTGGGAGGCCTGTCTGCTGGAGAAATAGCTCTCCTAATTAAGTGAAGGAATCGTGCGCCGAGCGGAGAGCGGCAAAGTGAAAATGGACATAAACTTTGACTAAAAAATAAAAGATTCTGCAAAGGAGGCACTTTTGTTTTATGGAGCCTGGGAGCAAAGAGTCGTGTAGTGTTTGTCTTACCATCCTCAGGCCTCGTCTTTGAAGGCACCGCGCTGGAGCACAAAGGATTCAGGGGAATGCTGAGGCGGCCTGCAGCTGATTAACTCCAATTGAGGACTCATTAACATCCCTGCCGGATCATCACATGCACAGTTGTTGATGAAAATCAGTACTGACAAGTCTGTAATTATGGGACACTTCTGAATTGGTGTGGATGACTGGCTCCTTCAGAATAAGGGCGCGATGAGAAACCGCAAACACACAGAGACAGAAATGACATCTGCAGCCCCGGCCACTTCCTGTTGATTGCTTTGTCAACATGTAATCTCAGTTTGGTATTGCAGAGTGGAAGGTCAGGCAGGCAGATGGCCCGAGGGAGAATCTGAATAATGCAGATAATGTAAGTGAAACGGCAGAGAGAGGGAGGGGAACTGTCGTGATTTTCCCTCTCCGTGGTCCAGTGCCCTTGTCGTCTTCCTCGTCTCTGCTCCAGCGTGCCCCACTTTCACGACAGGAGAGATTTAGCACTTTGCACACTTTCACAAAGATGAAGGCTATTTATTTTCCCCCTTCAGCGCGTGGCAGATTGAGAGCTTGATATGCAGGTTATCGCTGGTGGATCTGGGTTTCCTCCGCTGAGGATCACTCCAGCAGACGCACACTGTACTGAAACACAGCCCAGATTCACAGGGGGGGTGCACTCCCGCCTGACGCCTGCATGCTGCTGATCACTGAAGTGTGTGAATGTGTGTGTGCGCACAGAGGAGGAACATGGTGGAGTAAAAGATTTACATACAGAAGAGGGAAGTTTTTGAGAGTTTGCATTTTGAAAAATTGATGATCGTGCAAGAAAAGTGCAAGGAAGTCGAGCAAATCCTGAGAACAAATAAATGTCAGAAAAGTAAAATCTGTTAAGTTCAAGTGATGAAATTTGACTTAAACTTTTTAAAAAGCTATCAAAGCAAGATAATGGGCAGAATAGTGGCTTCTCTCCTCTATTTTCACAGATAGTCTCTGAAATGTTGCAGATGTGGAGCTTCAAACAGAAACCTGCTGAATGATAAATAATCATCCACCCTGATCGGAGAGATTAGACCTGAGATTTTTGTGGCTGATGTTCACTTTGGAGGAGATTTAGCTCATTTGGATCTGGGTGATGAACAGATGTCCACACGGAGCTTCCCTGGCTCTGCCGCCGGAGTCGACAGATGTCCGAACCTCGCTCCACCTCGGACATCCTGATCAGCTCCACCTGTGAGAATCTCTCTGCTCATTAAACATCTACACACACTAATGGACTCCGCTGCTGCGGCTTTAACCAGCTCCTCATGTCTGCTGATGTGAAACAGGGAAGACTGAGCCAAGTATGGAAAAGCTCCAGAGAAGATGAAGTTCCTGATTTAGAACAAAGACGTGATAAATATTTAGAACTGATTGGATAGTGTTAAAGTTTTAAACCTCTCTGTAGCAGAACCCAAAGCTGACTTTTGTAGACGACTGCAAACGTGCGTATTAGTGCTGTAAGTTTGATCACTTAACATGAGGGGAGTGGCTCTCTACTAGTGGTCACTTGAGGAACTGCAGGGTTTTGTACAAGAGGTCCTGCCTGGAATAAATGCATTTAGAATTCATGTTCATGCAGACTCATACATTGGATTTAGCCTTTTAATAAGATTCAGTGAGATTCATCACAGTTGAATAGAAGTATGTCTGAAACCTGTGACTGGATTTAATATGTGTGGTACTCAAAACCAGGATTTGGGGCCTTTTATATGAAACCAGCTCCGTTTGACAGAAGCTGAACCCCGGGCTGATCTTGTTCTCGCAGTAGATCGGCTCAGAGGTGGCAGGGCAGAAATATGAGCGTCGTCGTCGGTGGTTGTGCAGCATATCACATTAATAAACCACCCCGATGCATCATTCTGCAGCCCTCTGGCCTGGACCGCTGCCCAGAACAAAGAGATTGAAAGTCATTTGAATCGAGGGTGCGGAGCAGAACTTACATGAAATGAAAGCTACCGAGCGGACCGCCCGTGAATACCAATCAGGCAGAGAAGGCCGTCAGAGCCATTAGTTAGGAGAGAATGGAGACGCTGAGAACAACTTACTCAGGGTTAGAAAAGATGCAGCACATCAGGAGCGAATCGTCCGACTTCTTTTCTTTTTGCAGACACATAAATGTTCATCACAAAGAGCTCAAAGCTGCAATGTTTTAAACATGCCTCTAAACTTCACTCCTCCAACTTCTGCCTCTATAGGCTCTCCATGATGTATACCTTTACCTCTCAGGGAGTGCTTATGGTTCAAATGTGCAGCACTTTCAAACAAAACACTTTCCCCATATCCATTACCTTTTTTAAGTGCTCTTCTCAGACTGTTTTTATCTTTTCAGTCTCTTCATCGACTTCACAACAACCTCCGAGAAGACAAAGTGCTCTGAAGCTCTGTTTTTATCCACGAGAATGCTGAAGAGTCGGAGAGTAAATTCTAAGGGGCTAATTGCTCCGCGAGGTCCAAGAAGTAATGTGTGCTCCAGCGCAGAGTGCTTCACATGCAGTAATGGGCTCTTTGACACCCTTTAGAAACAAACTCTAATTGCGTACTGTAGACGTGCTTCATGTACTGTCTGAGGTGAATATGTGTTTTCTTATTTCACAAACTGCTCGCTTAGTTTCTCATTAATTTCTGTTTGCACTCAAACAGAGGTCAGAGGGGGCTGGGTTTTAAGTGGTTTGTATTTGTTGTACATCTGCAGTCCAGGTATGACTGACCAATGAGGCTTTGTTTCAGACTTTTTGAGGAGCAGGGGCAAAAAGAAAAAAAAAGGCACAAACAGCATGTTTTTGGCTCTGAAGCAGGCACTTTAGCGTGTGTTTTTGCCACTATGGCAAAACTATGTATTTTCCAAACAAGTGGGGCCCTTTAGTGTGTTTTAGATAGATAGAAATATTTTTGTTGTCCTTTGACAGGAAATGTGTTTCTGCTGTCTGTACAGAGGAAGAAGACTCATACATATCAAACAAGATACCCACATATCCATACACCAACAAAAACACATGGCCATAGTCATATACATATACACAACACACAACAGCTACTGGCCCCCAGGAGGGCACTTAAGTGTGTGTTTTGGCTCCAAAGCTGTGCACTCTAGCATGTCTTTTTGCCATCCATAACAACATTTTATCAAGTTTTTCTTCTCGACCAGAGTGGACAGTTTAGTGTGTTTAGCCAACCAGGAAGAGATGTCCGCTTGGATTTTGGCTCCCAAGAGGGCAACTGTACTTTGTCAACCAGTAGGTCCCTTGGCACCCATTCTGGCTCCCCAAGGGGAAACTATGTAAAGGTCATGGCTCCCAAGAGTGCCGTTGTATCTTTCAAAGAGGGAAGTTTAGTTTGTTTTGCCACCCAAAAGGGCATTTCAGCGTGCATTTTGCTTCAGAAGCTTGGACTCCATTGGTGCTTTTGCCATCCAAGAGGCCAGTTTATCATGTTTTTTCAACTCAAGAGGGCAGTTTAGTTTGTTTTGCCAACCAGGAAGGCAGTTTAGCACATATTTTGGCTCTCAAGAAGGCACTTTGGCATATTTTGCCACCCAAGAGTGCAGTTTGGTGTGTTTTGCCAACCACAAGAGCACTTTAGCGTGCATTCTTTGTGATATCTTTTGCCATCTTTTGTGTTGTGTGTTCACTTCCTGTTTATTTTGTAATTCTGGTGGATTGTACTTCCCTCCATTGTTCTGTTTCCTTTCTTTTTTAATTCCACACCCGTGCCTTGTTTGTCATTAGCCTGCCTTGTACATAGACCCCTGTGTTTCACCTGTCCTCTGCCAGACGGTCATTGTCACCCACATGTGTTCATGCTCTCCAGCCTTGACATGTGCTTGTCTGTGTGCTTGACTGCTTTTTACTTTCTTGGATTGGATTGTGGGTTTTGGATTTTGGGACTGTACTTTTGGATTTGTTTGCCTTACTGGATTGACCTTTTGTGTATGACCACCTGAAACTGATAAGTAAAGAACTTTGCTTTCTGTCTGAAGGTGAGTACACACTACAGGATAATGGGGCTGATTTTTGTCTCAATCTTCCCCTTATGATCCAAGCCAGCAAAGGCCCGATCGTCTGATGACATCATGTGTGATTTTCCTGTGGTGTGGGATGTGTTAAGAGTGATTTTTTTGTGGACGGAGCCGCTTTGAAGGCCTACAATTCAGAGATCATAGATAATGAACATGTTTAATATTTGCGACTAAAAATCCTGTAGTGTGTGGGGTCCACAGAGAGCAGCCGAGGTACAGCGTGTAATGTCACGTGTACCAGAGCAAAGCCAATCAAGACCGTTTCCTGTTCGTCCGTCATGTTTGTTTACACCCAAGTCACTTTTTACTTTGCAAGATTTGGAGTATTAGCGTAAAGAAGCTGAAGCTCTGCTGAAGAATCTGTTAGTGTGTGGTGTCCTCAGAGTGCAGACCACACACTGTGAGAACTGTGAGAAATCTTGTCCGATCTGTCTTTTGTCATCATCAAGTGTGTGGTTTTTAAATAGGTGAAGTTTTGGAGAATCCTGTAATGTGTAACAGCCTTTACTCTCTATGTACTGGATTTTCCTCTGGACCACAAGTTCCTGTTTTTGCCTCAACATTGTCCCATTTTTGCCCTGGGTCTGGTTTCAAAGAGGACACTTTAGTGTGCTTTGGCTCTGAAGCTAGCACTAAAGCACATGTTACTGACACCCAAGGGAGCATATCATGTTTTTTACCGGCCAAGGGGGCAATTTAGTGTGTTTTGCGAACCAGGAGGGCACTATTTTCCTCCCACACGGCCATTCTATTAGAGGCTCGGCTCCGGAGTGGACACTGGGACCCCCTACCCCTTTGCACACCACTACTTAGTTGTGTTGTATGCAAATGATAGTATTATGGAAAGCAAAAGAAGGTGTTATCTTTGAACGGTGAGAGCTTCTTGGCCCTTAGATCAGATTCTCTTAGACTGTTTACCTCTTTCAGCTCTCATCACTGCCTTTAAAGAAAATATTCCACCTTAAATCCAAGCAGACAGCTGCTGCCTTAATTAAAGAAGAGCTGAATATTTACACATGCTGTGACAGAAGGATCTGTTTGTTGAGCTGCTCATGTGAATGAGACCCAGATTAAGCTGATGTTATTTCAGTCATTTCAGGTTAAGTTGCTCTTTTGATGAATTGCTGATAAAACAGGAAACTAATTTCATAAACTCTGCTAATCAAGCTAAATTAGCTTTCTGGAATCAGCATCCGTCACCAAGGTAATTATCAAACGTTACATCCACTTTCTGTCTGCACAGAGGGAACACAGGGTGAACTATTTATTATCAAATGATTCAATCTGCTGAAAAACGCTCTTCTTCTGACCTTAGAGTTACATTTTACACACACAACACAACACAAACTTTTCTCGTGTTTAAACTTTAAGTATTGGCGTCTCAAAATCAGAGGAACAGAAACATGTTTTACTGCAGCTGAAGTGTTGTGTTGGTGTCAGATGTATTTGGGTTTGACGCCCTTCAGCAGATTGCTTCGTGTTTTTTATGTTTCTTTGTTTCACCACATGCTCCTGTTCTGATGTTCCTCCGGCCGCCCGCTGAGCATCCTGCTCCGTCTTAGTCCCACTGAGAGAGAGGATCCCGAAATTACAAGAGATTTGACTTATTTATATATTTATTTCTCTATCAAGCCTTTCTTCCATTCGACTGCTTTGTTTTCCAAACTGCCAGACGTATTTCGGCTAATTGAAAACGACCCGCTGACAGGCGTCTGAAATAATGAAGCCTCTTTTCCTCACATTTTCTCCCCCAGGATGGCCTCTCTCCCCGGCACTTCTGTCCACATCAAAGTAGCGTATCAGTGTGAATCTGGGGCTGAAGGAATTATAGATTACTGAGAGCTTTGGCCTCCGCAGTTTCTGCTCCTGAACACGGGAAGAGGAGCTGTGATGAGGCTGGGCTTTCAGAGTCAGGAGGCTGTGATCACACTGACTGTGGGGGTTTTATGGTCTGTTTCTGAGTTATTAAGAAAACTATCTGAACATCAGGGAGCATGTCAGGGACGCCAGAGTAATCAAATATCTGTGAGCTGTAATGGAATCAACTCATGAAATGATTTTCTATAAATATGTTGGATTATTCGACTCTGACGCTGCCCAGTGAGGGATATCATTTCAGCTCCAAAACGTAGGCTGGATATTAGATTAAACTGAGCCAAAAGTATTTTTAAGAAGTCAAATTAACAACTTCAGAAGCAGCAAAATGAAACTCATCCCTCCAGATGAGTCTGTAAAATTACCTGCACCATTATTTTCTTCATTAAATCTCTGAGTAGATTCTGCTATTATGCTTGTTTGCTCTGCAATCTCTGTCTGTCCTTAAAATATGAAGCTGATATGGAGGTGTTAAATACTGCATTTCATCAAGTGTCCACTAGACAAACCACATACATCCCAACTAAAAGATAAAGTCAATCTATATGTTGATGAAATTGTCCTATATGTGTTCCCAAACTTCTGTCCAAGTAGGGTGAGATAATCAGGCAGACAATTAGCCTTTTTTGTTGACAGCTACAGGGCACTTGTAGCTGTGCAAATTCTAAAACTCGATAATTGTACCTTATAAAATTCATCTTGTACAGTGTGTGCTTTCAGGAAAAGGATCCATTTAGACTTGAGTCATTTTTCGGACAAAGCTGTAACAATTATTTTGATTTTTGCATAAAAATTGGCAATTTTGAAAGGATGTGTATGGGGTTTAGTGTATTTCTAGAACCAGCCTCGAGTGGATGTTTGTGGAACTGCAGTTTTGGCACTTTTGCATCAGCTCAACATTTTATCCCCCAATTTTTCCATGAAAATATGTTTGCTTTTTATTTCTTAGATCTCACTATTTCTCTGATTAATAATAATAATAATAATAATAATAATAATAATAATGATAATAATAATAATAATAATAATAATAATAATAATAATAATAATAATAGTAATTTATCTTTTTTAATATAAGTATTTCTTTTTTCTTTTGAATTTCAAAATTTCAATTAGCTACCCAAAGTCAAACCAACACTTCCAGAGATTCCAGAAAATGCTTCATCTATTGTCACCAGTGGGATTTCACTAGTTGTCTTATGGTTCCTGCTTTGTCCTGACAGACAAATTAGAGGTAACTGATTGGTAAATAACTGGTTTATAGTAGGGATGCACCAATATAAAAATTTTGGCCAATACCAATATCTGATATTAATATTACTGTTACGGCTGATAACTGAATTTTATTGATATCAATATTGGTAAAAACAAACAAAAAAAAAAAACAATCTGAGATGATGTGTTGAGGTTGTTCAAAGAGAAAGAGCGGTGTGATCGTGAGAAATGATGACCATGGAGAGGATCAAAGGATGGAGTGCATGAGATAAAAGCGATCAAAAAAGTATGTTTTGTCTGTTTTTTGGAGCAAAAACAAGAGGAGACATAAAAGAAGAGGGTCCACTTTTCTAAGGCAGTTTTGGTGTTTACATAGTCATAGAAAACAATATTGTTTGGGTCTTGAAAGATCATTCAAGATGCTCTAAAAATGGCCAGCAGCTAATGAGTAAATTTCAGCCCACTTTTACACATGGGCCGACGACGATATGCTAAAAAAATGACCAACATCGGCCCATATCGATATTGGTAGCGCTATATTGTGCATCTTTAGTTGAAGGAGGTAAATCTGGCTGGTTTTAGTGCTTGAAAGTGTCAAAGCTTATGATTAACTTGACACCACTGACACCAGAACAAATAGAAAAAGAGAAAGAGATGAACGATTAGTTTTGATGCATCTCCCAGCTTCCTCAGAAATAAATTCTCCTGTGGCTGCTTGTTTTTTTTTTTTTTTGAAGCGAGGTAACCTCAAACTGTTTCAATGACAGGAACACTCAGGGGATGCATTGCTACCTTTTGAATGAGGCTTTAATTAATGAGGTAATTTTACAACAGCAGGTTTATGAAGCTGCAACCAGGGAGAAACTTCTCACTCTGTAAGTTATTCGTTCAGCGTACTCACTGCAGCTGCTGATGTGAGGGTAAATAACAGTTCACATGTATGTTTCTAATGAGGTGCAGTGATGCTTTCATGTGCGCTGGATTACGCGGAGACTGACGTGAAGAGGCCCTTGACTCCTCACCGAGTAATGAAAATATAGATCTGTACATGATTAGCCACACTGCTGCCTGACATGCTTTAATGAAGGCTCTCAGGTTCATAATGAGAGAATGTCATTAGGCAGCACAGCTACACTAACAGCCTGATACCCAGCTTTACATATTTAATAGCTTTGTTTAAATATGATTTTTTATTGGTGCCCGCTGGTTTCTTTACACAGCACAAAATTTTTTTTCCACGTTTTCTCTTTTACTGGTGTTTTAGAAAACTCTTCTTTCAACCTCTGTTTGAAACACTTTGTTTTAGCTGCTGTCTCTTTAAGGATCCCTTCCCTCTGATTGGCCAGCCTTCTGGAGGCCTGTTGGGGGAGGAGCTCTGCAAAGTGTGACATCATTTAAAGGTGTAGTCAGCGATCTAATCTGCACTATTTGTCAAAATCGCCATATTTCTCCTCTCCATCCACAAGATATCACTGACAGCATGTTGGAAAAAGTCCGGTTTGAATACACAGCCTTGCTCTGAACTTCAGCAGGTAAATACTGTGGCTCGGACCGAGCCACCAAAACAGGGTATACATCCACACACCCAGGGGGCGGATCATACTAATGTGCAGATCAGACGGGGGGGGGGGGGAGTAGTATGTTGTGTTAGCGTAAGAAAGCAGTGCAATACTAAAGGTAGCAATGGCCGAGAAACAGCTCAAAAAAAGGACAGAAGAGCAAAAAATGAAAAAGAAGGTCTATGATCATAATAGAGGGAAGACCTGGGTCAACACTGGTGTGGCTTTCTGACGGTGGAGGGAACTCTGCGATTTAACAGAGCTGAAAACGGACGCGGATGTCGCTGTCTTTCTGCGGGACAGGTAAGCAAGATTAGCTTTGTGGTGCTTCACATAACAGTAGCAGCCGTCGGGCGTTCATCTTATTGTCTAATCTTCCAAAATATACTGTTGTTGTGACGTTATCAACTATGGCAGTCGAGTTGAGGCTACTGTTGTCTGACGAGTCAAGGTTACCTTAGCTTTGCAGCTTAGCAGTGTGCTAACCCAGAGTCGGCATCGGACAAAATTAAACAGGGGGGCATTATGACAGGTGCAGGGGCCACAAATTCTTGTTCATTACTGGATTCATAACCATTGTGTAAGTTTTAACTCACATATACAAGACACTGTACCACAACGAAAGCCACATCCCTCCCTGTCTTTTCTCTTCCTCTGGTGCGCACACAACCATGCGCCTTTAGCGCACCAAGATTAGAGTGAACATCAAACACCATTCAGCAATCAAAGAACCACAAAACCCAAACAATAGTAGCGAGCTTCAGATAGAAATACCTTTAAAACAGCTGGAGCTGGCGAGTGTTGCAGCTAAATCTCCTGAGGACAGCGTCCTCCAACTCCGTCAAACATCTGCGGGTCAAGTCTCTTTCAAAGGCAAGCTCAACAACCTTGGCCTTTCTATTGTGGAGCATTGCACATCTTTGATCGTAAAATATTCATATGTCTAAATATTATAATATCTTTTGCCACAATACTACTAAATCTAGTCACACTACTACTTTCAAAGCACTAAATACAGCTTCACTTATTATAGCGAACTGACCCTTGAGTGTTTGCTGGTCTGGCCTGCGCCATGTTGGTCAGCTACGCAGTTTCTACAGTCGTTTCCATGACGATTCACATCCATCATCTTTCGGGCGTGGAGTCAGGGGTGGGATATGAAGGGAGAGGCGGGTTCAAATTTGTTTATCAACAACCTTTCCGCTTGTTTTCTCCCAGGCTGCTGACCACTCCTTTAAGCAAGTCTCGTAAAGATTTTTAGAACAGGCTGTTTTTTTCAGTTTACAGACAGATTCAGGGATTTTTTTTAACATATGAACATATAGAGCTTTAAAATTTGCACATGCTTTGTCTGAACATCCAGCATTTCTACCCCCTCTTTAATGGTTTTGCTCCCCTGGAGGAGTCTGCTATGATCCAGTTGATGTTTTTGTCTGAAATGCATATTTATGTATTCCCTGGACAAGAGCTGCTAGAGTTGAGAAAGCTCTGATATATCAGCTGGCTCAGAAGCAGAGAGGATTGTGGGTAAACGCTGTCTGCATTTGTAAATCTAAAGACTTACACTTGCTCTGGTTAATGCATGTAGTTTTTCAAGCTCCAGTGAGTAGTTGGACTCAGTTCATTTGGTAAAAATTCAACAGATGTATCAGAGCCAGGTCTCGTCTCTCCTCTTCACAGTCTCAAACTACCACCTGTCTCTCTCCCTGTTTTTCTCTCTCCCACTCTTGTGGACAGAACATGTATTTGCATTTTAAGAAGTGCTTACTCCATAAAAAATTCATGAGTTCAGACCGACTATTCACACAGAATTCAGGAGGACTCTGTCAGACCGGACCACCACACACAGCGTTACAGCTCCAGACATTTTGTCCACATACTTTATCTTTTAATCAGGGATGAGGTGGAAGTGATGATTCAGAGTTAGCAGCATAAAATCAATTTCACTTTGAGAATTATTCAGAAGACATTGTCTGGATGGTAGAAAAGTTGTTTTAAACCATCAATGTACAACTTTTACTGTGGCCTGCAAAGCAAATTGGCAGAATAAGAGCTCTCCCAAGTGGATGCAGAACTTTTACGAGCTTTGACCAAGAGGTAAAGATAATAACCACCTGACTAGTCGTGGTTTAGGCTCCCCTAAGCCCCCTGATATTTCCACATCTGCCTTTTACTACTGTATGAGACCCAATCTACCGCAGCACAAAGCATCTCTGGGATTAAAAAGTCCCTCCAGAGGCTTTTACTCTGCCGTGTCGATGTGTTTTTATTTACAACTTCTCCTGGCAGGAAAAAGGAGGAGCGGCCCCATTTTTAAGCCATAAAACTTGAGAACTGCCGCACAAATACTGTGAGCTGTGTCTCATACGAGACATTTTGAAGCACTGTGTCTTAATCTACAATAAGGCCAATCACCAGCCCTGACTCCGGCCTTCACGCCTCATAGACTCAAAAGGACAAAGCCCTCGTTTATCCAGAAAATCTCCTCATTTGAACTCACTTTGAGTTCATCGTTTCTCCATTTAGGAGCGCGGAGCGTCACATGTCTGCAAACATGGCAGCAAACTTTTTAAAGTCATTTATTCAGCAGATGGAGGCTGAGAAAGATTGATGTTCATATTTCATCCACCAGTGGTTTTCATAACTCACCGGTTTGGGAGACGGCGGCTGGTCAGGACTTGTCAAGCAAGCTACGGCAAGTACACATACTGCTTATTGATAATCAAACCTCGCCACTGAGCATGTCTTTTAGTCTGTTATACCCGGAGCAGCATGGGGCGTCTGGGGAGGCTGAAAAGCGGGTTTGCTGACAGTTTACTCGGGGACCTGTCTTTGCCTTTCACATGCCTCAAGATTTACAATGAGGTTATATTTGTGCCATCAGAAACTGAATTTGAATTGAAATATTGAATTTGAAAAAAGCATGATGCGTAATGGAATTTAATTTTTTGAAATTGAATATATCTTTTTAATCAAATTATTATTTTTTGATTAAAATTGAAACTGTATTTTACCTATGAAAATTCAATTGTTTTTATACTTTCAATTCAAAAACAGAAAAATTCAACTCTTTTTATATTTTAAATTCAAAAACACAGAATTAAATTTCAATTCACAAAAAGTAGATTCAGATTTACAATTCATTTTCAATTCAGAGCAGCATGACCATTACATCTAGTGTGTCTGTAAGGGAGACTAATTGAGCAGATTCACAGACGCCCTCTACACGTACGCGTACTCTCCTGTGGTAAAGCGTTCCATTAACCTCTGAACTGGGAAGAAGGAACTGGGAGAGACGTCTTCTCAGAATCAGCGTTAATTCAGAAAAAAAACGTGCCGACTAACCAGGGCCGTTGTGTTAGCTGTTGTTAGCACGCCCTGCGTTTAGTTCCCAAATACCACACAAGGGATGTAGATAACACTGTGGCAGCATTTCTACAAATATAAGTTTAACAATACTATGTATAAGGCTGATTTAGTGTCACAAACATTTTCAGAAGTGCTTGAACTGATTATTACAGGAGCTTGATAACTGTTTAGAACGGGGGGCAGCCATCTTCGATTGTCAACTCAGGGGTGGTGAGGATCCTCCGGGTTCCCAGTAGGAAAATCCAACCTCTGGTGGGTGTTCCAATTGTTTTGCTCTGACGAAAGGGGCGTGTATGTGATTTCATTCATTTTTATACCGGCAATCCCCTTTGAGGTTGCGGGCGGGTGCTGAAGCCTATTCCAGCTGTCATTGGGCAAGAGGCGGTACCGGTCGCCAGTCAATCACAGGGCAACAAAGTGGACAGACAACCTTGTGTATGTGATTTCAAACTTGATTATTTAACCGCTGGTCTTCAGCCATCGTTGAACTGACGATCGTCCCACTCAGGGGCGGAGGAGCACAGCTAGACACAACACAGGAGAGTCCGGGGACATGGAGAGGGTGTCTGTGAATCTGTGCTCGATTAGTCTCCCTTAGAGGCACAAGATGACGTGATGGTCGTGCCGC
This sequence comes from Halichoeres trimaculatus, assembly GCF_033239565.1. Taxonomy (NCBI): domain Eukaryota; kingdom Metazoa; phylum Chordata; class Actinopteri; order Labriformes; family Labridae; genus Halichoeres; species Halichoeres trimaculatus. The sequence goes on along the minus strand of NW_027437198.1, from coordinate 12,445,281 downwards.
ACAAGGTGACGTAATGGTCTTCCCGCTCTGAATAGAAACTAAATTGTCAAACTGAATCTGCCTTTTGTGAATTGAAGTTGAATTCTGTGTTTTTGAATTTAAAGTATGAAAAAAGTTGAATTTTCATCAGTAAAATACAATTTCAAATTCAATTAAAAAAAATAAATTCAATTTCAAATCATTAAATTTGGTTACACATCATGCTTTTTCAAATTAAATATTTTAATTCAAATTCAGTTTCTGATGGCACAGATATAACCTCATAATTTACAAATCTTTACAAATATCAAAGAGAAGAGTGACGTCAAACATTCTTGCAGTGAATGCAACGATATGATAAAAATCAATTTCTGAGTAGAACTGCAAACAAACTGACTCTCGAATCTCAGAGAAAACACAAACTTGATCACCATATTGTCCATTAAAATAATTAAATTGACTAATTTATTATTAATGCATTCAATTTTATGTTTGACTAATCAGCCTGCCAACTGGACTCCGCTCCCCACTCCCCTCACCAGTCGAGCCATCCCTCGGAGGAAAATATAAAGCTTAACTTCATCCCATAAATCAGCCAGAGTCAGAAATCACTCATTCCTGCTGAATTAAAAAGTAATTATCCCTCATGAAACATTTAATTTATTGTTTTCCTGCCTTTTAAAAAAACATCCACTGAAATGCTCTGATTGACATTCTGCAGACAACCTGTAGGCCGTAAATCATCATATAGAAAACAACAATCAAAATGCAAGGAAGCTCAGGCCTGTCAGTTAATATTTAATGAGCAATATGCAGTTTGCAAAGTGGAAAATGGAATTACTGATGGAATTGTTTTCCCCCCTCTCTTAATTTCATAAAGGGCAAATAATGCAGCCCGGGGATGACTCAGTCCCCCTCTTCGACCTGCGTGTCGTGATAATGGGGAAACTTTCTCAGGAAGTTTTTCCTCCTGACTCTGAGACAATCTGAGGTCAAAGTTCAGACCAGAGCCGCCACTGATTTCCACCCTACTGCCGTGAAGTTTGAGATTCATATGTTCACTCACAGCTTGTTTAAGAAGCAGCAGGTTTGCAGCCACCCCGGGATCTGGCACATAAAACAACCTCCTCCTGACGTTAGATGACTAATTACTTTCCAAATGTTCTGCTGAGACGCTTGTTTCCATTCGTCAAGGGGCAGATAAATCCTCTTTGTGTGCCGGCTTGGACATGTTCTACCTCTGGATGACCATGGCTGACAGCTTCCTCCAAGTTTTACTCTCCTCATTGTTCAGAGTTGTGACAAGGACGAATGTCTTACTGAGACACGGAGGACAAATGATGACGGGTCATATCCAGAACATCGAATATCCCGAAAACTGCCAGAAAGAATTCTGATTCCCCTTCGAGGGCTTTTATTCTCTGGTTGCAGACTTTGGGCCTAGTTTACTGAAGGACTGGCAGCTTATTTGCTTCAACAATGTGCAGAAGAAACAAAAAGAGATGGTCTGATTCACAAAATGTGCAAAAAGTTGAATGCTCCTTGAACTGCTGCAGAAAAAAGGTCCGCAATCCATTTCTAGATCATTACCCCTCCAGGTTTCAAACCTAAGTAGTTTCATACAGTTAAATTTGGAGTGAATAATTATTTTTAACAAGGTTGTTCTTTTCTGTTATAAATGTTAAAGGATGCTCTAGTTTTTAAAACTTCTGAAATGAGGGTTAGGGTTGTTTCTGGCGCCCCCTGTGGACAAAAACAGTACATCTGATCTTTGTACTCACATGTTTAAGTTTTCTTTTCACTCTTGGGGCCAGAAATGTCTCCAAACAGTTGGGTATGGAGGGATGCTTCAGTTTTCCGGAGGTATGATGGTCAGATGTGGGATGTTGAGGCATCTGGTGTTTAACATAACCAGAAAAACTTCTCACAGATGCTCCAAGGAGCCTCATTTGTTGTGGTCTGATCTGTAATTCACAAGCCCCAAACCTCTGTGCTTCACGCTGAGAGCTTCCAGCTGCCTCTTTTAAAACTCACCTTAGACCATTAGACACACTGACCTGTGGATTAGGCCTACAGCTGCTTTTCAAAGCTTAATTTGCACATTAATTCTTGCTGACAAGCGTACAGATAGCCGCCGTGAAATGGCGAAGAAAATTGACCCAGGGAATCTCTTAATAGACCAGCAGCATGTTTAAAAAAAGGGCTGTTAATAGGACAGTGCTGCTGTGTGTGTCCCTTTGAGGCGTCAAAGAGACTGGAGAGCAAATACGATAACAGCTGCTCAGGATTTAATGTCAGCAACAAGAGTCTTACCAGAGAGTTTCCTACGACACAATATTCAATTCAGATTTTACAAGTGTGGTAAAATTAACCCTCTGATGCAAAACCATGAAAACCTGTGCCGAGATTTATATCTTGTATATATATATATATATATATATATATATATATATATATATATATATATATATATATATATATATCTTCTCAAGTGTTTCTATTCACAAACAAAGAAACAAAAAAATGGCCATTTTTTTCCATGTTTTAGTTTTATCTATTTGTTTTCTTAAATGTTTGATCTGTTGGGAAAGTTTCAGACATGTTCACTCCAGTGGACTACATAAGCCTGAATATTTTACAATGAACAGTATGAACTTCACGGAAAAAATGAACTCAACTCTGATTGTTTGATAAATTATTCATTTTTATGCTTCAAAAATGTTTTAACTTTGTGTTTGAAATATTCTTGTAGCATGATGTCAACTTCAGTGGGCACATGGCTAATGGTATTAACAGCTTGAATTAAACACAATGTTCAAAAATAATATTATTAAAGGATAAGTTCGGTTTATACAGCTTTTACATTGTTTATAGAATGAAGTAGAACAAAATACTCACCCAGAAGGTTTTCTGATCCAAGTAGTGTTTCGGGAGATATTTAGATCCAAAATCGTGCAGCGGACGTCCGTATAATGATCCATCGGGGCATAGACAGCGCCGCTCCTAAAACTGCATTGATTGTCCAAAAACTCGTGTTTTTCACCAATAGTCCATCATGGTCCGATCCGAGATAGTCCTCTGTTGCAGTCTGTGTCACTCCAGACAGCGGTGTGCGGCTGTACTGACGACTGAACTCACGAAGACTTTGTTTACGTTTGTCCCTCAAAGAAAGGAGTCAGGGCTCCAGAGAGTACTGCACATGCGCAGTGCTTTCTGGAGAGCTGACTCCTTTCTTTGAGGGAAAAGCATATACAAAGTCTTCGACAGTTCAGAGGTCATTACAGCCGCACACCGCTGTCTGGAGTGACACAGACTGCAGCAGACTGCATCACGGAGCGGACCATGATGGAATATTGGTGAAAAACATGAGTTTTTGGACGATCAATGCAGTTTTAGGAGCGGCGCTGTCTATGCCCCGATGGATCATTATACGGACGTCCGCTGCACGATTTTGGATCTAAATATCTCCCGAAGCACTGCTTGGATCAGAAAACCTTCTGGGTGAGTATTTTATTCTACTTCATTCTATAAACAATGTAAAAGCTGTATAAACCGAACTTATCCATTAATGTGATGTTACTTTAGATTATTTATTTATTCATTTATTTATTTATTTATTTATATATTTATTTATTTATTGGGAGTTCCTTTCAAACAGAAGGATTTGCGGGATATGCCAGCAAGAAAACTGAGTTGCAGTTACAACAACTGACCACTGAGTGTAGCTCAAAGCAGTGTGGCAGCAGAGAGCACTCTACTGGCTGATATGAAGTTTCACCATAGAAATCATCACATTTAGGAGAAAATGACTTTTAAATAGCCACCCACTGCAAGTTGAAAAGTTGTTTGATTGATCCATTGATTTCAGTGACACCTGTGGCCAGAATTGGTATTTTTTGGGGGGGGAGGGGGGCTGAAATGGATTCATGTTCTCCTGGAAAAATCTGACCTAACCACTGATACTGAGGAATAACATTTACTAATAACCCAATAATCTCATTTTGAATTGTTAATTATAAACAGGCTACTGCTACTTCAAGACCACTTCCTCACTTGTGTATAAACTAACACAGGGGCTTTTGAAGGTTACAGTAATGACACGTGTTGTGTTGGATGCATTTTTTAATTTAGCCTGTAGTGGGGGGGAAACAGATTAATGGCTCTTTAGCACATTCTCTGACTATAATCACTCTGTTGTCCATCCAACCAACATTAGACGTAATGAAGCCTCGGCCTCCTGATGAATCTGATGAACTCGGGTGGATACAGATGGTCGTACTTTTGAACCACACTCAGTTTGTTTTTATCGCTGAAACAAATGAGAGCCCAACCTGTGACCTGCAGCCATATAATGTAATTATGGCCTCATAATTAAAGTGTAATGTGGTGTGTTTCCACTTTTCTTCTTAAACTGGCTCTAATTTATACACTGAGGCGCATATTGTGCAAAGAGCCATTGTATTAGCCACGCTTATTACGCCCACACATAGCTCATTCATAATTAAACTGCATATCTTAATAGCTCCAGTTGAATTGTCTCACTTTGCTGTGTGGATGTTTTATGGGAGGGAGGTGGTTGAGCAGCCTGTTTCTTTATTTTTCATCAGTAATTGCATGTTTGATGACTTATAGTGGGCTGAACATGGGTGAAAAATTACCATACATGTCAAAGACCTGACAGACAAAGGCTTCAAAAATCCACCAAAACGGAATAAAATGTGCCTGACAAATAAATCATTGTTATGAATCAAACAAGAGCTTTCATCAGATCTTCATTACGAGGGTTTAACATGAATAAATCAGCTGCCGGGTGCAAAGCGTCACTCGCTGGAAGCTCAAAAACCTCTTTCCTTACTTTCATCTCTTTAAAAACTTAAATGCTTGTTTTTAATCCACCTGGAAACAGAATATTCAAGACACTTCGTCGGCCCTGAACATGAATGTCATGAATGAAGCGGGGATGGGATAACCATGTTGGAGGAAGCAGAACAGCCTGCGGGTCTCTGTATCCCAGCATTCATCTCCTCAGCTTCAGTTTGAGGAAGTTGCCCTTCAGAGCTCTCAGAGGGTGAAGCTGACGAGACGCGCCGAGAGATAAACGCCGGCGGCTCTACTCTCCAACACTTGTCATCCTGCGCCTGTCACGGTGCGCTTCTCCAAGCAGGGATAAAGATGGATGAGGTTGCCACACAAGATCCCATCCAGACAAATCACAAGTCAGGAGAGACGGTGATGGAGAGGTTGTCGAAGGAGAGAGGAGCGCTGTCTGTCTCATACAGGTGTGTTTACCTTTCTGCTCTTTGTACAGATCCTTTACTGACTGCCTGCTGGAAAACAAAGGGCGTCAAAGAGTAGAAAAAGTCAACTGCACCTCTTCATTAACAAATGAGTTTTATCATTATTCTCACTTCGCTGTGACAGAGACAGTCACCTACATCGACCCCAGCAGCTGCTTTCTCTGGAACAAAGTAAAGTTTGGTAATGAGATTGAGTATATTAAAGCTGATTTCACAAACAGGAAGTATTTAATTGTTTTCCAGGGAGCAGAAACAGATCAACAATGTTTTATTAGCAGTCAGCTCACTCAGAGAGGCCATGTTCTGGTATATATCTGTGTGTATACAACACACTCCTGCCTAATAATGAGACTGCAACACTATTGATATGCTGCTCTCCGTCCACAGAACATCTGGGCCGACCTTGTACTGCAGAGCGGACTAAATAAGACTGAATGATAATGATGTTTTTACTGGCCCCAGCGCCCACATTAATCTCTATGAGCAGGTGCCCGTGTTTACCTTCACTCTGTTAGCATTGTGTGCGTCAGCTAACGGCTGTCTGGGGGCCACTTGGTTTATTCTGCTCACATAATGCTCTGTGTAAGCTGCACTGTGGCACAATTACACACCCGTACTTGAGCCAGATAAGGAAAAGGACACAGTGAGGTGTTGGTGCCTTTTGTCCCCTCTGTGAGGAGTGTAAATAGGAGGATGTGCAACCTGCATGTTACTCTCCATCAAAGCGCAAACTGAACTGAGCCCATTTTAAGGTCTCACCTTTATCTTCTAGTCCTCCTTCAGCCTAATAACCCTGAGGATGTGGGAGCAAAGAATGTTCTGCAGACACAAGTGACTTCCTTGTTCATGTATGCAGTTAACACCAAAACTTGGTGCAAATTTGTTGGTTTGTGCAAAAAATTAACACTCAGACACTGGCCTCCTCATGTATGGGGTCAGACTTGGGGTCATCAGTTTTGCCTATAGGATTAAATAAAAACAAACTTTATTGCCGAGTTTGTTTTCGTGTTTTTTCACCTCTGCATTCATCAAATCAAACAGTTTGTGAAGGAGTCTGTTGTGTGTTCCTCTGGAGCACTTGCTATATTTGGGTGTTTTTCTGCCTCTGCATCTTCCACTCATCATTCAGGCAGCCAATCAGGGCAGGGCATCCTGACCCACTCAGTTTCTAACCTCCATAATGGATACAAAGCCTCTGATGCACATTTATCAACACAGACCCACCAAGATTTAGGCCATATATACAGGTATCTGGGTATCTGGGGAAAACAGCAGATAAAAACAGAATTTTTGGTTTATCAAACATCACAACTGAATGACCTAGGTTCACTCCAAATGGCACAGGTTTCGCATCTGAAAAACACTGCTATGTATGGGTTTGGCATGCTTTGAGCCGTGCTTATCAGTGGATTTTCTTCCAGTTACATGTGGACAAAGTATTTAAAAACGAGGGGCCTCAGTTTCACTACTCTGAGGCCCCGTTTACACGACAACATTTCATCTGAAAACGCTAAAACACAGTGAAAAAAATCTGCGTTTACACAGTAACGCTAAGGGACTGAAAACATTGTAGTAAGCATGCCAGGCCTGTAGTTGGTGCTATAACTACTTGTCCAGAAGCCGCTTGAGGGAAATCTCCACTGAAGTAGAGTTGGGCCAATCATCTGGTGTATTGGCAAATACTAAGAGCAGAAGTGGAGCAACAGATGCACGCAACAAAACTGTTGTCATGTAAAAGGCCCCTGACATGGTGAGGTGTTTATCAGAGGGCAGGACCAGGTGTGTGTGTTTGTGTGTGTGTGTGTGTGTGTGTGTGTGTGTGTGTGTGTGTGTGTGTGTGTGTGTGTGTGTGTGTGTGTGTGTGTGTGTGTGTGTGTGTGTGTGTGTGTGTGTGTGTGCCTGATTGCCCTGATTTAGAGTAGGTGGAGGAAGCTCATATACACTCCTGAGCTCCAGCTCCCAGTGCTGACTCATTATCTCACCTTTGGAGGTAGTGAGCGCTTGCTCGTCTGTTTCCGATGATTTCCAGTGTTCCCTCGTGTTTCCCATTGTTCCCAGTATACTTTGTCTTGTTAAGCACCTTACACTTCCTCTATGCCTAGTTTGCCATTTAGAACGTCATCTACAAAGTCTTTTTAGTCTCTGGGCCTTGTTTCAGACCCAGCTCTTTGTGTCAGGCATGCCTGGCCATCTTTAGGGCTTCTGGTGGCTCCGTTTCTCATTTTCGGAGCTGTTTGTTTTTGTTTCAAGGAGCCCATTGATCACCAGCTCAGTATTTTTTTCCCTCTGCACTTGTGATCAATCACAATCTGAGTGGTTAACACTATTTTCCATATTCACAACAATACAAGGTGTTGCTACTCATTTAGCTTCCCTCATGTATAAATAACTTTATTTTACCAGATTAAAGTACCAATGATTAAAGTACTCTCTATTGGGTGCCATGGTAAATCCTGGACTCCTTACACAAAGCTGGGTCCTGTTGAAACTGCCCCTGGTGGTACTCCAGATCTTGCTTGTCTGTGACACATTCCTTTACTTATAGTTTTGCTATAGAGCAAACCAGACCTTAAAAAAATGCATCTTAATCAGCCGACTTTCCTCTCCACAGACTCACACCGTGTTTCTCCAGCTGCTCACAGAGTCCAGATCCTCTCCCTCTCTGTTTTAAAGAACCATAAACTTACAGTCGTGCAGAAAGAGGGCGGTCTGTTTGTCCTGGTTCTGCCAGCTCACAGTGACGAGGGGCCGCATTAATCAACCCCGTCCAGCAGACAGGAGCAGTGTCCAAAATTAACACAACACCAAATTTAGCCCAGTTTCCCCCCCTCTGCAGGAAAACCCTGTCCTGAATCTCCCCCTGAGTCTCTGCTTGGACGTAAAGAAATCCCTCATTCATGGTAAAGGTTAACGCAGTGTGAGGAGTCATTGATTCTGGAGCGTTTGTCTGCATGTAAGATTTACTGCTAAGGTTGTCCTGTTATTAGAGCTGAATTTATTATGAACAGTTAATTAAAGCTCGTTAATCTATTATCTCCTGATCTGAAGGACGTTAAAGCTCGTAATAAAAACCTCTTTTTACACTAAGTCGATGAGGGATCCATTGATGAGGTATTGATCAATATTCCTCTCCGCTTACTTTTTTCAGAGAGGGATTGCAGCTGATGAGATAACATTGTTAGAGAGTAAGGCAGGATTACCCAGGATGCAGCTGGGAGGATTTTGTTGTAATTTTGGCGCTCTTCCCACCGGCAGACACGAGATGTGATTTTGTGGCAGCAGATTGAGCAGCTCACTGCTGACCCGCTGTGTGGCCGGCTCTCTGTTAGGATGGTGACAGAGAGTGCTGCCATTTATCAGGCCGGGCGCTCTCTTTAAATGAGGACGGGCTGGCAGGTGACCAGGCAGAGAGAGACAGGACGGAGACAACATGTCGGCTGTGGATGAGAGGTTACAGGAGACACTTCTGTAGTTTTAATGTGAAACACGCTGCTTTAATTCATTGACACCTCTCTGATCAGGCTTTTCACTCTTTATTTGTAGCCTCTTATAGCTGGTACTCAGATTATATCTCTGAGTTTGGGCTGAATAAATCCTCAGAACTAGCCTTTTAAAAGCTGTTTGGTTATCTCTGAGCAGATGCGTGGCTGTGGGGTGACCGTAGCTCAGTGGAAGAGTGGGTTGTCTCTCAATAAACAGACTTGTGATTCAGCCCCTGACTCTGCAGTCTACATGTCAAAGTGTCCTTGTGTAGGACACAGAACAACACAAACCGCCTCAAATTGATGGGCAGTTCAACACTTTCCTTCAGCGGATGGATGTTTGTGTTGAGTTAAATGTACTTTGAGGGTTTAGAGGACATGAAATGCACAATGCATTTCATTGCATCCCAGATGCAAACATTAGCATGTTAACATCATTTTATAAATCAAACAGAGATTAGTTCGTTGCCTTTACTATTGGATATTTCAGACTAGTCTTTAAAAAGTCACGTAAAAATGCAGTGCAATGCATGCAAATACTTCTAAATGTTTGCACAACTAAAGTAGCTTCTGTCTTGTTTGCACTGGAAAAAAAGAAAAAAAAAAAAGGCACTTACAGCACGCTTGTTGACTCACACCAGGTGTGTGTTCAGTCCAGCAAGCTGCATGACTGACAGACAGCTGAAGTCATCAAGCTCAGGAGTTCCTGTGCTTCCCACTTCATCGTTAAGTCTCCCTTCCTTCATGTTGGGCTTTAAAAACCTCAAACCTGTGGACTCCTGGTCTGGCTCCACTCATTATGTTTGTTTGTTGTAGCAGTCTAGCTAAGTACAATCTGGTGTTGGCACAGTTTGTTTTATTTAAAAAGTCGCTGGGCGTCCTTAGGTAGTTTTCTTGCACAACTTACTGTCCCGCTCCCCTATCTTCCCTACAGTGAATTGATGCATCGCAGCCTCGGCATCTGCCAAAAATAGAATGGCTGCATACGAGCTGCAACCTGCCAGGCTGCAATGGAGCGGATCCGTTGTGAGTTGACACACTGGCCATTTTCGAATTTGCATACTATACTAGCAGTGCCTACTGATTCGACCAAAATGTAGTGTGCAGTATGCCATATGCAAATAAATGTCAGAGTTGTAGTATGAGAAAAACACCCGGATGACGTACTGTCGGGAAAAATCCACTGTATGCATCGGACCAGTCTGCTTCGTCTACTGTTACCCACAATGCAACGCGCCTGGTCCCATATCAGAAGTGAAAATGGCAGGGAGCAGAGCAACGACAACCAGAGTAGCAGAGGAATATGAATGTATGAGCCATTTCTTTTTTATCTTTAAATCCTCATCATCTCCACCACTGGAAGTTAATATAAAATGCTCTCTCTGGCAATATATTTGCAGATGAGTTCCTCGTGTTTTGTTTATTTTGTACATTTTCAGTAAAGTTTTTTTGGGAAAAAAAGTCATCCGTAGCCAACTTCCGTTTTCTTCGAACTGAAGACCAGCGTAGCATACTACAAAAATTAACCCAACTGAACAGTCACACTACATGCTGCTTATGAAAGCAGTATGTAGTAGGCAAATTCGAAAACAGCCACTGACTTGAATGGAAACATGTCTGATCCGGAGACGCATCTGGTGTATTTAATCTGTAAGTCACGTGTGTTTTCAAGGGCACTTGGGAGCACCTTTTAACTCTCAAATGGGCACTTTAGGGCGTGTTCTTAAAAAACTAGGCCTCGGTCATGATACTTGTTTTTCCTCTGTCTTTGGATGGCAACCTCTTCACTTCTTCTTCTTCTTTTGGCATTTCCTCTTTTTAGGACTGAATCTGTCATGAAACCCCAGGAAAACAAGGGAGGAGTACCCAGATGCAGATAACACATAACTTTTATTTTAACAAACACAAAATTCAAAAAGTAAAAAACCCTGACAAAAGAAACAAACCAAAAACACAAGGAAACCCTCAAAAAAAACAAGAAGCACAGGAGATATGAGGCACGATGCACATGGTGGCAGCTAACAGCTACAATGAACCAACAGAAAGCACATGGAACACAGGCCATGTCCACACGTAGCCCGGTATTTAGGGAATTACATATATTTTTATACTTTACGCCTGTCGTCCACATGAAACCGCAGTTTTACGTCACTGAAAACAATGTTTTCTAAAAGTTCTGGCCAAAGTGAAGATTTTGGAAAACTCCGGTTTCATGGTTTCGTGTAGACGCCGATAATCAGAGTTTTCAGTTCTTAAACGTCACCGCTGAATGACGGGGGCTCATTTTGGTTGGCTGACACGGGTTTTACATCTGGAAACACTGCCCATTATGGGTTTGGCATGCCTCGAGCCGCACTCCCTGGCTGTGGTAAAAACAAACGAGGGGGGACTACTCGTTTTTGAAAATACCTGGCTACGTGTGGACATGGCCACAGAGATATAGACAGGGGAGTAATCAACACAGGTGTGAAACAAGAAACAGGTGAAACACATGAGGAGCAATCAACAAGGAGGGAAACTCAAGGAGAACCAAACCAAACACAGGGAAACTCAAGACAGAGACTTAATACATTAAAGACACCGAAACACTAAAGATAACCACAAAAAGACACACACATGACAAGAACCAAATCAAAACCACAAGGGACACAAACTAAGGAATGGAATTGTCTGGAATTTTCAGCATGTGGATGCTTTGACTTATATCTTCCTGTGCTGTGATCTTCGGATATGTCGAACTTTTTTTAATAATGTGTTTGTCGTAACTCTGAAGGAGCATGCTGCTTTCAATCTTCGCTAGGACGTTTTTTAATCTCATTGAAGTTTCTGGTGAAATAAATATCAAATCAAAAATGAAAAACACAGGGCTCAGTGGTAGTCTGTTGTCGCTTAGATTGAGCACAGTCTCATGTCCTGCTGTCCATATGTTGAGGTGGCAACACCCAGAGCCCTCAACTGCCCATGTTGTCATCAGTGCGTGAATAGGATGAGCTAATACTGATTGGCCCTGAACACAGCAGCCTCAATGAAGGAATTTTTTTTTTTTTATCCTTTTTTAATGGAATCAAATAATTGTTTTGGTGGTTTTAAGATACCTGTAGATTCTGAGAACCAGACAGATGATTTCCTCTTGCTGGTTTTGCAGAAACTTGCCCCTTTTAAAAAATTATTTTCCTCTTCTCTTTCTTTCAGTGCTGACCTTTATAATAAATAGCTTCAGCAACGTCTCCTCAGCCAGTAAATGTCTGTATGTTCGCAGAAATCTAATGTTACTCTGTGCATGTTCAATACATTTTAATTAAACAAACACTGCTGAGAAAAACAAGCTGTGCAGGAAAACAAATGACAAACAAGCGTTGTCGTGTACAAGCATTAAACAGCTGCCCGCTGAAATACGAGAACAAGACATTTTCCTGCGTGAATCAATAAAGTTTCTCTGTTATCAATAACCATCGTTTCTGCTAAGGATGCAGTGCGACTGCACAGGCCACACGATGAGGGATGAGAGACACTCTTTGATTAATCTACAGCTGAAGAGTCGACAGAATAAAGAGCGCTGTACATCACCTGCGTCAGACGAGACAAACACAGAGTTATATTTGTTGAGATACAAACATAGATGGATTACCTCTGCTCACAAACCGTACATTAAAATGCAGCATATTCACCTCCCCCTGCTGCAAAAACTTCTCTCTTTTAATTCAGTTACTTATTTATTTATTTTGATGCCGGCAGGAGGATGGAATAATAAATCGTGCTCTTTGGTAGTTGGTTAAGACTCATTAAAAATCTCCATAAAGCTTCAGAGCCAGCTGAGACAGAGCACCGTGTGAATAGCCTGCAAAATAAATATTATGCCAGAGTAATATTTTCTCGCAGGGATTTACATTAATAAGATGGTATGTGTGCAGTAATCAGCTAATGGAAACCCGGCCGAGGATGGCGTAAAACAGCCAGGTCGTGCTGCAATTAGCTGCTGATTTCAGGCACAGCTGGAGGAGACTTCAGCTTCATGAGAAACCAGGTTCAGGGTTTATCTGGATTCACATGTAATGTATGCTTCACCACATGAAGATGAAATATAGTCTAAGATTTGCAAATAATATGATCTCTGATTCTCAACAAAAGCTGCCGTTTGAGGGAACAGAAGAAAACCTAAAGTTGAAAGTCGGTTTCCTCCACAGAAAGAGGATTTTAAGAGTTTTTCCTCCCACAAAAAACTCTCTCCGGCAAGCGTACTTTGACCCTGGATTTGTTTGGCTCTGTGTGTTCAGGGATAAATAAAAAAAGCTGCTCAGTTCCAGAGCTGTCACATAATTTGAGCCCTTTAATCCAGCAGTTAAACAAAGAGCCTGACAGTGAGCAGAGGACCTGACCTCCATTTTAAAGGACATGATGAAAGCCCCAACAGTGGAACAGAGTGAAAATAGCAGCATCCTGGTTTAGGAGTCTTTTTTAAGTCCTCCAAACTCATCTCACAGAACTGTTCTCCAATGTTTCTGCTCCTGAGCTCATTGTCAGGGAGTCACTGCAACTTTCAGCAAACCTCACGATGGATTGATGAATTTGAGACTTTCAGAGGAAGAAAGGATATTGAACCAACAAGGATCAGATTTTGGTATCATAAGTGCTCGTTGACAAGTGTTGCTTTTCACTTTGTCCACAGGAGGCGCTAGAATTCAAACTCCTCTCGACAGCTTTTGGAAACACGGTACCTTCTCATCTTATTGAACCTTCAGCGCCTTGTCCCACACAAACTGAAAATTAGCACATGATTCAAATCCTCATGTTCATAAACGACCCAAAAGACCAGGCTCCTGGAGAAAACCAGAGCATTAAAGTTCATCAGGCCTCCACAGCAGCGAGGGAAACCGATTCCTCTCCTCACAAACCTTCAGCTCAACTTTAAAGACCTTTTGGACCCAACCTCGCCAGACCTCCACATTAATGCTGATCCTGAAGATTGCTTAAACACCTTTGCAGGGATGTGGTCACGCTTTCAATTTGGCCATTAACACAACGAGTGCATGAGAGCGTGTCTTAATGACAATCAGGGCCAACAGAGTTATAGATTATACAAATTTATAACCTGGGCGTCTGCATCACTCCGCTGATCTTTATTCCCTGAGTTAATGAGGGTGACACAAAGTCACTTAATGCCAGACCTCCAGCTCACAGAGTCAGGGCTGCAGGGACTGAGGGAAATTAGCTTTGCATACATACATGTTTAAATTAAAAGTTCACTTTGCAATGTTGAAGTTTGTAACATGCATTTTCATCTGTCCTCTACAAAGTGTGAAGGATGGAGACTTTGTCTCAATGACATAACCAGCTACAAACTCCTTAAAGAAGTTTTTTCTGATTTCTCATCCCCCAAACGTGGACATAAAGTATCTATGCTAAGTGTTTAGGAGCCGTTTACACAACAGCGATTTTAGGGTGAAATGCCAAAGTATTGTTGTGTTTACATGGAAACAGCGTTTTAGCCGATCTAAAATGCAAAACTTTGAAAACGCCTCCAGACAGTGGTAGCTGCTGGTCAGCCAAGGAGGAGAAGCTCATTTTTTTCCTGCCTACATCATAAATTTGTTTTTTTTATTTAAATGTAAATTCTATCCTCTGTTCCTTTTCAAGAAAATGATCTGTGACCCTGTCGAACCAACCAGGTGTTTTTTACTGGGATTTTACCGGTGTTCCCTCAATGGCCAGTGCTAGACTGCTTAAACAGCCTTGGCCCATTGTGTTGCGGGTGTAAGACTTGAGCCGCTTTGAACAGGAGAAGCTCCTCTCTGCAGAAGATGCTCCTGAGGAGGGTTATACTTCAAGATCGACCAAACCAAACCAAAGAGACCCCCAGAGACGCTGAGCGTCCGAGGGCGGGACAAAGGCCAGCGTTTATCCAATGACTGTCCAGTTTCCTCAGTGGAACAACCCACTCCATGCTTCCCCACTGAAGTCAGAAGATGCTCAGCGTCCGACTGTCTCAAAGTGCTGAGACGCTGCGGGGAAGAATGAGAAGGAGGTGGAGCCAGTTACCTGTGATAAGAGCTGATTCTGGACAAAAGATGAAGAAATTGTAGCATATTTTATCAATGAAATGTACACACAGCAGAACATATCACCACTTTTTCATGGGGACATTTTAGGAGAAACTGAGCTTCCCTTGCAGTCTTAGAGCAATTGCCACTGCCTCCAGAGTGGAATTTTTCTGAAATGCTACTAACACCGTTGCCTTGTAACTAGAAAGCAGGTGTTTCCGGTGAAAACGCTGACATCACCCTCCACTTCACGCAAGCGCAAACAGTCCAACAGTACCATTGTTACGATCGTGGCTAACTACCATGTTGTGCTTGTGCTCCTTAATCTGCTGACTATCTTTTAACAAAATGTGCATCTGTTGCTCCACTTGTGCACTTATTATTCACCAGATGATAGGCTGAACTCTACTTTGGTGGGTGAAGATCTACTAACGGCAGCTTCTGGACAAAACAATTATAGCGCCATCTACAGGCCTGACATGCTTACTATTCTATTTTCAGTTCCTCAGTATTTCTGTGTAAACACAGTTTTTTTCACTGCGTTTTAGCATTTTCAGAGGAAAAGTTGTCATGTAAACAGGGCCTTAGACTGAACATGTGCTGATTTTCAAGCCTCTGCATATTCATGTGTTGTAAAAATCCCTAAATTTGTCGGTAAACTGATCAGAAAGCTCAGTTCTAGCTCAAGGTCTTCACAATATTGTAAGAAGGCTTGCTAAAAATGATGAGGTCATCACATAAGGACCCCCTAACTGACTCAAGACATGTTTGAGGGATGGGCCTCAAACACCAAGCCCTGCTCAAAAGGGCTGACCAAATCAGAGAGAAGGGGGTTTGTTAAAGAGACAGCAGCTAATATGAAGAGTTTTAAACGCCAGTGTGAGAAAAATAGGGATTTAAAAAGAAAACTGTAAATCATGTACAGATGCTACAGGGCACCAGAGGGACAGAATAAAGCACCCTAAAGCCATCTGTATCTGTTTGGGAGCTGTAACAGCATGCTGTCCTCTCCCCTCTCTCACATTATTCAGACTGCTGTTTGTCCACTGCAGCCCCCAGCGATGGATGGAGGGACAGAATAAGGCTTCTTTTCAGCGACCCCCTGCTTCTTCTTTGCCTGTGCCCTTTCCTGGAGAGCCTTTAGGTCCTTTCAAAGACTTCTAACGTTTTGTTGTCCCTCTGCATCTCTAGAGAGCCTTACTGAAGTGACAGCTACGAGCTGCCATACCATGCACCGGCCTCACATTAAAGGACAGCCATACGTCCCCCTTCCTCTTCTCTTCCCCTTTACAGAATTAATGATTTATTGCTCTGGCATCTCGCGTCTTCTCATCTCACTTGGAGGGGGGGCAGTTTAACAAGCGCACTCTCTCTGTCTTTTACTCCCTCGGCCTGCAGATAGGCCTCTCTCTCAGAGAAGTGTGCCACGGTGCCACTGTGTGCAGCACAGCTGTGACCCAGTTCAGAGACTTTTTTTCTCCAGAGCAGCCTCAGCAGGGAGCAGGAATGAAGCACGAAAAACCAAACCTGATGGGGATGGCTTGGGCTGAACGGGGCCCTGAAACCTCAGACCTGAAATGTCAATCAGGGACCAGCATGTGGATACTTACACCAGGTAAACACTTCTGGATGAAAGACCCTTCGGTATCGCTTTTGATGGCCCCACATGTTCCCTCGGCCATCCATATTCACTTCATTACTTTGGGACATGGTAGACAGAAATTTCAGTATGGTTTAAAGTCCAAACGACTTTAGAGGACAGAACAATGTCCACCCAGCCTGAATAGTTTGCAGTTGTGCTGGCAGAAAGCAACCAGACGTTTTTAAAGGTTTTAAATCTTTGTTTTTTTTCTTGCAGCTTTAAAGGATCGTGCTCCCATTGGGCTGAGCTCTCTGACTCCTCACCAGCTCACCTTATTTACATTTTGTTTACTTTTAACTCTTTGATACTCTGTAGAAACTTTTTAAAAGGCACACAGACTTTTTGCAGCCTTTGTATTTAAGCTACAATAACCTTCAGGTCGTTCTGGGTGATTATGGGTGCTGTGGTGCTGCTCCGACATCACAGCCATAATCCCAGAGAAGAATATCCTCCTGGGTATTTTTGCTGGAGGCAATAACAAACTCATCATCAGTACAGTTGCGGTTTACAGCACTTATTTTGCCTGTCAGGTGTAAATGGAAGCAGAGAGTGTTTCAGATATGGGGGCTCTCTCGCCTTTAACATCGTATTTTTCTTTGATATCATCTCTGCAGAGTCACATCTGCATGCCGTCTGGATTCCCTCACCGCACTAAAACTTGAGTTACATGTGGAAGGAAACAGAGAGAACCTGTTCTGCCGACCTTATTCCACCATTTATGACTTTACCATGCAGCCATCTGAATCTTTTATTATTGATTCATCCCAAACGAACAGCCACCTTTTCAATTTCAAAGTCTTTCTCACTTCCTCTGTCTCCGAGCCCAGAGATCCCCCTTCACTAATTTATAGGCTGCAGTGTTCGAGTCTGTAAAATATCCGTGAAAGAGCCTTTTTATTAACAGATTTTATTCAACCTGCACAGTAACCTTCAATCTTTCATGAGTGTAACATCATAGATTCAGGAGGTAACGAGGAGGGAGACGAGTTTTATTACGTCTCAGTTTGAACCAAGTGATCTACAGCAGAGGTTCACAACTGTCATACGGCCACTGGATCACCTAAAATATGAGTTTCTCTTCTTTGACACTTTCGTCAGCTTCTGACCTCTCAGTTTGGTTTGACCCAACACGTCTTTGAGCATCTGGAAAAGCCCTCTACAAATAAAATATAAAAGTATCATTACTATTATTTTTAGGGCTGTCACTTAATTACACTGCAAAATAAGACCCAAAATAATATTGTTTTCTATGACTATGTAAACACCAAAACTACCTAAGAAGAGAGTACTTATTTTTTGAGTGTGTTAATCTTGGGCGCTCCATCCTTTGATCCTCTCCATGATCTCTGTTGTCTTTTGTCACAATCACTTTTTCTCTCTGAACCGCGACACATCCTCAGCTTGAGCTTGAGCTTGAGCTGCCTGAACTTTTCTGACGAGCAGCGTCTCGCCATGCCTCTGTCGTCCCACATCTTCTCCTCATATCCATGCTGATCTCTCATCCAAAGAGCACACCGCTCTCACCCACAGTAGTTTATGAGCAGGATTTTTATTGACAAGCTCTGCCAGACCCCGCGACTAGACGTCCATGGCAATGAACACAGACAATTTCTTATTGGCCAGTTGAAAATAATGTAGATTTACAAATCTTCTTTTCTTTGATTATTCATTTGATTAGTCATGTCCTGGAATTCAAATTCTTTATTTAGTGACTTCAAGCAGATATGAGATTAATATGCGATTAGATTAATTAATTCCAAACCTGTAATTAATTAGATTTTTCAATTTGTCCGACAGCACTAATTATTTCATTAGTTATTGTTAATATTTGAGCTGAAATATTTAAAGGCTTTTCATCTGTGCTGAAAACGGGTGTGATCTTTCCTGTCAGTTCTCTGTTTTACATCACTGCGATGCCGATGATACTCTGATCTATTTCTCTGATAAAACAAGTCACCTGAATCAGTCGTCCTCTTTCCAGAACTTTTTTTTACTGGAGTCCTTAAAACCTCTCAATTCTGAAGTACTTTTCTTTGGACCTGGTAAAAAATGAGTGAGGGGAAAATGGAGCAAGAGATTGACAGACAGATCGGGGGCGGTGTCAGCAGTAAGGTGGATGAAGAGAGAGCTGAGCCAGAGAGCAAAGTTCCCAATTTACGCTCAATCTACGTTCCAGCCCTCACCTATGGTCACAAGCTGTGGGTAGTGACCGGAAGAACAAGATCGTGAATACAATTGCCTGAAATGAGCTTTCGCCGCAAGGTGTCTGGGCTCTACCTTAAGCAAGGGGCAACATCCAGTTACAAAAAATGAAGCCTATGCAGAAGTGCTAAAAATTGCTGTTTGTTGAGAATCCACTTGACTGGCTGTGGCTTGGGTTCAAAACGCTGATTTCACTATCAGCACACACTGTGCCGCTTAAAAAATTATCAGGAATGTTTGATTTTCCAATCAGAAGCACAGCTTAGGTCACGTGACTGGCGGGCACCCTGTAGCTGCTTGAAGAAAAACTCACAGCCGACTTCATAGCAAATGTGGCTGCGTCCATGGATTGGCTTCATTTCACGGTTTCAGGAACAGACGGGTGACGTCATGGAGGCTACGTCCATGTTTCATACAGTCTATGGCCTTAAGTCCTGTTTCCACCAAGCGGTCTGATATGAATCAGTACAGTTAAGTACTGGTCAGATGAGTAAAGCCTGATCCTGTTTGCGATTTTACAGCCAACCATGTCCTTCTTGGTAGAGGGCGTCTAAACTAGATGCCAATAGCCACGTCCCACATTTCCCTCGTCCTTGCACCACTCTATTGACTACTGTTCCACTCCTCACCCTCTCAAAGCATCTGGACGAGGTCGTCTTTCCATTTCCAGTCTACACCCCCTTGCTCAGGATTTCGCTTTTACAGTCTATCAGGTCTGCTGTTTATTAACTTACCTGTCTGTTATTTGCATGTGTTCTGATTTTCCTCATTGTATTTTTCTTGAGGTTTGTCACTCAGCTTGACAGCCAGAGTCAAATATATTGTAAGAGAGTGTCTACAGAGATGTCTCAGACTGTTACCACTGAACTTGCCGTTGGTCAAGATTTTTTTTTTTTATTTTATTTTTTTTTTTAGAAAGGCTTAAAATGAAACAGAACAAAATTCTTTAATCCTATAGTTTGGAACGCACCAACTGAAAACTGCAATGAGGAAATAATTGTTCTTTTGTTCTCTTTTTAGCTGTCATACCACTCACCAGAGCACTGAACCAGCACCACGGTAATATTCAGAGTCTCATGGTCAGAGAGCTTTGCTAAACAAGCCTGTGTTGGTTTTTTTTCCAGCAGCTGTTCCATCAGGACTGAACAAAGCTGCTCAAACACAGAGCAAAAACCCTTCCAGGTCTGATAGACCCGTTAATGTGACTGTCACACAACAGCCCACCTGGGAACGATGCCGTCAGAGCGGGCTGTCCTGGTTAGGATCCTTGTTCAATCACTGCTCCAGGCTGCTGCTCGTGTTTCCTGTGGCACTTTGATTGAATGTTTTCTATTCGCACACGGAACTCCCCTTAATGGCCCCTTTTCATGTGACAGTGATCTATATGCAGGTAATTACAATTGGCTATGATGGATAGTGCTGTCAGATTTACCTTGATTATACTGAGATTAAACATGTTTCAGAAATCCAAAATGTCAAAAACTATTACAAGGTCAAAGGAAGAGACGCTCCTCTGATGCTTCTGATCTGAATTTATCTGAAGTGACTGAAGATTTTATATTTTCATCCTGAAAACCTCACAATGTAAACTTGACACCGAAATGACTTTACTGTTCCTGATGTTTACCAGGTCGTCATGTGACTGACACAAAGCTGTCAATCCTGGGATGATAATGCACCTTTAGATTACCAAGTTAGTTCAGTTCATTAATCCAACCTGGTCCATTTGGTACCAAGTTCTCCTGGTGTCAAGAAACTTTGGTACCTTAATATCTTAATATTTTCAATATTTAGTGACCGACACACTCCTTGCTTGTCTCTCCCATTGGTGTAGTAGCAGTTGCCAAGAGAAAACATGTTTCACCCCCAGAATAGCAGGCCCCTGCTGTGATAATACATTTGTCAGCCAATCCAAAAGCAGACAAGAATATTAAAAAAAACTCGTAATAATTTAATTTAGCCAATCTGTGATGAATCAGACTTATGTTTGCATGGTTTTATATTACATTTGACCTCGATTTTTTATTTTTTTTACATTTTTGTAATAATGGATAAAATTTGCACTTGTTATAAGTTTTTGACTTTGGCATTTAACGTATTTCCAACTCCAGTTTTTTTATTTCATTTTTACCAACGCTATGACCAAAGATGCTATAGGTTCAAGTCTGTCATGGTGTCTTGATATTATCAAAGTATTTACCGAGTTGTTTGGAGCCTAAACCAAATCTAGTTCTCTTGGTGCTGTCCAGTAACCAATCCATGTCCATGCCTTTTTGACCCTGTAACCTAAAAAACCCAAATTTGGCACCTTAACCCATTTAGACCAGATATGACATGTAGGTCATTTCAGTCATCCAGACCCAGACATACTACGTGTGAATTAAGTATGTAGTGGGCAGTGCATGCTGCTTTTGCATGTAGTATGCACTCTGACTGTTGTGTTGAGTCTGTTTAGTAGAGTCCTACTCTGGTTTTAAGTTTTGGAAGGCAGAGCCACGGATGATGATTTTTTATTTTTTTTTCACCCTTTATTAAAAATGTATTAAACAAACTCTGGGTAGATCATCACATTTAAGTTATTTTGTTAATCATACCACAATAGAAACATCATAATTGTTTTTAATCTTACACTAAAAGTTATATCCTTTATTCAACTCTGGAAGGGATTGACTTTTTACTTTTATAGCTGTTGGAATAAGCACTTCCATATAATTCAAGTATGGTTAAAAAAAGGTAATTATTGGTTTTTATAGGCTTTAATGACTTTGTGGGAGTAAACAACTCTTTTACAACTGGAAGTGGCAAGATTTACCGGTGCTTCTTGGCATCACTTCTTTCTCACAGACCGTATAACGTTAGTGTTTTTGTGTCGTAGTTATATTGCCAACTCATTCCAGTAGATGGCGATAGTTTACTGAAACCTGACACCTGCATAGACACTCAGGGTTAGCGCTGCACTGTGGGAAACAGTATGCCGGGTGGACTGGTCTGTTGCATACTTAGAAATTTCAGGATCAGTAGGACATCCAGGTATTTTTAGTATACTGCAGATTTTGCAAGTTTTCGTATACTGACTACTACAGACTGAATTTCAGCCAAAATAGTAGGTGCTACCAGTGTAGTAGGCGGTTTGGATTGGGTTGTAAAAAGTGATGAAGATTAACACAAACTTCCCACCTTCATATGTATTTTAGCAAATCACAACGCATTTCATTGGTCACATGTCTTGAAAATGATGTCACCTTCTGGAATCACCCACATGTTTCATCTGACCTTAAAGGTATACACGTATAAATGTTGTGTCTGGTCTAACTGGGTCAAAACAGGAGTGTTGACTGCTCAAATTAACATGTTTTTTTTTTGTGCATATGTACTGGAGTCCTTATAGGGCCTTAACCTTACGAGCTGTTCTTGGTGTGTCGACATAACCTGACTGCTTCACTGTAACAACCTTCATATATCTGATGGCTTAATGTCCCTGTGTTAATTTCTGATAAGTTGACCGATGAGCTCTGTGTATTATACCTGACTTAAGACGCTCTTTTTTTATCGTATTTTGATGAGAGAGCCATTGACCGAGCTGCCATTTTTTGACTGGAGGTGTGAAAATGTGTCATTTGTACCTAATAAACCATGTGTGCCTTGTTTGTGATGATTAATCCTCTTAGCGTGGCTGTCACGGCGCAGAGTGGGAAAACACACACATCTGATATTTAGTCAGACAGGTTTCACAGGCTTATCTGACTGAAGCCTGCCAGGACCGTGACGGATGTTTTAGAGATGTGATGACAGAGCCGGTGATGTGGAGGTTTCTGTTTGTGAGTGTGTGATGGAAACAAAATGGATAAATTTGATAAAGTACAGCCAAACGCTGTCTCCTGTGAGTTATTTATCTGTTTGGCGTGTTACTCTCCCTCACAGACCTTTGTTCTGAATGTATGTTCAGTAAAGGTTGAAACAGGATACGAAATGGAAAAAAAAAAGCTCAAGGTTGTACTCTGAGAGCTCGTCTGGGGCTGAGCCAGACAGCCTGAGTCTCCTGAACTAAGAGGACATCGGCCTAAAAGACAAGGTTTTAAAGTCTAATTGGTCTGATTAGAGGGAGTCCTAAGCCAGCACTTCTGATTAAGTGGAGTGATGGAGGTGATAAAGGCTCGCTGGCAGGGGGCTGCCGAGCGTTAAGTGCAGCAGAGTTAGCTCCTGGCTGGACGAGCTGCCTGTCTTTGCAGAGATGTGACTGTATCAGTCATCATCCTCTACGTCCATGTGTGTTGTCCTGCTTCAGTCACTCACAGACTGACACATGCTCAGAGTGTGAGCTATAGGCTGTGTGAAAGATGGATGACATGGCAACTCCTTCAAAAAAGAGACCTTAACATTTGGAGCTCTTAAACTGACTGGCAGTTTGTGGCACTTCTCGGAGCCACATTCAAGTGGACACGGCGCACTTTGTCAACAGCTTCATTTCTCGCAGCAGGAGGTTGCCACTTGGCTGGGATGCTGCGATAAAGAGGTGCTTTGCTGATTGGCTGCTTAGATATTGTTTGAGGAGGATGCAGAGGCAGAAAAACACCAAAACAAACCTGGCGAGTGCTCCAGAAGAACTCATGGTAACTCAGATTTGTAGTCTTAGCTCTCAGCTGCAAAGAGAATGTATCTAGCTCAGGGGTGGCCAACCTGCGGCTCGGGAGCCGCATGTGGCCCTTTGCCTTTTAGTGTGTGGATCTTTAATCCATTCATAAAAAAAATGTATATGTATGTTGTTATGAGTAGTGGTATGATGATCAATCTGAAATATTGATATATTGATGCCAGCGTTGGGATCAGCATTGATTGATACTTGGGTAATGAGACTGATACTTAAGTTTCAGTTTCTCTTCTCTATATGTTATCCTCTCAATCACTTATGTGCTCATAGATAGATAGATAGATAGATAGATAGATAGATAGATAGATAGATAGATAGATAGATAGATAGATAGATAGATAGATAGATAGATAGATAGATAAATAGATAGATAGATAGATGGATGGAACTTTGTCTCTTCTGCAGTTAAAACAGAAATTTGTCTTTGACACGGTTTCAAGTACATATTCAAACACACTTACAAAGACAGTAAATCTCGCTTTGAAAATTGGAAGTGTATTGATTTTTACTTTATGTCTGGCTCTTGGTCCCAGACTGATTGGCAACCCCTGCTCTTGCTATTATAGTTCAAGTTATTCAATAAGGACCAGCAGCTTTAAGAACTTCTGTTTTTTGAAGGGTTAAAGCCCGCCTCTTCTAAACTTGAAAACCAAAACACCCATCCAAAAAATGCCTGAACAGAATAGCCGGTTGATGTTGGGACAATTTAAAAACCTCATATTTCCCTCCTCAGCCACAGTTTAATTGTCTCATTCTTCTTCATTCTGAGGTGTTTATGCTGCTGGACCCAAACATTTCTCCTCACACCTCCTGCAATATGCACAGTCCGATATTAAGCCCCACGATGTGTACAATAAAATGATTAGATTTCTTTTTCTCTTGGAGACACACAAACAAGCTAAATCCAGTTTAAAAACAATAACTTCCAAAGACATTGGTGTGGCTCTGCAGGGCGCCTGCTCTAACTCGGTTTACAAACCACACAGAAGAGAAGACGCTTTTTTCCTCCAGCTCTGGTGACGTGTCACTCATTTGCCCCTCCATCTGTAAAGCTCACCTTCACATCTTGAATGAACAAACGTGAGAAGTCTTAACACCCTGCAAACAGAGGTATACAAAAGATTGGATGTTGCATTAAAAATGCATACCCACTTTTACAAACACAAGGGTTATGTATTTGTCAGAGGCTCATGTTGTACATCGTCAGTCTTGCTGGGTAATTTTGGGACATGAGTCGCGATAAGGAATTAGCTCGGTAATTCCAGGTAAGCAGGAGGCATGAGAATATTAAAACTGCAGAGAGAACTTAATGCTAATCCTCCCACCTAACAGCATTAAAATGGATTTATAAGCACGGGCACGAGGAAGCGACATGTTATTGAACCAGGAACATCATCAAATGAGACAGAAGTGAGCGCAAAAACCAAAGGTATGGTGACTTTCTGGGTGTCTTCTCTTCCTGGTTCTAATTTTAGCTTATGTGCTGTGTTTAACTGGCGACTGGAGGGAAAGAGTTCACACACAGATATTAGTTTAGATGACAAGGGGCTGATCTTGTCACTCCAAGCAGGTATGGGAAAAGGTAAGAATGTAAATGACAGATGTGACCACTGTGGAAAGTGTCACATTAGAAATGCAAACCAAAGCTTACACTATAAGAAGCTGTTAAGAGTTTCATGTGGCACAAGAAGCTGCATACTCAGGAGTGATACAGCTTAAAAAAGTCCATCAGAAGAAACAATACCGATTCCAGCCACAGGTGTCACTGTAACCAATACCAAACAGAAAGCCATCATAAAGCCTTTAACCAGTCATTCCTTTTTCTTTCCTTCCTGTCCTCAAAACAGGAGCACAGCTTCTGAAAATGACCTTAGATGGCTCCCCATAGCGTAGTTTTCTGGATTCTCCGGCCCCTGACAGAGCTGTTTGATTTGCAGAGCTCTGAGTGTGAATGGGCTGCATTCAGACATTTCCACAGACCCTCAAAATCTCGCCAAATCCAGGTCTGTTCCTGCAGCCCGAGACAGGAAACAGAACCTGTGAATGAGTCTGAGTATTGGCTGTCCTCCTCCTCTTTACCAAACTGTGACCACTCTCCACAAGAGAATGAGGAGGAGGAGGAGGAAGGCTTAAGAGATTCCTCCTCTCATAATACACATCAAGTCCTTATTGCCTCCAGGTTATTAAAAGTAAATGTTATATTGACTTTTCAATCACTCAGGCTTATTGCTTTCTGCAGGAACCTGACAGTGACCGCTCCAATTGGAGCACATTTTCTTCTTCTTCGGCTACATGCAGAGCTGGTGTAGCCAGAGCAGAGGTTATCTGTGGGTTGTGCATTTATGGTTTCATGATAATTTATAGATCTTCAAGTGTGGTGTCTCTGGGGAGATTTGAGCACTGTGGGTTTTACATTTACTCTTCTTGGCCTCTCCGATGCATCTGCATGTGTGACAGATGCGGCTTTAATTGGAAATGTGTGGTTATTTTGTGTTTAGGGAAACCCTCGGCTTAAATCTGGTCCTTCATAAACCAGCTTTCCCTTCTCAGTCCGTGCCCGCTGACAGTTTCCAGAGCTGTGACATTTATATCCAAATGGTAATTGATTCAGAGGAAGCTGTTAGTATGCAGCTACAATTTAACAACACTCCTCTGGAGGGGAGGAAGGGAAGGAAGACGAGGAGGAGAAGGAGGAGGAGGGAGGGATCAAGCCCTGGAAAGGGGAGACAAGATTTTTCTGTTGTTGTTTTCAGTGTTTTAAGCAGCCGTCCGCCCCTCGAGATGAGAGGAAAGATTGGTAAAAGAGGCTTGTTTTTCCACGTTTTCGCTTCCTGACTCTACACACACACACACACACACACACACACACAGCCTGTGCAGTGGGATGCTGCTGAGGCTGTTATTGATTGGATGCCACCAGCAGAATGGACTTTGTCACTGGCAGTCCTCTTCTCTCAGGCGGTGTTTACTGGTGCGTCGTACCTGTGAAGTCGAGGCACAAACACGAGCGCGGACAACAACAACAACAACAACAAAAGCAGTGACACGAGGGAGCGACACGCTGCAGTAATCCTCCCCGGATACTGTCAGGCCTGCTGAACACAAATAATGGCCTCACATCCATGAGCTGAGGGTCCTAGAGAAACACCACCATGTCACACATGAGTACAGCGCTGGGCGAGGACCCAGAGCCCCTCTTTGGTGGGTTCTGTTATAGAGGACAATTATTTTTTAGGATTTGCTCGAATAAATCTTTATTTACACCTTTCATACATTCAAGCCTCAATTTGCTTCACAAAAAATATTTTTTAAAAATTATGATAACAAAAACAAACAGATAAATGATAAAAATAAAAAGGACAAACTTTTTTCTAACGACTCAAGCTTTCAGTTTTAATTTTTTACAAAACCACTCTGAAAACATAATTAGAAAATAAGGCAAAATTAAGATGCGTAATCTTATTATGGAAATGAAACATCAAAATAAAAACAACAAAATGAAATGTAATAAATAACTAAGCAGACTGCTTAGTTTTCCAAGACTGGTAAAAATAGTCTATGTTCGATGACGTTAAACAGTCTTTCTAGGAGACAACCACAGCACTGTTGCGTGTCTCTTCATTGCCCCATGTAATCCCTCTATTACTCCCAGCCCACCTCCATCTCCATTTCAAGGCTAACCCCATGAAAACAGACCAAGGTGATCAGAGTGTATACAGATACATTTTAGCTACCCTGTAAAGAATACAATCTTAAAAACATTCTCTGTTTCTTATTATATTCACCATTTCATCATTTTTTTTTACTGTTAGCTTTTCCTTCAGAAATGGCTACTTTACCTAGCTCTGTGAGCCAGTCTTGAAATCCCAGGCATTCTCTGTCTTTCCACTTTCTAAATATCAAATGTTTGTATGACTAATCATTTTACTTGTCTGAATAATAGACTGTCTTAAGATTGGAGAGTTTGGCTCTCACCTTTTACCTTTGTATAGTTTTGAAG
The DNA here is from genome assembly GCF_033239565.1 of Halichoeres trimaculatus. Classification (NCBI taxonomy): domain Eukaryota; kingdom Metazoa; phylum Chordata; class Actinopteri; order Labriformes; family Labridae; genus Halichoeres; species Halichoeres trimaculatus. The sequence continues at coordinate 12,417,993 of NW_027437198.1, read as the reverse complement.
CCAATACAACTCCGTCACAGATGCAGCCATTGTGAAGCCAGAGTCCAGCAGAGACTATGAGGGACTGTGAGTAAGACTTGAACAAATGCAACCTAATAATATTTTGACATCACCACAGCAGGCGAATGTGAGAAATATTTCCACCAGGTGTATTTATTTTTTAAAGTTTAACTACTTCCTGCCTGGAATGACTGGAGAGACAGAGATTTTGACCTATACTGCACCCAGACACCAGGAGGAGCATATTTTGTGGCAACTCACATTGAGCCAAGCAAGATATTGGCAGATTATTTTTTACAGTTTATGGTCTGAATCAAACTGGGTAAGAGTTTTCGTGGTATGGGCCATGGGTTTAGGGTTGCCTAATATGTAAAGACTGAGGCAGAACTCAAAAATTATTCTTATGACCTTTGTGATAATCTCATGAACCTTTTTCCAAAATGTCTGAATCTTTGGACATGGCCATAGGGCATGTGTGAGGGTACCCAACTCCCCTTCACACCTCCAACAGACCAGTGTTTGAATAATCTTATTGGGTACTAGTGGAATCAATGAAGGATTTTGAACCAGCCTTATTTTGATATCCCTGGAGACTTATTTAGTGATTCCACCAAATGTTTACAGATCGTTTTCTTCAAAAGTTATGTTGAGATCCCTTCCCCATAAAGTTTTCAGAGCTGCATTGGACAGAGAGCCAGAATTGTTCATAAGATGTCTCTGGAACCTGCAAGATCTCTTTAATGAGGTTCATGCCCTGGGGGTGGAGTGTGTAGAGCCAGAAGTGGTAAAAAGGAGGTGTCACAGTTGAGGATATTATCGAAACTCATTGTTGGCCAGGCTGAATTGTTCAACTAGATTGAGAAATGATTTAGTTTGTTTATCTTTAAAGTGCTGCTCATTGTTGTATTCCCTAGATGCAGAGTTTGAGTGTTTCGAGGCAAAAAACTGTCAGCTCTTTGGAAGATATTTAAAAAGGAAGCATTTGAGGACCTTGGCGATCTGACTGGAACATAAATATGTAAGCGAGCCCAACACACAGCATCAAATGATCTCAGATTTAACCTTACACAGCACAAACTAACGGGTTCCTTTCACCACTTACCGTCTGCTCGGTTTTGGGGTTGAAATTAGCTTAGCCTCTCAATCTGAGCTAAACAAGATGATTGCAGCCCAGTTCACACCCTCTAATGCAGTCCCTCCTGGTCATTAGTGTTGCACGAGTGATGAAGAGGAGGAGATCATGGGCTCTCCGAGGCCTCTGTTTCCTCTGGCGTCTTTCATCACACTCCAATCTCTCTCTCAGTCATGCAAACCAGCACGACGAGGAGGGGGAGTCGTGACAGCCTGTGTGAATGAGCCTCTCCTCTGCGACAATAAAAAAACATGTTTTATCGTTATTTGACTTTGACGCAGAGCGGTGATGCATCATTTTACTTTAACGTCCCTCTTTAAGACAGTGTTTACTCTTAAAACTGCTCCGACTCTGACGGCCAGATGTCTTCTCATAAAAACATGTGTCACAAAACACCTGTGATGGTTTGATGCGCACACACACATACACACAAACACACACAAAGTCTGCTTCTCGAGTTTGTAATTTGGTATTCACTTCCTCAGTCCCCTCTGAGAACATTCTGCAGCTTTTCACTCCATCCATCTGAGGTTCAGCGAGGCCTCACAAACACACAGAGATAGAAACAAACAAAGATGCTGAAAGTTTTAATTTCCCCTGACCCCACTTTGCATTCTTAAGAAATTCATTTAGTATTCTATAAGGTCCAACTAATCCAGTCGCTGGGGTCCAAATCTGGGGTGTAAATGTAGAGTATAATCCTCCTCTATGCATCACAGAGCAGTCAGGTGTGTCAGACAGGTGGACTATGAGCCTCCTTCTGACTGAAACAAGTCTGAATTAAGAAGGCCTCGCTACATCACAGCATCCTTCATCAAAAACGCCAAATAAACTTCACTTTTCTCAATCTGACATATTCCCAGCAGGGTGTGAGGAGCACTCTCCATGAAAACAGGGCATCAAAGATTTTCATCATCTGCATAATACTGAGTAAATAATTCATCAGATCATCAGGAGGTCCTCCCGTTGGGAACCAAAGTTTTGTTGACAGGTGGGTTTGCAGAGTGGAGCAGTCAGAGAGTACAGGGACCCTGTCACCAGTTTAAATCTCATCTATTAGACAAAATGTTTGCTTCGGCCTCCAGAGAGACTTGATTAACAATCATCAGATTCAAAGTTTGACAAAGTGTCCTTTTTCTTAAAGAAGATTTTTTTAAAGTGAAATAGGATAAAAGAGATGCATACAGGACTTAAAGAAAGTATGCAGAACATGAAGGGTATGTGCAGGACATAAAGGAAGTATGCAAAACAAGAAGGAAGCATGCAAGGCAAGAAGAAAGTTTGCAAGACTGGAAGGAATCATGTAAGACAAAAATGAAGTATGCCAGACAATAAAAGGAAGCATGCAAAAGAAGAAGGAAGCATAAAAAAAGAAAGCATGTAAGGCTAAAAGGAAGTAAGCAAGAAAAGAAGAAAGCATTCAAAACTAGAAGGCATCATGCAAGGCAAGAAAGAAGTCTGCAAGACAAGAAGGTAGCATGTAAGACAATAGGGAAGTATGCAAGACAAGAAGTAAGCATGTAAGGCAAGAAGGGAGGATGCAAGACTAGGGAAGCATGCAAAACAAGAAGGAAGCGTGAAAAACAAGAAGGAAGCATGTAAGGCAAGAAAGAAGTATGCATTACAAGAGGACAGCATGGTGGACATAAAAAGGTGTGACAAAACAAAAAGGAAGCTTGCAGGAAAAGAAGAAATAGGAGGAAATAGTAAAAGAAATGAATCAAAATTCTTTTTACTTTAGGTAAATGCTGAAATTATGAAGCCCAAAAGGTGACCTTGCAGAAAAAAAAGAAAAAAAAAATTGGTTCTTGTGTGCACCATGAATTAAACTGTGCTCATGAGAAACTTGCATGCCCATGGAAAAGTTTCCTAAGATCTTGCTCACAAGAACCTATCAACCTGCTGGTCTTTTTTAAAATAAGGCGTTAACTGACTGTACACCTTGTTTTAAGTAAACCGCCCCTTCCTTAGTTAACTAGCAATAGTTTATTTTTTTTATACAGTTAATTTATGGTGATTCACCATAAGGTTACCTTGTGGTCAGCTACATGTTTGTCTCGGACCAAATGTGTTCCTAAAAGAAAAAAGAACATTGAGTTTTATTTTGAAAGACACATTAAAAAAACTGGATTCTTTTTCTTAGAGATCTCTTGTTTCATTTTATCCATACTGAGTACTTTCTGCACTCTTCATTCACTCTGTCTCTTCCTTCCTCCCTCTTCAGCTGCACAGTATGCTTTCTATATGCTTTAAAAAGGTGAGAATTTCATGATATTTGAAGCAAAGTTAAGATCATAATGCAAGCACTCAAAGTCAAGAGGCACAGTATGGAGGATCAGACACCTCCAAGGTCGGCAGGATAAGAGCCTCGTGGTCCCCTGAGTGATGCAGCCATACCAAAACGATGTTAAAGATTCACTTTGCATGAAACACGTTGAGAGGAGCTGGCTCATTAACAAAGGCGATGGAGCGGACCCTCGAACGGGCCTGGTGTCAGAGGAGAGCTATTCCCCTCTGCACCGGAACTGGGGCAGACATTTCTGTTGGTGCTCTGAGCTAAGCCAAATCAAGACCCACATAAAATCCCTGATTGAAAGACAAAATATAGAGCGAGTGAGACGGAATGTGGGGCAAATATCTGTGATACTAATCAACGTGACAATTACTAGGCAAGCGCTGTCAAGTGCCTTCCCACGGAGCCGTAAAGAGTGTGTTTCTCTCCCTGTGTGAGTGTTTTCTGATGTTGTTTCATCTCTGTCCTCTCAGCCATCAGACTCCATTGACAAAAACAACAATCCAGCCTTTCAGAGAATGATGTTAGTCCGTCTGCTGAACTGATCGTTTGTTTCTTTGAGAAAACTTTAAGACATCTGCTTTCTGAACTCAGTCCTGTATTCTGATGGAGTGCTTTTAAACAGCCCTGTGGTTTAAAATATTACAGTTTTTCCTCCTCTCTCACTTCCATTGTTTCATTCTGTCAGCTTGCAGCTCCATCTCTCTTTGGTTTCATCCTTTCTTTCATTCTTCTGTTGGAACACAGCACCATTATTCTTCAGCCAATGTCGACCCCGTCGTTACCTGTCAGCTCTTTTTGCTGAGGCCAGCGTGGAGCACTCTGAGCTGTTTAACACTAATGGACAATCGCTCTTCCCTTTGTGCTCAACATGCCATCTGATGTGCCGTTTTGACTGACAGAAGAACGGAGGGCCAATTTGCAAGAGCTGACTTCCGGAGCGTTCAGTGTGGAAAGACATTCATCAAAAGCTCGGTGCCCTTTTTCTTGTCTGCTTGTCATATTATCAGTGCGGTGCTGTCAGGGCCACAAGGGAGTCCATCACACCTGGTTTCCAAAGTGTGCATGAGTCGGTCACATGGGAGGAAGAAAGAGTGGTTTCACAATTTAGGTAAAATAGTCTTTCATCCAGAGTAAAATTAGCTGATTGTCTAAAACTGGAGTACAGAAGTGAATGATTCAATCAGCCATGAGTCCTCTGATTCTGTGCAAGACAAAAAAATTGAAAACATGTAAAACTTGAAGGCAAGAAAAACAAAAAAGGAGAATATAAGACAAAAAAGAAGTACTCAAGACAGGAAAAAGCATGCAGTAAACAATAAAAGTATGTAAGCTAAGAAAAGAGCATGCTGGACAAAAAAAAAAAAAGGATGTAAGACAAGAAGGAAGCATCAAAAGAAGAAGGAAGCATTATGGACAAGAAAGAAGCATGCAAAGCAAGAAGAAAGGAAACAAGACAAGAAGAAAGAATGCAAGGCAAGAGAGGAGCAAGGAAGACAAATACGAAGTGTGCAGTACAAAAAGGAAGCATGCAAGACAAAAAAGGGAGCAAGGAAAAGAAGAAAGCATGAAAGACAGAAAGTAAGCATGCAAGGAGAGAAGGATGTATGTCGTACATAAGGGAACCATGCAAGACATGAAGGAACCACACAAAACAAAAGGAAGCAAGCAGGAGAAAAAGAAAGAATAAAAGACAAGAAGGAAGCAGGAGAAAAAGAAAGAATAAAAGACAAGAAGGAAGCATGTATGCATGACAAGGAAGAATTAAAGATAAGGAGAAAGCATGCAAAGCAAGAAAGAAGGACGCAAGAGGAAGCATGTTACACAAAAAAGGAACCAGACAGGACTAAACGAGAAGGAAGTACTCTTCGAGTCATTCTCTTTGTTAAAGACATCCTTGTTGCAGGAAGTAGTTTGTGGTTCATTAGGATGTAACCTCAACGTGCTTCAATACTCACATGAATACAATCATCTTGGCCCAGGTTGAACCTCAGCTGTAAAAGTAATAACAGCAGGCCTCGGTCCAGCAGCGTTCACCTTGATCAAACAGCTCTGGAGCTGCTGAAGACAAATAAATGTTGGCAGAGGTTTTATTCTGCGCAGCAGATGGATGAGCTCTGACATGCCAGATAATAACTGAGAGGAGGACAGAGGAGTTCAGGCAATGACGGCAAAGTATCTGAAAGTCAGTTCAAAATGATTTCTCTATGCTGTCACATTACCTGTGAGAGAGGTTTTAATGTGGCTGAATTCACCATCTGGTTTGAGCAGATTTCACCAGGTAAGTGAATCACATTAAAGCGCCATCAGAAGTGAAAAACAGACTTTTTAAATGCTAACTGTAACCTTTCACTGCAAATCTTTCTACCAATGAGGCCTTTAGGAAGATACACTGTTCTAATCATTGATCTATGGTTTAAGATTATAACGAAAAGCTTTCAGTACTACATTTATGACGATATGAAAATGGCATCTTGCCCCCAGAAAATGACTTATTTTCAATGCATTTAATAATTTTTGCTGCATTTATGGAATCATAAATGGCCTTTAATGTCAAAGTTTATAAGACAAAGGGAAAACGGTGAGACATTTTAGACCAATAATCCCAATAGGAAGGAAACGAATAACAAAACCCTTCAGCATAACAAAAATACAAACTCTGTCCAGCTGTTTAAAGTTAGATTCTTATTTCAGAACTTAAAAGAGAAGAAATTGACCAGAAAATATGAAAAACAAAATCTCTGTTTCATTCCAGGATTGCACCCTAAAGCCCTTCATTCGATCAACTTCCAAGTGATTTTATTTTGAAAGTCAAAATTATAATTTCCACCTCTTCTGTCAGGGCTCAAGATTCATGATCCTGAAGCAAAGCCGCTCAGGCATATTTTGCCTGAACACACACATACACACACACACACACACGCACGCACACATACACACCGGGCGTGATTGGTGATTGGTGAGTGGACCCAGCTTGTGTTTATTGGCGCGTGGTTGTACACCAGCAGCAGCAGCAGCGCCGCGTGCAGAACACACTTACCGTCTGTATAACACCTCCACGAGATATAGAATAAGGCACGTGAGCGAAACAAGCCGATTGATGATCAACTGAAGTACCTGTTTGTGTGACGTGGGAAAAGGGGAGGAGGGACGGAGGTGGAGGGAGGCGGGCCGGAGAGGAGAGGAGAGAGAGGGAGAGGGGTCTCGCCTCTTGTCTTGCTGAGGCTCTTGGATTCAGTGGCAGAGGCTGAGACAACCCTGTTACTGGACACCGACATCCCGGTAAGTCTTTCAGCTTCGTCTCCTTCTCTCGACTCAGATTTGTTCCTGTGAGAAGTTTCCGCTCCAAAGTGAGATTAAAGGAAAGTTTACGCGTAAAGAAAGCGAAGAATAAGCTTCCAGGTAGCTTCTTTTTTGCATAAATTACATCTTAAGAATTCGTTTCTTTTAGTTTTGTGGATATTTGTTGTGTTTTTGGTGGAGCAGAAACAGAAAAGGTGTAAACATTGACTTTTTGACGCGTTAACACTCCAACCATCCAAATTGAAACTTGGGCGCTGTCCGTGGTGCTGACATAGTCCAGTCCTCTCAGAGACAGTTAATGGTTTATACTCTCATTTTTACGAGCTCTGCTTGATGAAAAAGTTTCTTATTGATTCTAATCTTGCGATAAATACATGTTTTACCTTTCCTGCATGTCTCTGCTCTCCACAGAGCTTCGATCCAGACCAGCAGCTCCTGTTTGAGGAAAGAGAAATTTCCCCTCAGGACTTTCCGTCTTTTTGCGCCCCTGCCACCAAGATCAAGAGAGACTTTGGTAAAAGTGAACTTTTGCTAAAAAAAAATCTGCACTGGATAGCAGCATAGTCAGAGGATGCGTTTTAACTGTGAGGCGCTCAAAATCTGCCAGTTCAAGTACGTGTTGGCGCGTAAAGGAGTACCTGCCATGAAGAAACACCAAGCCAGAAGCTCCACTCGGTAAGAAGTGGAAGAGTGAGACTCAAAGGAAAGAGAGGAAAGAGTGGAGGCCAAAGAACAAACACCAGCGCGTCCTCAAATGATGGGGATAAAGCTCCTTCTGCTGCTTTTGATTTGCTTAGACCCGCTGAATGTCCTGTGCACCTCCATCGCAAATAAAAAGAACAAAACACCGCCGCGGAGGAACACGAAGGTGAAGGAGGTCAACGGCAGCACCACCGCGATCCCGCTGGTTGCCGCCGTGCCAGGGAGGATCACGCAGGTCCAGGCTCCCGCGGTGCAGCACGATACTTGCCTGGGCTACTACGACGTGAGCGGCCAGTACGACAAAGAGTTCGCGTGCAACAACACAGACCACCGCTTCTGCTGCGGCAGCTGCTTCCTGCGCTTCTGCTGCGCGGACCGCGGCAAGCGGCTGGAGCAGAGGATCTGCACCAACTACAACACCCCAGACTGGATCAAAACCCAGCCCCCGTCACCCGCGCCCACAGGTGACACGTACGACCCGGAGCTGGACCAGACCAACACCACGGTGTACATCACGTGTGGGGTCATTGCGCTCATCATCGCCATTGGGATTTGTGCCAAAGTTGCCTATGATAAAGCAACCAAGCCTCCTCAGGAGATGAACGTGCACAGGTAAGAAGACCATCATCTCTGTTCCAACTCACATAAACTTAGACGACTAAGTGTAAAAATAACAACGTGAGCAACTTTTTTACTCCTGGAAACATTATAAGTTGTGTTATAACGCCACAAAAAGCAAATCAATCCCTGAGAAGTGAGTTTATTTGCAAATGTTGTGTGACAGAAAAAATGTGAAAAACTGTCTCCTCAAATAACTGAGGGAGTGTCCCAGAACCCTATAAGGGTTAAAGATCTACAGGCCCACAGAAAACCAATTAAATCTGTCCCATCTTAAAAAAATACAAAGACAGGTTTCTGATGTTATTGACACCAATGAGTTTAGACTCTATAGATTCAATCAGAGAGTTTAACCTTTAAAATGACGTCAAAATTTGTATTTGACTCCACAAGAAGTCATCTTCTGTTTGTCTAACTGTTTAAAAAGCAGACACGCCCGAGGACACATGGTTTGATCCCCTAAAAGTACGCGATGTGCCTGTCTGTCAGCTCTAAGTGGGCCAGCAGGATGTTTAATGATACTGACCCTTATATTCTGGGAGCTGTCTGCTGTGTCTCTGTGTTACTCCTGTATCATCTTACTGAGGGTTGGATTAATCCTCAGTTGCATGGGCGGGGACTCCTGGCTCCTGTCGCATAACTCTGCACACATGTAGTGAGGTCAACGTCCATATGACCATCCAGTTTATAGCTAGGTCTACTGAAGCTTGGCTGTGGCTTTGGAAGTTGTGCAAAGCTGGTGACCATTAAATGCTAAAATGGTCCCAATTTGGTAATGTTTAGACGCATAAATTAGCTTTAGCAAACTCATGGTTGATGAGGCCTTTGGTTCCTGGAATCTGTACTAAACTGCTCAAAACAGTCTGTTCTAAAAATAGTACGAGATCTTAAAGACATCTACATGAAACTTGATGAAATGATGAGGTCATTGCATGACTGGTTCATGACTGACAGGCCTCCAGAGGGCTGACCAATCAGAGGGAAGGGGGGCTTGTGGAGCGGGGGGCCTTGAAGAGACAGCAGCTATAACAAAACATTTATGAGTGATTTTTTTTTTTTTTGCTGTTTCTCATGTAAAGCTACTGAGGAGGTACCATTGGGACAGAATAGAAACTAAAAATTCTCAATATCCCCTCTTTAAATGCTAACCATAGACTTTCACCTTGACGGTGCTGGTAACCAGACCTTCATCTTTCCAAAAACTGATTTTTATCCAACCCAAAAAGTGGTCGAAAACTCAGCCATTGAGCTCAGTTTCTGCACAATTTGTTGCAGCTTTTCACATTTATTCACATTAAAGCACTTGGAGCTTAATGTTTTATAAAGCTGAACTCTGAGTGAGTCTTTTCAGGAGAACTGTCTGAGACTTTAAAAAGCTGGCATCCAGAAATCAAACCTATAAAGTTGAATTCTGAAGCATCAGGCCGACAAAGCTACAGTATTTAACTGCTTGGGAGGGAAAAACGGCTCGTATTGTTTATTTATTTACCTCATATGCTCCTGTTAAAACATGTGAGAAGAAATCTATCCCACAGACAGAAGTGATGTATACTTACAGCCGCTCTATCATGAGTTCACAACGGTTCATGACCTTTAACACATGCCATTACTCTCCTCCCGAGAGCTGTCCAGTCAAAAAATGTCACCACTGAATACCTCTCTGAGCAGCACAGTTCCCATTCTGTGGCGGTCCCGGTGGAGGGGGATGGGCGCTGTTTTTGTGTCCCCAGAGGGTCTGAGTAAATGCCACTGAAAGCCATAATGAGTGATGGTCCTGATATGAGTGTTTGCTTCTACATTGACAATATTTTTCCAGGCCCTCAGGGTGCAGTTAGTGGTCAGTGAATTGCTCGATGAGCGTGAAAGAAGCATAAAAAAACACATCCTGTGGCTGTTTTGGTTTTAAACAAATGGCTGTGTGCAGTGTGTTGACATCACGGAGGCACTAAGGATTTATAAATGTTGACTATTATCTTTATTTTGTTCGACATTCTGCTTTTGTGTCCTGGAAGAAACCAGTCTGTTAATTTTTTTTCCATCATGTGCACAGGTCCATATAAGGAGTCACACATGTTCAAAGGTTGGTTTCTTTCACCTGACAGAGGAGGGAAATTATGTCTTTAGAGGTGCAAAGGCATTTTATTACATCGCATTATTATATTTCAAGGTATGGATTTGAAATGATTTGGTTTGTCTAATGCAGAGTGCTGCTTGAAGATGTTCTCACTTTCTGTCTCTCACTGGACTCAAAAAAAGGGTCTCCTGAGTTTTGTGGAAGTTTCAGACTATTACTAGATCTCTATCTGAGATAAGATACAAAATAATGAGGTGATTACCTGAGATTTAGCAACATATGAAGGAGTTCTTTCAGGTGTCTGTGCAGGAAGTGAAAAAGAACAGTGTGTTCTTATTTATGCAAGACCGAAAGATGACTACCTGGGTATTATTTCATGCAGGTGCATGCTGGGAAGGATAAATGGACTTTTATCTGAGGTCTAAATGAGAAAACTGAAGGCTGTCGCATGTCTGATGGAGCTGCAGACACGCAACAAACTTTTCCCTTTCTGCCAGTGTTCCAGAAATTTCTCTCTGCCTCCTGTTTTTTTTTTTTTTTTTCCAGAGTTCTAAAGGATGCAGACTCTGGATCTCTCTCTTTAAACATACATTATTACAACCTCAGGTGTACTAACCTGTAAAGGTGAGTTATTTATGTGCTCCACCACGTCCCATGTGTGTCTCCTAAAGAGGAAACAGAGCACATCATTTTTTCATTGTAAAAACGGGCAAAAGTGGTCACATGGTCTAAGACTCTTTAAGGTCCCATATTCTGCTCCTTTTCTGCAGTTTAATATGGATCATTGATGTCTTCATGAAATGGTAGTAACATGTTTTGGTCCAAAAAGCCAATAAATCAAGCACAGCAGCATTGTTTCCAGGCTCTCATAGCCCCTCTGTTCAGAACGGTCTGATTTAGTGGGCGTGACCTTCATATGTAAATGAGCCACCGCTGATACCGCCCCGCTCTTCAGCGTCACTGAGAGCGGCGCCACGAGCTCCGAGTGCACAATGTTTAGAAAACAGCGAAGCTCATTTACCGTAACATTACAGGTTAAAACAACAGGCCAACCCCAGCTAAACTTAGCATCCTGAAGCTAACATAGAGACAGGGGGGACACTGAGGAAAAGCTCTTACATCTGCTCCACAGCACACAGCATTTAAAACACTCACATTTCCAGGGTCCCAGGTTTGTTGGCGGATGGTTGGTAATGCGCCTGGATTCAGGACCAGTCTATTCGCTAGCCCTCTGTTGTACTGTCCAAAGTTGGAAAAGCAGTCAGCCGTGAAGTGACTAGCACACACATGCACAGTTTTACTGAGTGTAGCTGGCACATTTCCTTGATAAATGAACTCTAGCCACTTAGTCTTGTCTTCTTCCGAGATGAGCATGGAACTATGTGGCTCTTTACAGCCAAAAACAAAGCAGTGATGGCTTTTCAACTTTAGCATTTTCCTCCCGGGGAGGGAAGTTGGCGGGGAGGGGGTTCGGGGGTATCTGCTCTGGTGGACCAATCAGGTCAGACTTGCTCCTGATTGGTCAAAAAGGGAATCGCTGACGTAGGTAAATCCTGGAAATTCCATACAGCTCGTTTTAGGTCAGGATTTTACATTTACAAGCACTACCAAGTACAGGTTTTGACATTAAATGTGACATTTTTTGAGCCAGGAGGAAAGCCAAACACCCACAAATTTCAATAAAAGACTCAATAAAGTGGCTTTTGCAAAATATGGGACCTTAAATCATCTGATTTGTTATCATCATGGTTCCTGAATTATGTGCATTCTTGGTTTGAATATGATGTTTAAATATAATCTAAAAAAAAGGTTATCAAGATTAATATTTGAAAATGTTTCATAATTAGATGTTTTTGTCAAAGTTTTGAAGTGGGAGGAGCTATTGGGGGTGAAAAATGAGTAGTTTGAGCTCTTTCTTGGTTTGATTCCACTGAAGGTAACTGTGTTTCGTATCCCTGCCATTGTTGATGTCCTGAGAGTGTATTAATTAGCCGTTGTGGGATTTTTGTTATGGTAACTACATTTTTTGGCACCTCTGTAAATATTTCTTCACCAGGAGGCCGGCCACAAATAAATTCCACCATGACTTTCATTTTTTGACTGATTATCTTCCACTTTTTGTGAGTCTGACGAGAGAAGTATCTTTCAACAGCATTTTTCCAACCCACCTGTAAAAAATAATGATACTGAGTTAGTCATCCTCTTACTCAAGAGTCACTTTGAGTCACTGTCCATTATCAGGAGCAGAGGACGTCTGGCATTGGCCTAGAGATATAAACTACATTGTTGTGCTTCAGTCATTCAACTTTGAACTCCTGAACTTCCTGCACAGACAACAACACCATGTGATCAATCAGGAGATCACTGATCACTCTTATAATAGCTGCATGGACTCTTGAGACTTCTTTACACTGTGTTTGTTTCATGATGCATCACTTTCTCTTACTCTGCATTGAGAAAAAGTGAAGTTTATGTCTTAATTTTCCTCCTGTCCTTGCTATGGGGTGTACATCCGAGTGCTAAAAGCCATCAGCAGTAGCCACAAGAGATTACAGAAGCTGATTGAATAAGAAGACATGGTTTACTGAATGCTCAATGATGTTTTTTCCTCTTTTTTGGCACATGGAGTTGTTATAATGATGTCTGCTGGAATAGACCTCAGAGGCTGGAAGCAGACATTCATCCTGACAAACCGTGACCGAAAAGAAGGAGTGGAACATGGGATTAGCTTTATATTTGGCAAGGGTCTACTCCTCCAAAAATGTTTGAGTCTGTAAATTTCTGGAGCTTCTTTAGTGTAATTTAGCCGCCCACCTCTGTGGCTGAGAGGCAGGAATGTGAGCAGAATACTGAGCTGTTGGCAGACCTTTGCTGTTTGGTCTGTGACCTTCACCGAAACACAAGAAATGTGGAGTGAGAGCTAAAGCCAGTGATTTGAACAGGCCGTATTGATCAACTTCTGCAGAGCGAACCAATTTATGCCGGCTAGGTGGTGAGGATAATGCTTTGTTTTCCAAGTGCAGGAGGGAAAAGCAAAGCAAAGCAAAGGTACTCGAGGATGGACGAAAATAGCAGAAGAATGACAGGAAGTTAGAGTCAAAGTTTGCAAAGGGAGTCTGCTCTTAGCCAATATTTTCAACTGAGTTAGTTTATTACAGAAATATTGCAAGAAGTGGAAAGGAGGGAGAAAATTTGAAGCTCATAGCAAAGCTGGCTAGTGTTGTGCGAGAAGATATGGTTGATTTCCTACATCCAGTGTTTTCAAATTTGTTGTTGGAGCTTGGACTGTGGCCAGTTATTCCTTTGGTCCTGTCTTCTGTACACTTGTGATTGGTCTAATCCCTTGGTGTGTTTTGCAGACTTACAGAAGTGAAGTAAACATTTTATTTTTCCATCCTGAGTATGATATCAAAGGACTCTATCCATCCTTTCATCTTCTACCGCAGGGGTGGCCAACCTGTGGCTCGCAAGCTGCTTGTGGCCCTTTGCCTTTCGGTGTGCAGCTCTTCGATCCACTCATACAACTGATATATTGTTGCAAATGTTGGGACCAGTATTGATCAGTACTTGGGTGATGAGATTGATACTGAAGTTTCAGTTTCTTTTCTCTACATGTGCTCTTCTCAATGGTTCATGTACTTGTAGATAGATAGATAGATAGATAGATAGATAGATAGATAGATAGATAGATAGATAGATAGATAGATAGATAGATAGATAGATAGATCGATAGATAGATAGAACTTTGTCTCTTCTCCAAATACAAATTTAAACACACTTGCAAACACAATAAATCTCGCTTTGAAAATTGCAAATAAAACGATTTTCATTTTATGTCATTTCGTTTATGTGTGAGAGGAAGTGCATTTGCAAGACCCGTTTTTTGTGGCTCTTCGTAGTATCAGGGTAATTTTTGTGGCTCTTGGTCCCTGACTCGTTGGCCACCCCTATTCTACAGTTTATCCAGTCCAGGGTGTGGCTGTAGCTTATACCAGCCGTCCTAGGGTGGGAGGTGGGGTACACCCTAGACTGGTCGCCAGTCAGTCACAGGGCTGGCACACAGAGGCAGACAACTTTAATACACACACACACAGTCACGCCTAAAGGCAATTCGGAATCATCATTTAACCTGATGAGCATGTTTTTGGACTGTGTACCTGGGTAGAACCCACACACAGAAAGGGCTCATCTTACCCAAAAAGGGATTTGAAATGGTAATCTTCTTGCAATAAGGCAGCAGCGTTCAACCCCAGCTTAAACTCACTGATAAGACACTTTACAGAGCCTTTTGTCAAACCAGATTCGCATCTCTGTCACACAAATTAATTCTGGCGGCCCCCAAGGATCCATTCTTGGTTCCTTGCTCTTTCCACTTGACATGCTCCCCTGCTGTATCCTGAACCCTGTTTCTTACTTTAAAGGCCAGAAATGGCTCAGCACAGGGGAATTTTCCTCATCTATCGCCTCAATGATCAGCTGCTGAGACTCTGCTGCTTATTCTGAGCTCATTGCAAATGATGATGAGGTCTTTGCATTATTAGTGTCTCCAGACTTAGACACACTCCACCATCTCGACACCTTGTCTTAAGGGGAATGCATTTGTCAATATTTATTATGTTCTTTCTTATTTTTATCTACTATTAGCATTATTATTTTAAACCACTGGTATTTTCATCTTGTCCTTTCTTTGACTTTCTTTTCAACCAAAATGGGACACATGGATGGTTTATTAGTTTGATCAGGTCAAAATACCGTTTGACTAAATATCAAATCAGTCAGGTCAGTCTTTGTTCTTAAAACACATTAAAGTCAGCAAACTCCTTTTGCTCCAACTACAGCAGCCAACCAGGACAATTCAAACCAGGTCGCCTCCATCTGTGAAAGAAAAAGGCTTAAGAGTGCTCATCCTGGCAGGGAGATGCTATTAATATACAGAATATCTCCCAAAGTCACAGAGTTAGGGAGGAGTGGAATGTGTGGTTGCTTTAGGTTGACATTGACACACTTAGATAGCTTTAAGATGGTGCTGCGCGGTCGCCTCTAAAGCAGAGAATACTGGGAGGTTCTCTTTTATTTGTGGTTTGAAAAGCAGGACATTACCTTAACTTGTAATAAATGGGCCTTGAGCGTGAGTTGGACACTTAAATAGGACTGTGCTGTACCTTGTGTACCACACTATTGAAAATCTACCTCCCCTTGTGACTCGGGGTGTAATTAGGATTTCCTTTCTGCATGGCTCCAGCCTCTTTGATTCAAATTGGAGCTGGAGCTAAATGAATTAGAGGGACCTTTAGGGGGGTTGTGAGCTGTTGAAAAAAAAGAAAAGAAATGTTGGTAATTGGAAAACCTTTTCAGTTTATTTTTTTAACCTTTGTGTGTTTTTTTTTTTCAGAGCGCTGGCAGACATCCTGAGGCAACAAGGGCCCGTTCCTATATCTCAGTTTGAGCATGAAAGCATCCCAGCGATGGATGGGTCGCCCAAAGACGAGACGCCGGTGCGAACTCTGAAGAATCATTACACACCTGTTCACTCCAACCACGGTAAGTGACACAGAGACATCTCTGCATGTTTTTGCTCTGATTCTGTTTTCTCCATAATCTGCTGCATTTGATTGACATCCACTGAAATACACGAGCAGGCCCAGATTTATAAGCTCTGCCCTCAATCTTCCTTATGTGGGAGCATACAGTAAAAGGAGAAATATATAGTAAATTAGAGCACTCATGCCCAGGCTGAGTCCTCGTATCCCTTGCTCTGCAGCCCCATAAGCCTACTCAGCATTGGCTGAAAATTGGGATGCAAATTATCCTCATATTCTTCTGCCGAGCTCTTTGTCCGGGGATAATTCTGTCGTGCCACGCTGTTCCTCCTACTTTTATCCGGCGGTCTCCAGATCCAGGCTCCAGGGATCAGCTCATTTGTTAAGTGGCCCAGTATGGTGTCCCAGATTCAACAGTGTTGTATTTCACTCTGGTGTCACCCTGCCTCCAACCCTCCAACACCAGCATGTCCGCTAGCGCCACCCAGCATGGAGGAACATGTGGAGCTAATAAAGGCTGTCCTCGGGAACGTGAGCTTCTTTCCTCACGTTTCTGCAGAAGAATGTTAATCCAACAGTGGAAGTGTTGGAAACAATACTGCCCAGATATCAGGAGTTATTGTTCCTCCAAAGAAAGGAGATTAAGCCACTTACGATGTCCTCGATGATCTTCTGTTTGTCTTTTTGCATTGTTTACAGAATTAAAATCAAATAATGAGCGTCCCTTTAAGTAAATCTTACTGCTAATACTGGAAAAAGTCACTTTGAACTTGGGGAGTTTTTGAGGAGAGTGTCAGACTTTTGGAGCCCAGATGGGTTCATAACCAAGACTGGTACATTATGGAATGACCCATTTATTTGTTGTGTTAGCTGCATGCACGACTAGAGATAGGTGACCAGTTAACTCATTACATCATGCAAGTGAAGGTAAGGAAGAGAACCCATGTCCAACAAACTCAAATTGCACATGCCGACTATGCATAAACAGAGATAAACCTGGCAAGCCGTAACAATGTGACTGAGAGAAGATCAAGAAAAACGTCTTTTCAGTAGAAGAAATGGACATTTTATTACAAGAATATAGAATGAACAAACAGCTGTTGCTAGCGAGTCAATTGGACAACAAACAGAGACTGGGAACGTTTGGTTAAAGAACAGAGTAAATATGTGCAGCGTTTCTGAGCGCACAGTAGAAGACCTCAAAAAAAAAAACAAGCAATATGCAATCTGCTTTGCCGAACAAGCAGCCCAGCAATGCCCTAGTAACTGGATGAATAACTCTACAAGCAATTGTTTGATGAACTCAAACATTTCAGCACACACATCTTGGAAGACCCAGACGCATAAAAGTGAAGAGCAATGCAAACTTATAGAAGTGACGGCAGTGAGCCTTGCTGGTTTTAGACTTAGATTGCCTCCCTTATCTCTTCTGTTAACTGAAAAATGTTGTGTCTCTCAAATCTGAATTTGTTTTAAAGCTCCACATTGTCATACTTTTCTATAGGAATCATTCAATCCCTAAATATCTGCTGTCCTCACATACTTCAGGCCCTGGTGTTTTGAAGAACTCTCTTTTCTGCTTCAGTTTGAAACATAATTTTTAACCTCTATTTCTTTAAGACAACCCCCCTTCCCTCTGATTGGTCAGCTCTCTGGAGGCCTGTCAGTAGCAGTGTTATGGGCAGACCTTGATGTTTGAGGCCCAGTAACGCGATCTCATCATTTATACAACTTATAAATATGATGAGGTTTGAAAATCTGAGCATCCAGCGTTACAAAACTGAACAACCAATTGAACAAATGCAGAAAAGTCCCTGCCAGATGGCCTTGTGTGCCTCACCCTGCCTATTTTGTAGGCAGCATTGTGCTCATAGTGGGCAAAATTGAGGGCATCCACAGGGGGCCTCGGCTCAATTTCATCTCAAGGTGAGCTGGTCTGCTAATCCGACCCTGAGCCCCATTTAAAAGAACTCGAACTTCCTCCAGAGGAAAAACATGAGGGGCGACATGAACCAGCAAAATCTGTACCCCAACGAAAAAAAATGTGCATCCATAAGCTCCTATTTTTCTTTAACAAAGGGAGAGGCAGAAACTGAAGTGCAGAAAGATTGTCTCTGGTTTTATTACCCCATGTTTACAGGGGTGGGAACGCAATCGAGACAATACACAATACAGTTTGAGCATCTTACATGTCCCATGTGGCTTTTACATTCTAAATAATAGTCAAAGGATCAATCTGCAAATGTTAAAGTTCCCAAAGCTTTGGCCCTGTGATAATTTGCTGCACGTTGCAGGCCACAGTGCGTCTGTTTAAGTGCAAACACAGAGCAGAAATCATTTCTCAGAGTGTTTCACAGAGCCACACATTGTTCTTGATATGATACCACCCACAGAAAAGATGTCTTCATTGTCCAACCTGTGTCATACCAGCCTTTCAGTGTGTGCCGAGTGAGGAGTAACAGGATGTCACGTCGCAGGGTGAATGAAGAGAGATTCAGGGAGGAGGGTGGAGGAGGGTGTGCAAGCAGGGACGGAGGCACTCCAGGGGAGGCGTGACTCACATTTTATGACAAATTCATGACAAGGGTGGATTAAAGAGGCGCTTTTTTAAGTGTAGGAACGGTCAGAGTCATCGTATCTATAATGAATGTGTCATGCTCTTAGCTCAAGGTGTTTGAAAAATGTCTCGACTCAAAAAAACGGAAACTGTAAAGATGACAATTAAGACTATTTTCAATCCGATGTCATTTTCAATTGAAGCACTGGAGCAGAAAACAATCACACGTTTTCCTGATGGACATAAATCATTCATTCCTGGATCCAAACATCACCTGGCTGTATTTCACCTGACGTTAGAGAAGAGATATCAAACCTCAGTGTGATGCCATTGAGCCGTTTTCCTTGGTGTGGCTTCTTAGAGGAAGGATTATCACCTCAATAACTCACAAATCTGTGACTCACTTTTATTTTGTCCTCGGTAGTTTGCATGAGGTTGCAGAAATTTTTAACACATGCCTTCCACAGTCATCTCTGTGGGACACTCGCAGCAACAGCAGGAAGCACTCTGAGTCATAAAAATCTGCAGATGTTGTCCATAAAACCAGACAGGACCAACTTTTGGGGTATTTTAGAAGCCTGACGTCATACTGTTGATGCTGATGAGTCTGGATGTGTCAGTCTGCCTGAAGAATTACACTCAGAGACTGTTTCCGTCCATATTTATCAAAGTGAGAGCTGTTCCAACCATATGCCCTTCTTTAATTGCTGCCATCAGTTCATTTGACGGATGGTATGGACGTCATGGCCGTATGGATGTGGACACTGAGTTTGACATGTCATTCCAAATCTGAGGGTGTTAATCTGCAGCTGTGGCGGGAATCTTTCTATTGGATGTTTAAAACTCACTGAGTGGATATGCAATCATACTTACATGTAGATTTGACAGAAATACGGAATCAGAAGTACTTTATTAATCCCTAAAGGGAAATTGCTCTTTTGTAACTGCTACTCCTCTAAAAAGTTGTAAATAGAAAGTAGAAAATAAGGAATTTCAAGATTCAAGAAATGCCAAAAAACATGAATATAAGAGGTTATAAAAGTAAAGATTTAAGAAACTACAAGTGTAGGAAGTGGGAAAAAAAGAAGCGAAATTGCACTTGAAATTGAATATAGCCATGAAATATAACCATGAACATTTGCTGAGAATATGATACTACTAAATAAATAAATAAATTAATTAATTAATTAATAAAAATAGAATTATAATAACATGTTAAAAACAAATAATAAATAGATAGATAAAAATAAATAATAAATAAATGGCTAAAAATGAATGAATAAATAAATAGATTAATACTTTGCGCTATGTAGGAAATGCATCTAAAGCAATGAGAAAAGAGGACACAGATGCATCCACAGCAGCTTGAGTGAAAACATGCATGGATCCCAGAGTGTTATAAATCTGCTTGATTAACCAAAACAGACGTAAAGAAAAATAAGGAAGTTATCAGAGAGGTGAGGAAGTTTCTCATCAGTTCAGTCAGATGCCGATAGCACACCCGCGGACACACTCCCACAGACACAGTTGGAGTGAGTGGTGTCAAGTTAAAAAGCCATTGTACTGGACCAACTGTCATTGACATTTGGTTCAGATGTTACAATCAGGAGACAAACAGTCCAGCAGACAGTAGACAGAAAAGTGATTCCAACTGCATTTTCTGCAAGGGCTTGATTTCTAGCATTTGGAGGCCCTGTTTAAAATAGGGATATAGCATCCACAACGTCACCTGTCTGTACCTGAAACCATGAAATGAAGCCAATCCACAGACTCAGCCACATTTGTTATGACGCTGGGTGTGAGTTTTTCTTCGAACAGCTACAGAGCACCCGTCAGTTACGTGACCTGAGCTGGGCCTCTGATAGGGCAATCAAACCATCCTAATAACTTTTGATGAACAGCAACTTTTTGCACTTCCGCACTAGCATCATTTTTACTGACAGATATTGCCCCTTGTGGATGCTGCCACTTGGACTGTGGATGGTACTGTGTTTGGTTAATTACAGATGAAAGCAAGATGCTCTATGTACTTCCAAAACCAGTTTCCTTAGGGTATGGGAGACTGGTGCTGTAATGTAATGGCCAAAATACACCAGATGTGTCTCCAGTGCAGCTCCACTCTATCCCTGCACTAGCTCAAATAGGTTTCTATTCAAGGCAATGTGGCAACTTTCACTGGATCCAGTCTGTTTAAGTGACTTCAGCAGGTCGCAGCAAATATGCAATAGCCTTGTGAATTGACTTTCAAAATAAAACAAACCTTGTCAAAACCAGATCATATTTAGTTTGATTACAGTTACAAACTGACAAAATGAGCAGAGCCAGACCAGGAGTCAACAGATTTGAGGTTTTACAGCCCAACATGAACAAAGACAGGATCACCAGTAGTGGGAACTCCTTGTGCTCTCAAGTCCACCTGCCTGGCAGTCCTGTAACGTGCTGGACAAAACATGCAGCAGGTAATGTACGCAGTAAAAATGCAATGGAGTCCATTTTTTAGGGGTTTTTTTGGGGATCCGTAATCTGAAAAAAAAAAAAAAAAAAAAAAATCACGCACAGACACCTTGCACACTGTCTCCGATGTGTTTATTTTGTATTATTAGGAAAATTCACAGTACGAGAAAATTTGAATCATCAAACTGTGATCAAGCAATTGATCCTGAGCTGCAGCTGTCTGTATGTGCGGCGTGCACACACACAGACACACTGTCGCGCACACTCACATACATACACATGTCTTCATTCATCATCTTTTCATCCCCCATAATGATAAGAAAAAATATATCTGAAAATGTGAAAATGTTATGTTGCAAGTGGCCTAAAGCATCTCTGAATAGTCAAACTACCCAGGAAATGAGTGGTGCAGACGTGAAAAAATTGAACCTTGAACCGAAAAAATCATGACTGATGAAAGTTTTGGATCGAGTGTGCAAGCATGATTGACAGAACATGGGATTGACTTTATTTTTTAATGTGTGTAATTCAGACTCAGTGTGCAGGGTTAAAAATGGTCCATGTCACGAAGCTTGTGAAGAGCTGTTTTGCTCCACCCTTGGCTTTCCTTAAATGTTGCTTTCATGTCGAAGTTTTCTAAAAATGTCTTGATAACAATATCTTGAAATCTTTTGGGTCAGGCAGGATGAAAATCTGACGAAAACTTTTTATGAATGCTTTTATTTTTAATTTGTACAGCTCCAAATCATAACAGTAGCAGTTCTGGACTGCCCTCTCTGATATATTACTGAGAAAGGACCAACACAACTCCACCGTTCATTGTGAGCCTTTTGCCATCTTTCATATTCCCACATATAGTTTTTATCCCGTTCTGACTCATGCAGGGCTAGCCATGTTAGCCAAGAACCACACCATTATGTGAGCAGAGGCATTTTACAGTTTATTGCAACCATTATCAGCAGAAGATGACTGTTTACAGACTCGATACACAACCTCCCATTAAGATCATCCCTTCTTCTGCCCGAGTGGAGAGCAGAAATGCGAACACTCGAGTCACTAATTTGATGACTGTTTACTTTTCCCTACGGGCCCGTTCAGAAATTACTTTGTGCTTTGTTCACCTCCATCAGGAGATTTGAGATTTATCTGTGAAATAAAAACACTTTGCCCTTCATTCATGATGAACAGCTTTAATAGAGTGGTTATTCTTTCACAGACGTTAGATCCGTTTTCATTATGCAGAGCAGATAAGGCAATTTTGAGGAACATTTTGTGAGATAATAACAGGCCACGGGCTTGTACCGCCTCATGGGAACAATTTATCTCACAGTCAGCATCTTCAGATACCTGATTCCAGCTCCACTGTGCCGTCCTTGGGGTATGTGGAGGTTATGAATCATCAGTGTTTCATCCACGGGAGGTGACATACGGATATAAACCACTGTATCATCTGCATAGAGACAGAACTGCACGGCTAAAGAAGCCGATGAATACGCTCAGTCCTTTTTTTGTTAATGTGGGATCTTATGAAGACATCCAGGGATGGTTGGAGTGTGTTAGTAACCACTTCAATCTCTTTCTGTGGGTTTGATCAAAGGAAACAAACGAGCCTAACTGCTGATTCTGGAGTGTCAAACCTCGGTGCAGTGAGGAGGCCTAGTGGTCCTGGGTGTTTCATCTCATTATGATAATTTGAAATGCTGTTCGATCCCGGCTTCCCAAGGCCCAAAGGTCTGAGTGATGTTATTGACTTTGAAGTGGTTCCTCTGAGAAAGAGGCATTTAACTGTTCGCTGGTTAATGTTGGAGCAGCGCTAACTGAGAAAAGAGACGATGAGAGGAGGGGATTATAAACCTACTCTCTGGATTTTAGACTCTTTGTTCCCTCTCTCTTTACATCAATACTACATCCCTTTATTTCTGTGTAGGACTTGTTTGAGACAGGCAGGACACTTGTGCTTTGTTGGCCTTGCTCCTTTGTATCCATGCAGGCAATTCTCTCAATTACAGGTTGAAAACTGAGCTAACGCTGTTGTGGTACAAATTGAATTACAGAATGATTGTTAACACAGGGATAGGCACGTAATGGTTGGGGGTAGCTCCTCAAAGATGGGGGTAAAATCAGGTTGATTAAGCCCCATCATCCTGGCTCTAAAGAGGGAAGACAACATTGCATTTTGTCTTCATTAAGTTTAATTCAAAGGAAATGAAAGATCAATGAGTGATTTAAAACCCTCAAACTTTCATACTGAAGCTCTTAAATCCTTAAGTGAGCCGATGATCCCGCCTGAGGTTCAGTTTGTTCAGTTAAAGCCCTATTAAGTCGTCTCACCTCTTATGGCTTCTTCTTTAGAGAAGCGACAATAACCAGGGATTCATCAAAATGGAATAGAATAGAGAAGAAATTTTATCATTGTGACAAGTACAACGAAATTGAAGTCACAGCAGCAATCAAGAAAACAAAAGTAAGATAGTGTATATAAAGTGCAAAAAGGTCCATAAGAAAATAGATGATGACAGCTTGTCCATCATTCTCCAGTTCAGCCAGCCTCCACCTCCACAGGGTCCAGGACTGAGCTTCTTCAGCAGTCTGTTCAGTCTCTGTCTCCTGTATCCTGTCTGCTCACAGCACGTGAAGCTCTTCCAATGTGTCTGTGAATAGCATAATGCTACTTTGCCTCTTCTAGTATTCCCTCTGTTGCTGGGTTAGCACAGCTAGTTTGTCTATCTTATTGGAGACAGATCTTACGTTCCCAATAACGATGGATGGAAGGACAGCTCACACCTGAGAACCAGCACGCCGTCCTCACCTCCTTCTCCTTACCTTGTGGGAAGACATCAGGCCTTACACCAGTTAGTATTGACAAGCTGCAGGTAGCTAACAGCTGAGTTCACATGTATACAATGCAGCCATGGTTACATGTAGGATCTCCAGACAAACACAGGAGAAAAGTAGTAAAAATATCACCGAAGACTCAAAAAGTTTGGTGTCCATGACCAACAAATGAGCCGTACAAAGTGATGATCCACTCCAAATACAAAGTTTACGAAAAAGAGGCGCCTAGCAACATCCTAATAAAAATAGTCCCACAAAATAGTCCCCAGAACTGAGTTTTGTTGCAGCTGTAGCACCAAAAATGAACCAAACCAAGAGATTTATGATTCAATACATCTGTTTTATTGAGGCTGAATCAACCAGTGTTTCAAATGAAGCATTTTCAAACCTCTACATCTTCATCTGATGCAGATATCCCCTAATTTGTCAGTAAACTGATCACAAGTTCATAAAAAATCTGCACAAGGTCTTCACAAGCTCAAACAAAATGATTCAGACAAAAGATTCAGAAATAGGGGTTTTCTAAAACACCAGTGAGAGAAACATGGGGATTTTATTGAGCTTTAAATTCTGTGAAGACACTACAGGGAAAACAGAGGGACAAAATAAAGACTAAGAAACGCTGAGTACCACTTCTTTAAAGACTCAATTTTTGGGTTTAGCCACCCTTATGTTGGTTTCTTGCATTTGGTTGGAAGGGTTTAGCTAATGCCAAGTTATTAAATCAGCTGTGTTCAGAAGTCGGTATCAAGATGTTGTCTTAATGTTGCCCTCTGGATCCAGCAGTGCCTGGTTGAACAGGTGTTATTCATGCAGTGCCATGTGGACGATTTCTATCTACATGACTTGACGCTGTTTTTATTCAATCATTAGTTTGCCTGCATACAAACATTTGGTTGAAACTTTCATGCATTGTCTCATCAGGGCACTATGGGAAAGAAAATCTGCGCAGTGGAGGCCAGGACATGCACAACTTCATCTCCTCTGGGTTTGTGACACTCGGACGAGGCCATTTGAAAGGTACGGTCCATCTTTATAATCTGTTTTCAGATTCCCCCAGAGAACAGAGAAATCATCTTTCACCCTCAGAGCTACTGCGTCATGCTGTCATTGTGTTTCTGCCAAAGACAAAAAACTGTGACTTTAGTTTCAGCTTGGTGCAAGTTGGACATCACAATTCATAATGGCTTGAAGTGACATCTCACAAAAAGTCCGCGCGCACATTTATTATCTATGATTAAATCCTCACTTCCAAACACAAAAGTCACACTCGGTAGGCAGCCGGTGTGCGTGCAGCATGGCACAGCCGTACATTTCGACACAGTATTGTCTTCCTTTGGAGTTTGAATAAATCAGTGGAGTGAGAATGAGCTGTAAACAAGAGGCCTGTTGTTGTGTGTTTACAGCGCAACACTCCATCGACGAGTCGGGGCAGATGTCCTGGCAGGGCGACCTGGACATCCCTCTCGCCTATGGTACGTCTCTCTAGATGTTCTGCATGAAAAAAAGTCACGAGACCTGCTTTCTGCTTGCACCTGATAAGAAACACACACACACACACACACACACACACACACACACACACACACACACACACACACACACACAACACACACACACACACACACACACACACACACACACACACACACACACACACACACACACACACACACACACACACACACACACCAGACAAGTGCACTTGGCCCTCGACTGCAGCGTGTGTGCCAGCACTGTTATATTTTATTCATATTTTTCAGTGGATGGATTTTCTGCCAAAATATCTTTACTTGTGGTTTTGTGACAGGTTTGAATGAAAGCTGCTCAGTCCAGGTTTCTTTTTAAGACTTCTGCAGACATTTGATGTTGCTTTTTATGACTCTGAGGAGACAGTTTAGTAAAAAAAAAAAAAATACATTTTGAGTATTGTCACTTGGTTTCTTGAAAGTCAAAAGTGTTCTCCTCCCCATAAATGTGAACTAAGCCATCCATGTCCTCTGTTGTGTCTGGTAACACTCAGTCTGACGCTCTGCTTTGAATCTCATCACAAGTTGAGATCTCTCCTCTTTCCTCCTGTTTCCGGCTCTATCCTCTGTCCTCCCTAAAGAAATATGGAAAAAAACAGAGAAATAAGACGCTTAGCAGACGTTTTCTCCACTGCTTTTGGTCAGGTGTGTTTCTCTGTAAGGATTATTATGCTGCAGCCTGTTCCATGGCTACTGGCTGAAACAATCTGCTGGAGTTATTCCAACGCTATTTTCAGACATTCAGACCCTTAAATACACTTCCTGACCAAAAAAAAGGTCACACACCCTAATATTTCATTGGACCACCTTTTTAGCTTTGATTACGGCACACATTTACTGTGGCGCTGTTTTGATAAGCTTTTAAAATGTCACAAGATTTATTTCCATCCAGTGTTGCATTAATTTTTCACTAAGATCTTTCATTGATGATGGTAGAGTCTGACCGCTGAGCAAAGCCTTCTCCAGCACATCCCAAAGATTCTCAATGGGGTTAAGGTCTGGATTCTGTGGTGGTCAATTCATGTGTGAAAATGATGTCTTATGCAGCCTGAACCACTCTTTCACAATCTGAGCCCCGATTAATCTTTGCATTGTCATCTTGGAATATGGCCGTGCCATCAGGGAAGAAAAACCCATTGATGGAATAACCTGGTCATTCAGTATATTCAGGTAGTCAGCTGACCTCATTCTTTGAGCACAGACTGTTGCTGAACCGAGACCTGACCAACTGCAGCAACCCCAGATCATAGCACTGCTCCCACAGGCTTGGACAGTAGGCACTAGGCATGATGGGTGATCACTTCATCTGCCTCTCTTCTTACCCTGATGGCCCATCACTCTGGAACAGGGTCAGTCTGGACTCATCAGACCACATGACCTTCTTCCATGCTCCAGAGTCCAATCTTTGTGCTTCTGAGTAAACTGAAGCCTATTTTTCAGTGAGCCTCAATGATTGCTGACTGACAGCAATCAGACTCTACTATCAGTGATGCAGGATCTTGGTGAAAAATGAGTGCAACACTGGATGCAAATAAATCTTGTGACATTGCAGAAGCTTATCAAAACAATGCCACAGCATTGTGTAAGAAAGGTGGTCCAATGAAATATTAGAGTGCGTGACTTTTTTCAAGGTGGCAACTTTTTTTTGAGCCAGGTGTACTCAAAAGTGAGGCAATGGGTTAAAAATATATGCATTTTTCTTATGGGGCTAGAGAGCTTACAAATGTCAGCTACAACAGGCCTTTAACATTCAAGTCTTTTCAAGCTCGGTGGACATACTGGAGTCCTCATGAGTTTCAGATATCGAGAATCAAGACCAGTTGAAAGTAACGTAGCATTGGAAGCCATCAGGACCGTCAAGGTTTAATTTCTTCTCTCAGAGAATCAAACATTTTTCCACCTATTAGTGTCCTATCTTTGGTGCTGTCAAAGTCCAAATGTGCAATGTTGTGTCTTTGAAGGAGACGAGACCTTTGAAGACATTTTTTGTTCTCTCTCGTATGATGTCTGATTGGGCTGCAGTCGACACCAGGCTTCCTGGGCTCGCTTTATATCTTGACAGACAGCTAATCAGATCCTCTGGTGATTTTTTGGGGGGTTTACCACTCAACTTTTTTTGTTTCATATCCCTCAGGATCTTAGAAGAAAATTAAACATGGCTGTCTCTCTGCATCCAACCTTAGCAGTGATGATGCATTGTAGGAGGCCTTGCTTGTCCAGCTCAACAATCTGACCACGGTCAAGAAAGAAAGCTTTTTAGCCTTTGCTATCAGAAAGGTCATTACAGAGTGAATACCTGACAGAAAAGGACATTAAATCCACATTTTTGTGTAGACTTTGGCTTCAAGAGGCTTTGCTTTAATTGTCATTTTCTATACATTTCTTACTAAATTTTTGGTCTTTATCCCGTTTCTTTATTTTACATTTTGAAACTCTACTTAGACCCTTTTTAAGACCCAACAGTATGAAATGTAAATTTATGCAATTTCTCAACAAATTCAAATTTTGATCAGGTGTATATATTTATGGATAATTTCCTCTGTGATCTTTGTCCAATCACAAAAGCGTCTTTTTGCATACCTTCAGAAAAAGCTGACTGCTCCTGCCTCCTTGTGGAGTCTGTTTTGTGTCGGTGCTCTGTCAGATCAAGTCTTTCATTTGGAGCTCCAGCTCCTTCCACACAGGTTACTCAGTTTCTACAGTAGGTGACATAAATATCCAGAGATTGCTCTGCTGAGCGGCGTTCCCTCTGAAGGAAACGGGCGGAGGGCAGCGGGAGGTGTATTTTATTGTGCCAAAGATTGTAACCTGACAGCTTCATTTCAGAGACTTTGTGATATAAGAGCAGAGATCAGTGCTCATTCCTGGTTTGGGGAGGGAATTGGTTCAGTGGATCACAAAATATGTCGGGTGTTAGTGGAAATAAGATTGGTCAGGGTTTTTTTGTTGTTCTAACTCCAACAGTTTTTTACTTAACAAATTTAAACCAACTTTTAGAGTTGGAATTTCCAACCAAGCAGGAAAAAACAAACTCAAATGTAGTAGTAATATTGTTTTATGTGGACAAGGAGACTGTTGGACTTCAGGCCTAAGAACTGCTTGAAAGTCAAAATCAAACTCCTCTTGGTGGATTTTCCATCTGATGTCTGTCTCTTGAACTTCTGACCTGAATTGTGAAAGTTTTACGCTGTACATCGAAAGATATGTGTGTTTTTATTTCTTTTCTTTCCCTTAACAAAGTGTGATTCTTTACACAAACAAAACATTTTAGAACATCCTCCACTTCCTGAGACAAACCACGTCTGAGCCTGAACTCCCCTGACCTGCCTGTGTCTGCTTGTGTTTGTAATTGTTTGTGTTTGTTTGTGTTTGTTAGACGTTGTTCTGTCTGCGTGGGCACGCTGTTGTAGAAGAGCACATTTGAATGTACGTCAGGACTAACAAGCTGCTAAACAAAGAGCTCAGAGTAATGTTGACATTAATATTCATGTTGGTGTGATATAACACTACATAGTGAGCTGTGTGTGGATCCGTACACACACACACACACACACACACACACACACACACACACACACACACACACACACACACCGCTGTGCTTTTAGTGATGTTATTATGTACAGAACATTAGTTGAATCTTTTGCAGTCCGTCATTCTTGTCTTTAATATTTTAAGATTCCAACACTTTTCTGGTCTTATCAGGTGTGTGGCTTATGTTAAAGGTCCCATATTCTGCTCCTTTTCTGCAGTTTAATATGGATCATTGATGTCTTCATGAAATGGTAGCAACATGTTTTGGTTGAAAAAGTCAATAAATCAAGCACAGCAGCATTGTTTCCAGGCTCTCATAGCCCCTCTGTTCAGAACGGTCTGATTTAGTGGGCGTGACCTTCATATGTAAATGAGCCACTACTGATACCGCCCCGCTCTTCAGCGTCACTGAGAGCGGTGCCACAAGCTCCGAGTGCACAATGTTCAGAATACAGCGAAGCTCATTTACCGTAACATTACAGACTAAAACAACAGGCTAACCGCAGCTAAACTTAGCATCCTGAAGCTAACACAGAGACAGGGGGGGCACTGAGGAAAAGCTCTTACATCTGCTCCACAGTCTAGTCTTGTCTTCTTCTGAGATGGGAAGCTTGAGCATGGAACTATGTGGCTGTTTACAGCCAATAACAAAGCAGTGATGGCTTTTCAACTTTAGCATTCTCCTCCTGGGGAGGGGAGTTGGCGGGGTGGGGGGGTTCGGGGGTATATGCTCCGGTGGACCAATCAGGTCAGACTTGCTCCTGATTGGTCAAAAAAGGGAATCGCTGACGTAGGTAATTCCTGGAAATTCCATACAGCTCGTTTTAGGTCAGGATTTTACATTTACAAGCACTACTAAGTACAGGTTTTGACATTAAATGTGACATTTTGTGGGCTGGGAGGAAAGCCAAAGACCCACAAATTTCACTAAAAGATTAAATAAAGTAATTTTTGCATGATATGGGACCTTTATGTCAAATAAGACATTTTTTAATTGAAATAAGACACAATCACTTGTTAGATTTTAGTTTTGGCCCTGTATAATTGTTATATCATTGCAGCAGTGATGTACACTAGTGCAACAGCCACATTGAGATGTGCAATATCAATTATGAGGCCTGAAATACAACATGTTGCTCTTTTCCTGCTCTGTGAAAATGAGAACACACCAGAGCGACATGACACTGATGAGGACAACACACACTCATACAGTCTCTTTAATTGCACACTGTTAGGACACACTTACCATGATGCTTGCTTGGTCTTGCTGTGTGCTGTCGAAAGACTTGTACGGGTTTGAAAGCTGGTGAATGTTGGTTAAGATTTTTACTCAAACATTTTTACTTTGGGCTCAACTTTTCCGACACACGCGAACAGTCCGAGGTCAAACGCTCCTGTTTCCCAGTTATCTTGAGTACAAACATTTCCCTCTTCCTCGGGGCGTCTTCAGAACCCTCCTCGCCTCCTCCGCCTGTGGCCTTCACCGATGTGCATCCTGCTTAATTACTTTTTCATGAGTCGCTCCCTGTTTTTGTCCTGGGGGGATTCATCATCGCCCCCCTCCCCACCCCTCTCTCATCCCAATCCACTTAAGGTGACCTTGTCTTACTGGGAAGAGCTGCTGCAGTATCCTCCCACCTCCCCGCGCCCTGATCCCTGCAGACCCACCATGTGTGTGTGTGTGTGTGTGAGTGTGTGTGTGTGTGTGTGTGTGTGAGTGTGAATGTGTGCAAATGGAGGCGAGCTGCAGCGTGCCAAGGAGGTATCACTGGCTCACTTGTTTCTGTCTCTGAACTCGAGCAGGAAACTGAAAACTTTGTGAATCACAGATCGATACTATCACGTAATGTGACATCATCGCGTGCTGCACACTCATGTTTACGGACCAGACAGTGACGCTTTTATTGATTCAGAGAGATCGAACAGTGAGGCGAGCTTTGAGGATCAGTTTCTGCTCTGAAGTTTGAGGTTGTGTGGACAACAAGGTGTTTGTGTTGCTATCTTTACAGTCGTAGATCATGAAGGCATTATTTATTTAACAGACTCACACTACTCTCATTTTTGTGCATTTCTGCTGAATCAAAATCTGTTTCATGACGTCTCACACCCTGCTCTCCCGTGCCCAGAAACCTTTATTTTGTGCCTCAGGACTTTTTGCTCTACTGACGCAAACCGAACACTCCCCGTGCTGAAATTTGTCCCCCTAAAGGTCGAGGACCTTGCAGCAGAGAGTGAAATATTTATTACTTTGTCGGGTCTTTGTGCAGTTGTAGAATGACGACAAGGTCAAAGGAAACACTTTTTGCATTTAGTGCCTCTCCACAAGAAATTAATGCATATTTATTCCAAAGAGTAATTGGTGTATTTGCATAAAGTTTGAGGCAACTATGGAATTTCATTTTCACTGAAAATTTGGTTGGAAAGCAGAAACATTAAAAACTTTTGCCCCCGAGCTGAAATGAGGAGCATTTACCTCTTCCTGTCGAAATTTAGTGTAAAGTATTACACACTTGTTTAATTTCCCACTCAAAAACAGAATATTTTATGAATTGAGGCACATATTTGCTGCTTTTAAGTGTTAAAATAGTGCGTGAATCATGAAAAGTCTCTCTTTAAACGCTGGCTTCACTTGGACTAAGAAGTTGGACATTGTGTTTTTAAACCCCAGGTTCAACTCAACACGCCTCAAAGACGCGATATGAGCTGCTGAACATGAACTGAAATCCTCTCCTCAGTCTCTGGGCAGTTTTCCTGCAGCCTCCTCGCTCTGCCCGGTCTTTATCAGGTCATTTGAAGTCGACGCAGCGTCCACAGAAGTGGTAATTTCCGCCTCTCTCTCAATGAGTGAGATTCAGAGCAGCGGGGAGACGTTTCCTCCCTCCCAGCTCCGATCTGCGACGGCCAAAAGCACAATATGAATCGATTCGTCTCCTTATCTGGCCTGTCCATTAAACACCGGGCTAATGAACCTGATGAGGTTGTTTTGATGGAACTCACACTCTGAGAATCCCACAAGCCTTTTCTGCCACATGGAAGATTTATACGTCACACACACACTCAGTTGCATACACATACACACAGATAGCGTGTTAATACCTCCTCTGTTCCAGCTTTCCTCATGCATTATGTAGTGCATATTTGTACACTGAAGCCCATCTGAAGAGCTGAGCGGACGATGCATCAACATTAAAGCTTTACACACCCTCTCTGAATGTTTCCTTTCTCTAATTGGAAATATAAATCTTACTTTATTGAAGCTGCTGCGTAATTTTTGTCAGGAATCATGAAATTTCTCTAAAGATCTCTGAGAAACCAGCCCCCAGACTACAGCCGATGGATGAATTTGTATGAATATGTCCTTCCCCCTTACATCACGAGCATTCGTCCATGTTTTTCACAGCTGATGTTGTATTTTAAACCCTGAATACTGAATCCAATCAGCGTTCTTTGACCTGCTCAGACAGCAGACCTGTGACTGAATCCGCTCCTCTCTCATCCTCCCCTGAAGGCCGTGGGCTATGCCACCGTGAAATGTTATTAGCAGCATAACAAAGCTGTGAATTGAATGAGGCGATGATGAGAAAGCTTTATATGACACGTGAAATCCTGTTAGGATGCAGATTAGCGTTATCTACGCTGCACCTGTCAATATCTATTATGGTTTGAGGGTAAGGACGGGGGCAGGGCTGGACACAGAACTGCTTCTGTCAGCACCGACAAACACCAATACTTAAGAGGAGGGACCGTGTTGGTATGCAGAGAATTAACTCTGATACAGTACGCAGGCCGGC
The DNA here is from genome assembly GCF_033239565.1 of Halichoeres trimaculatus. Taxonomy (NCBI): domain Eukaryota; kingdom Metazoa; phylum Chordata; class Actinopteri; order Labriformes; family Labridae; genus Halichoeres; species Halichoeres trimaculatus. Next base: position 12,385,631 of record NW_027437198.1, on the reverse strand, counting down.
CTGAGGCGCCGCGTCCGCCGTTTGTTTCTATCACAAGGAAAGAATTCTCCTTCAACAATGACGAGGGATTGTATTCAAACCGAGCAGCTGCAGGAACAACAGAATAATTCAAGGAAAAGCTGACAAGCAAGGACGAGGAGTAACCTCGATGTGGCGAGGAGAGGCTGGGTGTTAATGCATGTGTTGTGAAGGACAAGGTCCTCATTTGGAAAACAAATGGGGATCAATCTCAGAGTACTCTCAGTCTCTTAAAGACTCACACACTCTGACATTTCACTGATTGATTCTCATCTGAAAATCTAAACTAAGCAAAGGTTACTTACTGAGAAAGGAAAATTTAACATCCTGCTTACTCGCACACGCTCATACACACACACACCTCCAATTCACTGAGTGCAGTTTAACCCTGACCTCCCACTGACCAAACCTGCAGCCATGTTTTCTCTGGAAGCTTCTGCACCAAGTACTGCATCGCCTGCAGCATGGTGACCACCATCTTTTGGCTTCATGACACCTTTATAGCAACCTACGGGTGACTTCACATTGTGAGGATCACATGATAGCCACAAACTGAGGCACCTACTATTTTATTGTCTTTGCAAAGTGCTCACCATGCCGGATTGGAGAAGACTAGACAGTGGAGATAAAGTTCATGACCTCAGGAAATAAATCAAGTATGTGTGAGATCTTTTGCGTCCATTCCTTGAAGTTTTTTTTCAATGCAGCCTGAGGCCAGCACCTGTCAAGCTGAATAGAGCAGATCAACCTGGACAAGACGTCACATGTGAGATTGTTTAAGAGCATCATGTCAATTTTAGAATTTAGCATTGCACGAAGAAGAAAAAAAAATTCTGAATGCTGCAGAAAAACACGTTTCCCTCCTCACTGGAAAATGTAACCGAGGCCCTGAAGAAGTCTTCTTCAGTGTTTTTTGCAGACATCTTTCTTGGCAGGTTAGCTTTCACTGGATTCACTAGCACTTGACTAACTTGGCTCAAATCTTGCAGATCAAAACCCTACTGGTGTCCCCCAAGGATCTTTCCTGGGCCCACTCCTATTCCTTGTTTTTCTCTTATGTAGCGGTCTGAAAATGTTGCTGCTATGCTGACAACACCAAGCTCTATTTGTCGTATTGAGACTTCTGCCATTAAAACTTAGTGGCAGATTCTTCTTATTGGCTCCAAACTAACATGACGTCAGGGGTGGACTAGTCATCTTGACGTTTTGGAGAATACCAGAACGGCCGGTGCTGCCAGTCGGCTGAGTCCCGGGCTGTTTTTCAGTCTGCCACTGACTTCAAGACTTCTAGATCCTTCTTCTTACATGCAATCTCATTCACACCTTTGAATCTCCTCGTGCTCTCAAATCTTCCTCCTCTGTGCTCCCCACTGTGAGAAGGCAAGTTTATTTATACAGCACATTCAAGCAAGGCAATTCAAAGTGCTTTACAGATTAAAAGACAACATCAAAATCCAATTAAAAAGCAGATAATAAATAAAGAAAAAAGAAACAAGGTTGAAACAGATTTTACAATATAAGCATAAAAGTAGCAGTGCAGAGTTGCATAGCTGTGAGGTTAAAAAAATTGAAACAATTTGTCAAAATTGTACCTCATGCTCGTCTGACGTCCATGAGATTTCGATCATTTAGCCATGCAGCCTATCAGCGACTCTTTTTATCCCCCAAGTTTTAAAGCCAGCCTTAAAATCACCTTTTTAGATTTGCACATGCCATGTACCTACAACACATGCACCTTGTTTTGATTTGATTTTATTCTTGCATCTGTACAGCCACCTTGAGATGCTCATGATAAATCGAAGTAGTGTTTTAAAGTGGAAAGGAATGCACTTTAAGTCTTGTTAACTGAAGCGTGTTTGTGAGCATGCCAATCTGAGGCGCTCTCACATGTACAGTAAGAAAACACTCCCATGTGGCACTGAGGCCTCGGTAAAGACACAATGAGCTCATCAGAGACACAGAAAGCTGTTCTACAAACAAATCAGCCCCCAGTTCAGAGGAGATGGGGTTTTCTTTCCACATCAAACCTCCCACTCCGCTCTGCACGCTGCTGCTGCTGCTGAAGTGACAAATTGCGAGCGACGGTGAACGACGTCGAGCTCTCACTCAGTGCACAAATGGCTGGTGATTGTATGTAAGATGGCAGCAAGAATTACAATCCCAACTCATCTGCTGGTTGACGACACCACTGGAGTCTACTCCTCCAAATGCATCATTAGCCGGTGCCTCTGAGTGCTTTCCAAGAACGGGAAGGGCTGAACACTCCACTAGCAGCCGCCCACCTGCTTCCTGTGACCCTCTGGGCGGACCTGCAAATCGCTCCAGTGATGAATCCCCACACACAAGCACACACACGCTCATACACACACCACTATTCATTCATAAATCTGTTATTTTTACCCAGGAGGTTATGTTTTCGGCGGAATTTGTCTGTTTGTCTGTGAACAACATAACTCAAAAAGTAACAAACAGATCTTGATAAAATGTTCAGTAAATGTTCCAAATGGGATAAGGAAGAAGTGACTAAATTTTTGAGGTGATCCTGATCACCGTCTGGATCCAGGACTTTTTAAAAGGATTCTTTATCATTGTGAGGTAGGGTCGTTTTCACCATATGTGTATATAACTCCACCATAAATGGTCGGATTGCTTTGCAAAACAATACAAGACAAGGTCACCATAATTTCTGACAGATGTAAAAGTACGATTCAGATCCTGCCAATATTCTGGATACTAAGATCCTGAATATGAAATATGTACTGGGTCATCATAATTTTCAAACCTGTCAAAAAAAAAAATATATATATATATATATATATTGTAAAAACCTGCAACTAACACCAAACTGTAGCAGACAGTCTTCTGAAAGGGAGTATAACATTAAAGCAGGACTAAAGTGTTGCGTCACTATCATATATGCTTGGCAGAGGTCTGCACTCTCTAAGTGCTTTTCTCATTGTTTTTTTTTTTCATTTCACAGAATCACAGATGTGAGGAAGCAATATAAAGATGCTGTACCCAAACAGCACCGTGCTGTGAGAAAGTCAGGGGATTACAGCCGCACTAAAGTGCAAATCTGTGGAGTAAAACAGAGGTGTAAAAGCTGAGGGTGGGGTAGCAGTGATAGCTCTGTGATTAGCACCTTCCCCAGAGTGTTGTCCTGGAAAATTAACCTGCACACGCAGAGAGGAAGAGGAGAGGAAAGAGAGTCGGAGGAGCAGGTTGAATTTTAAGGTTTGGATATTCTTCAGGGGGCCTTTTCCCCCGTAATGTGAAACATCAATCAGAGATGTTTCAACAAGCTGTGTGGCCACTTTTCTTCAGCGCTCATTAAGAGAAGACACCAGCTGGGAGCCGGCAGGAATGCATGATGGTTCATTATAATATTTACACAGTTTGCCCTCATTCATCATCGGGGATAATGTGGTTTGCAGAGCGCCATAAGCATGAGGTGTTAATATAAGTGTGTACCACTGAGCCAGCAGAGCAGCACACAGCAGCTCATTTGCCCCGCAGTATTAAAGGTTCTGAAGCGAGACAGTTCGGCTCTTCCGGGACTTTTCTCAAGTTGGTTTCAGTCCATCGCCGAAATGCAGGTGAAGTAAATTGGAAAGTGAATCCTATTATAGACATGTGTCCAGCCAAGGGTGTATTCTGCTCCTGATCCATGGGCTGTAGTTAAGAGCTAAATGTAGCTGCGCTGACGTCAGTGCTCAGTTTGTTAGCTGACTGGTCCAAGTTCGGGTTTGGCGTCTGATCAGGAGCCAGGAGTGATCAGAATCTGACTGGAGGGGAGGATTGAAAGGAGTAATGTTTGTTTATGATGAGAATTGATTGTGCAAGATGTCGGATTGACCCCTGCAGGTTGTCAGAGGGACTGCAGGTTGACGTATGGACCTGTAAATGACACTTTGACATCATGAACTTTACTAACTTAAGCAGATTATTCCTAGTACGTTCAAAAACACACAGTTATTGCATGCAGAGGAGTTTTATTTTGCAAACACATCAACATCCAAAAGCAAATTTCACGCAGAGGCCGTGATTTGAGTCTCTGGAGTGCAGCTAACCCGGTTAATGTGTTTGGAAATGTTTGCAACACCCACTCACAAGTTGGTGAACTGTAGTCTGCACTGAAACCACCTGATTCATTGATCTGCACATTCGGTCAGCTCCATTTGAAAAGAAACCCTTTTCTTTCCTCCTGAATGAGACGGCAAAGCGATGTCTTCATGCAGCCGTAATGATGCATGCAGCTCGTCTTTCCTCTCCCTTATCGCTGCGATGTGAGCTTTAATATGCTGTAGAGCCTCGGCCGTATCAGATCAGATGATGCTCCGGGCGAGTGGAGCCTTCATGGGAGGAAGAGGAGGAGGGGCATTAGGCCTGCATCATATTCTTCCCATTTCTCTCCAGTTCCAGACATCAGGCCCCGGTGAAATGACTGTGGGTGCCGCCAACTGTGAAATTAATTGAACTTGTGATACGCAGGGTAGAGACCAGCATCCGGCCCGAGGAGGCGACTGTGCATCTCTTACATTTCCTCGTGACAAAGGGAACAGCCAAGCCTCGAGGCGCTCGCTGGATCTGTGGTCAGTCTCCTCGACAAGATGTCTCTGGACGCGGCTGAGCTTCATTGACTTGCGTGACATTGCAGCAGAGTGTGCGAGGCGTGTTGTCATGCTGTTGGCTCCTGTTAGAGGCGTTGTTTTGGATTAAAAATGGGATTTGTTCATGGATCCATCTTGTGAAGCTGGAGATAATGATTTTGTGTCCATGAAGGGTTCGGTGGCCCTGAGGTTAAACCTAATCGACAAGATCCAGTGTGGGCGACAAAAGATAATCTCTCTTTTCACAGTGTGGTCGATATTTCTATACGTCAGTTTTTCCACCATCATATTTATCAGTGATGATGAACCATTGACTTCAACAATAACTCACACAAACAATATCTGCAGGGAGTAGAATTCCTTTAGATAGATGCCACCTTTAACCAATCAGATTTGATGAAGCAACCTATTCTGTTTAACAGGAAACTCAGACCAGAATGTCAGGTGTGGGAATTTCTAATTTCATCTTTTTTACTTGATGGTATGTCCACAATTTCACACTCATGTAGAATCTGTGTCAAGGTACCCTCGTGTATGCACTTCAATGCTCCTTACTGAGCTGGTGTCTAGGTACCAACTGGCACCTGTAACACTTGAGTCTATGCACCCTTGAACTTTTCAATTTTGGGTCTGTTTGAGTATAATATCAGGAAATGTAGATGTGTCCAATAAGCAATGCAGATAAAGGTACATTGGTGTACCAAATTAGATACTTTTATACGAAATGTCCGAATTCTGTCAAAAGTAGCGGGTACCGATTCATGTTTAGGTAAGGGGGCTGAAGAGTAGCATGTAGCAGTTGGAAAATTTTGCTGCTATGCTGACAACACCAAGCTCTATCTGTCGTATTGAGACTTCGGCCATTAAAACTTAGTGGCAGATTCTTCTTGTTGGCTCCAAACTAACAGCTTCAAAGATCAACTGAAAACTCTGTAGTTTATCATCTGTAGTTGATTTTCCATGCTGGCCATGAACACAGCACTGCAAGTTTATATTTCAAAGAATACATATATTGAAAAAAATACATTTTATTATTAAACAAATTGATATTTTTTTTACCTCATGAACACAAAAAAGTACCAAATACTGGTATCATCGAGGACCAATACCAATTGCCGGGTACCAAGTCATTTCAAATGTGAAAGGTACCAATCCCCAGACCTCACATCCCCTAGTGGTGGAATTGTTAAAAATAAGCACCACTTGGTGGCAGAAGTGTGCAAAAGTGCCTTCTTGGGGCAAAAACCCGTGCTGAAGGGCCTTCTTGGATGGCAAAAAACACGCCAAAGTGCCCTGGAATACAAGCAGCATGTAGTGCCTATTCATTGTCGAGAAAGCGCTGTATTTGTCCGTTTATTTTCTTTTTGCCCCTGCCCTGTAAAACGTCTATGCTCGCCACTGTAAAGGCGCATCCATTTGGGAACCTTGGCTTTTGGAAGTCTCAAACTGCGGCGTCTAAACAAAGTCGTGGCCGATAAAAGCATCTTTTTGAGCATGTCAAAAGAGTACCCTGCAAGTTTATACAAATCCACTTCAAAAAGGATGAATCTTATTGTCACCCCCATCTAATATATTAGTAAGGCCTCAAATTTTACACATCATCAACACAAACTACTTTATCTGATTCAGACCTAAAGCTCCAGTGAGGAGTTTTTCACTGGTTTTGAAACAGACTAGAATTAACTGGTTCTTATTGGCAAAACCAATATCTAAAACAAAAAATGATTGAGAAGTTTCGAAGTGTAGATAAAGTTATTTTTGATGCCTGTAATCGCCGCTGTAGGCATCAGACCAAGAGATTAACAACAAAAGACTTTATTCTACAGCAAAGATTCACAGCGAGCGATCTGTGTGATTATCCACAAACACTAACAGCTCATCCTCTATACCATGATCTGATTTAGTTGAAGATCAGAGTCTAAATTAAGCCTCTTATTTATTCTTCTTTAGAGGTAAGCTTAACGCTGGATTAACGCTCTGTGTCTAGAGTCATTATAAATTATTTACACTTTCAATAAAGACAAAAACACACGAGAAGAGAAGTATACTTACAAATACTGCATGTGTGTGATGAATCCAGAAAGTTTGAGGAAAATAAAGTTAAGATGACTCCTAGTTCCACCAAATTTTGGCCTTTTTTGTAAGATTCTAATTTTCTTTTAATCATGCCTGAAATTGAGGAAATAAAGTAAAGAATGCAGATTAGAGCTTTTATTCTGAAGGGCTCTTGCCTGTCTGAGATTGACTTCAAAACATGCACAGGCGGATATTATTTGCAGATTCCAGCTGAGGCTAAAGAAGTTGATGTTAATCGTTAAAAACATGAGACACAAAGGTTAAACATCATCTGCTTAAACTGCTATCAGCCTGTCTGATGAAGATTAATCAGTGGAAAGTATTACAATCAATTTATGTCTCTAATTTTTTCATTTGGCCTTCTATCAGATGTGAAGCTGAACAGACTGAGGCTCTGAGAGTGAAGAGCAGAGTCCCATCTCCTTCAACAGTTTGTCTTCCTGAAGTTTCTCGGCACCACGGTTCCCAGCACTGTGGAAACAATGCAATCTGTGCCACCCCACATTAGCTGTGTATCCTCCAGCTCTCATCCAGGTCACATTGCATGCTGATGCTGCTGCACAGGTGGAGCAGCAGCAAAGTTTTCCACCAGATTCCCTTTACGTCGAAACCCTCTGACGTGTTTTTCCTAGAGTGAGATTCACCCCTGGTCCTCTTGATCTGACTGCGTAATAAATTTGTGGGCCACTTTCCTAATACTGGCATGAAGAACAGACAGAGTTCAGTGAAGAAGAGGAGATCCAATGGCAGCTTCAGTCCAACATCTTTATTTGAAGTTGACACAATGATGGCACACAGACAAAACCCTCCTCTCCCCCCTCTCTAAAACCTGATGTCCTAGCCCCCTTTATAATACTGGGGCGTCCATGAATGCATGCAAGCTACCCATGTATGTCAAACAGACTTTGTGTCTGTAGGTTGTTTTCCTGTAACGTAGTCACTGAGCAGACCTTGGTCAAGACAGCTGTGGGCACTAAATCTTTCAATTCTGGCGAAATGAAGAGTCATCTCAAGTACACGGCTAGGCTAAACTTGTCCAAGGGTCAAAGGTTAGCTCCTGCAGGCCCCTGGACCTCTGCAGGCTGCTCTGTAGTTCACTCTAAATGAATCCACTTTGGATGAATCCTCAACACCTCCCCATTTATGCGGGTTTTGGACTGGCGCTAGAGAACAGTAGCTCGTGACCCCCTGGTGGCCGGGTTACCTAAATGTTTCTGCTAAAAAGGTCAAAACTCTCCCAGTTCGTATCAAACACGGAGTGTTTTTTGGAGAGGTGTGAATGGATTTGGGTTTGAATTGATCGTGTCCGTCTCCAGCTGAGAAAGATCATGCAGTTGTTTGCTTTTCCAGGACAAACCTCTGCATGACTTTGGTTTATTTATAGAAGTCAAAGTCTGAGGATATTTAATTAGAACTCTTTGGATCCACGGTTCAAATATCACAACCTTTAAGAAAACAGCCTTCATTGTTCGAAAAGCTCCATGGCTGCCTGCCCGCCTTAATCAATTAAACGTCTAAGCTTTTAAGCTCATTCCTCTTGATATCTGTGATATGAATAATAATGACCTCATTACCGCAGGCGACAGCATTGTGTGTTAGGGAGATTGGATGCAAAAAATGCGCTTTTGTCATTCGTAATTTCTCCTTCAGAGTCGCTGAGAAGGAGAAAGAAATGGAGAGAGGAGACTGGAAGGCTGCGACTGAGAAACCAGACACTGTGTGGAAACAGAAGCTGGTTTGAGGTCTCTGCATGTGGAGTCTGCCCAAACTGTGTGAAACGTCACTTTTTCTTTCTTTATGTTCAAAACACGTCATCGGCTACCTTTCACAAGAAGGAAAAGACAATTCGACCTTTTGTTGGAGATGGATCAGACCTTGGATGTGTTCTTTTTCTCCTCACAACATTATATTCAACGTTTTTCCCTCTGCTGTCAAGGTTTCAAACTAAAGGACATTTCTGCTCTTTTTCTTTGATAATTTCATCGCTTTGGCCTCAGCAGGACCTTGACAACAAAACATCAAGAGTTCTCAACATGGCTGTCAACACAGAAACTCAAGGGACAGAAACTAGAGCCTTTATACAACCTAGTTTTTCTGGAATTGTACATGCTCTTACATGTGTAAGTCGTGTTAAACTATGTTAAATTATGCATTGCTTTAAAACTCAATGTAGGCTTAAAGGAACCCTCAAAGAGCTGCATTTAAATTTAAATATCAGTGCAGACATGGGTTATTTACGCAAGCAACAAATGTTATAATCACAGATAACTCAGAAAGAAAGAAATCACTGCACTTCACTTCTCTGACTGCACGAGCGACAAGTTTTCATGAGACCTGAGCTCAGCATCTGCGGTCACAGGGGGACAGGATCCCAGCATCGAGCGGTTAAACAGACGCCTCATCAAAGTTTCACACAGAGATCATTAGCAAGCTGCAACACTGCACAGCAGCAATAAATCCAACTCAGAGTGTTTCACCTGAACGCAGCCTGTTAATCAACAAAACGTTGACCCAAGACAACCTCTGAACCCGGGAAGAGCTCGACCCAGAATCTGTCAGGGCATCTGAAGCTGAAATCAGCTGTTAGTCCTCAGACTGTCTCTCAGCAAAGCCTTTTGTTTCTCACCCTGTTTTGGAGGAAGCAGCATGTTGCTTTGAGTCTCTAATCAAAAATCTGCACGATCCATCTGTCAATCAAACTCATTTCCTCCCACTCGCTGAATTCTGATGCTTCGTCTGTTTTTCCTCTCTGAGAAAACATCTCGTAACCTTTGTGTTTACAAAATAAAGGCCTGAATCAAGCTGCTGAAATACTGATGACGTTTCATCAGATTAACCCTCTCTGTGTCAACTCAAAGTGCAGCCTGCAGGTACACAGAAAAGTTTTTAAACTCTCTGTCAGTATTAAAGGCTCATCCTGCTGCCACTCTGTAGCTAACACAGTGTTAATCAGATTTTTGCCTCCATTGTTTGTTGGATAAAGGATGTTAATGTAATCCTTGGGCCCACAGTCTCCTGCATGTTGCACAGATGGTTTTTCCTCTCTGACACCTGCAGGATCTTTGTTGGCTCAGCCTCAGTTTTGTTTGTGTGACAGAGACTCTTCCTGCCGCAGTCTGTTGGGCTGTATGCAGATGAACAGCGAGGCTCCTTTATTAACCTCAGCTGCTGAATTCTCTGCTGGCTGATGAGGGGCAGCACTCTGGTTAATGAGGGTTTAAAAAAGAGCAAGACGTGATGGGAAAGTTTTTTCTTAAACTTTTTTTGTCGGTGTAAGAGGACTCTGGTGACAAGGTAAATTGAAAAATTTAGGCTACTGCGAGAGAAACCAAGTCAACAAACACCAAGGAGAGACTGTCTAACAGTGAAATCTGAAAAAAAAATTTACAGCCCAAAAAAAATCCTGTTTTTATTTCACAGGTGTTTTAAAAAACCTTTGTTTTAGCTGTGGTCTCTTTAAAGGATCTGTGAGGAGCTCATAAGTGATCTTGCAAGAGTCTCCCTTCTAGATATATGTCCGATACTAATCATCACTTTAAAATTAGATTATCAGCACCAATATGCAGGTTACTGGTTATTACAAAGGCTACTTCTTAGCTTCCCCATCAGGTCGAGCAGGACCAGATTTATTTACTGCACGTCTAAGTGTCTATGACAACACCACGCTGGCTGAAGAAGTTCAGTAGTAAGGAGAGAGATCTGAGTTTTTCTCTGCCAAAATGATTTCTGTGATTAATTTTGTAGTAATGGTGGACACAGGAGCCAAACTGTCAGACAGAAAAAGGACGGAAGGGCGGAAAAATAAATAGGAGAGTGATGGAGGACAGACTAAAACCTAAAACAGGAGCTAAAGGTTAAAACATTAGCTAAAGCCTAAAGGTTAAAACATTAGCTAAAGGCTGCTAAAACACAGGCTAAACGCTAAAACACAAGCCCAAGGCTAAAAAATTAGCTAGAGCCTAAAGGTTAAAATGTTGACTAAAGGCTAAAGCACTAGCTAAAGGCTGCTTAAACACAAGCTAAAGCCTGCCAAAACACAAGCTGAAAAATAAAACACAAGCTAAAGGCTAAAGAATTAGCTAAAGCCTAAAGGCTAAAATATTGGCTAAAGACTAATGCACTAGCTAAAAGCTGCTAAAACACAAGCTAAAGGCTAAAAATTAGCTAAAGCCTAAAGGGTAAAACATTAGCTTAAGGCTAAAGCACTAGCTACAGGCTCCTAAAACACAAGCTAAAAGCTAAATCAAAAGCTAAAGGCTAAAAAATTGTCTAAAGCCTAAAGGTTAAAACATTGGCTTAAGGCATAAGCACTAGCAAAGGCTGCTAAAACACAAGCTTTAAGCTAAACACAAGCAAAAGGCTAAAAAATTAGCTAAGGCCTAAAAGCTAAAATATTGGCTAGAGGCTTAAGCACTAGCTAAAGGCTGCTTAAACACAAGCTAGATGAGCTTTGGCAGGACATACCAAGGATTCACTAACATTGCATATTACAGACACATCGAGTACCAGGCTGTGGAGAATGCTAAATAGAGCCAGCCACTCAACTGTGGTACAAACTGACAAAGTTTGCTTGGTTTCACATTTCAAACCGTAGCGCTATGTGACTGTTTATAAATACCTTACCTCGTGACGTATTATCCAGTAAATGTCTTGAACAAAGAAACGTAGCGTTAAAAAAGAAGATCTGCTCTCCATTCATTTTTTAAAGCAAACACATGCCTTGTTATGAGTCACATCCTCACAGCAGTGTGCGTGTGACTCCAGGCCAAAGGTGTCACTCTAATCCACTTTTGACATATAGTCCAGATAGTCCTCACGGTCCCTTTAAGTCTATTCGGGAATGTATTCACAAACCAAAACCTTTCTGAAACCAAATATCAGACCATGAATCCCGGTGGGGTGGAGAAACAGTCTGAAGTAGAAATAAATTAAAAGTTGAATTAAAAACTTTGGTTCAACATCATCTCTACAGATGAGAGAGAAAAAATGGTAAAGGGCTGTATTCACATGCACTCACTCTTCTGAAAACGAACTGGAATGAATGTGTGAACACATCCTTACGGTACAGTATTTTCTTGGCAGCCCTCTGGGAAGAGGTTTTTAGTGAAGATTCAGGAGGAAGGAGTCCCAGCAGGCGAGTGGGCGGGCTGATGACCTTTGTATCATGCAACCAGTGAGCAATTGATGTAATCTTAGTGCATGTACTGAAGCTGCCACGTACTCTGCCATCAAACATGTTTTTCTTTTCCCAGTGATGCTGTGGATAAGCTGGTTTCAGTGTAGAATTGATATAACTGTCATCATTCATCTGCAACCATGGTTGTCACGTCTCCCTTATCGACCAATCAAACCCACACTCTGCTAAATGAGCTGCTTTAGTGAACACAGGCCCTTAACTCCTCTGCTGAGTGATAATTTGAATACACCCCTCTTTAATGAGCATGTAAAGAAGTCTGGTGGACTACATTTGTCAGCACAGTATTCATAATGTAACTCTAAATTCATTAAATAAATGCACTTGGGTGGATTTACATTAATTCTACTGAGAGATTTGTATCCATGGAGGGAAATCCAATTAGCCCAGCAGTCAGCAGGGATCTGGGATGAAAAGTCACATTTCTGATGAGGTTTTTCGATTTCAGGGGGACATGTCACACCGATGAGAAACTCAAACCTGAGCCAAACTAAATGTCGCTGAGATTAAAATATGTTTGTTGAAGCATTAAAGAAGGTAAACAGCGTTAACGGGAGCAGACAAACACTTCATTCACAGTGAGGGATGGACTCTGTAACACTGCGTAACTTTGAAGATGTAATGTTTCTGCGCTGGTGTCAGCATTCATTCATATTTTTCCAGAACAGAAGACTTTGAAGTAGTTGCATCATAACCAACATGATTTATGATGATGCTAACTGATGTCTCTCTGGCACTGTTTTTACTCCACCGCAATTAAAATGTCACAGAAGATGAAGCAGGAGGAGGAGAGTAAAAGGCAGAGCGATGAAGAGCAGATCAGAAGGGGAGGAAGAAAGGAAATGAAATTCACTCTGAGAGGCGGCATATTTAACACTTGACCCCATTACAGAGAGCAAGCGCGGAGGTGTGTCTACTTTATTGGCCTCTGCTCTGATGATGTTCATTTCGGAAAATTACATGATCTGTGGTTGGGATTCATGGCCTACTTTGTGCTCTGATATCCACACTGTCAGGATCACACGCTGAATTAATAACCCTCAGACTTACTGTATCATGGCGCAGAAACGGGCCTCCACAGCCTCCTTTTAGTATTTTAATATTTCTGCTTCACAACCACGGATGGGTATTGATAACCTCTTCCTGTTAAGAACTGATTCAAAGTGGTTCGATCCATCGACATCCTTCACCTTTATGCTTAATGACAGCCTTGTCGATTCTTTACATTACGCCAGAGTGACTGGACCTTACGTTGACATTCCACATGTCAATCACGCTGGTCAGTCAGCAGCAGAATTTCCAAGACAATGGCAAAGAGGTTGAAGCGATGGAGAGCTTGGCTTCAATTTACAAAAAAATGCCACTAACAAGGCAAAGTGCAATTTGTGAAGTGCTGTAATATCATGCAAGGGTGGCAACACCATCAACAAATCAAAACATTTGCTGAAGCAGAAGTTAAATACCAAGAGTGTCAGGTCATATATTTTCATAAATTTAAGAAAATATTGTTGACACAGAAAACCTGTAGGGCCGACTTTTTGTATTTAGATAATTTTCAGGAGGAATTGATAATGGCATTTGTATTGTATCAATAAAGTCTTATCAATACCCATCCCTATTCACAACTCCAGGGTTTGTTGAAATTTTCCAGGTTTTAGTCCTTCACTTTCAAGTAATTCTTACACAAAACTTAGAAGTAAGCTCTTAAAGGATGCTATGAGGAGGATCTGTTTTAATTGCACTCCCTTGCCACCTTGTGGCCAAGAGTCTTCACACACTGTTGTAAATTGCTTTTAGTGAGGCATGGGTTTGTTCTGGAATTAAATGGAGATCAGATTAAAACAAAACAAAACAAAAAAAACATCTTTGTTTAAGGCAACTTTTTTACTGGAAACAACGCCCGAGATCAGGTATTTATCAGTACAGTCACGTAGCACTACGGTTTGAAACGTGACATCAAGCAAATGTTTTAGCAGCTGGCTATATGTAGCGCCATCAGCAGCCCAGTGCTCCAGGGTATCTGTGAGCTAATGTGACCACAAGTAAACACTGTCAGTTTGTAAGTAGTCTAGTAGCTGTTTATATTTAGCACAACTGGCAGCCCAGTGCTCTAAGACATGTCTATAATATGTAACGTTATTAAATCCTGGTTAGCTATGTCCTGCCAGTCATCTACCAATCAGAGCTAACGTAACCTCACTCTTCATTTAATTGATAGACTCTCAAGTTTGAACAGACCTCTGCAGAATAACTGCTGACTGTGGTTTGGAATAAACATTATCACAAACTGTTTAGCCCATGTGTTTCAGAGTTATACAGCCCAAGCTAAAGGCTAATTAGCCTCTCCCGTTTAACTTTCTTCTGCTCCTCTGCCCTTTTTCTGTCTGTCAGTTAGGCTCCTGTGTCCACCATCACTACAAAATTAATCACAGAAATCGTTTTCAGCAGAGAAAAACAAAGATCTCTGTGTTTTATCTCTTCGCACCTTTAAACTTCGTTAGCCAGCGTGGTGTTGTCATAGAGACCTAGACGTGCTGTAAAGCAACCCAGTCCTGGTCAACCCGATCAGGAAGCTAAGAAGTAGCAGTATAAAATAACCTTCAACCATTCATTTTGGTAAGCTGATAATCTCATTTTAAAGCGTGGATTACGATCAGGCATATATCTAGAAAGGAGACTTTTTTAAGATCACTTTCAAACTAAATGCAGCTTTATATCACCAGTGTGAGGCCTGCACAAACCTTATCATGAACAATGTGTAAAACATTAAGATTTAAGCCCATCAGATGCAGCTTTCCATGCCACGAAAAGAGCTGACACTCTGGTCGATATATGGGGTAACCATGGTAACACACCTTTCATAAATGGAGGCCTGTAGTGTGTTTGACTGAGGGTATAGATCTCATACACACACACATATGTGGTGTGATGTGGACATGGACTGGGTATGGTCAGTGAATGCTGATGCTGGACCTCGGCTGGAGACGCCCGAGGCGTTTTCTTCAGGCTGCTGACAAGCTTCAGGTCGGGTTTGTCTGTCAGATTGTTGAATTAGGAGGAGAAACAGGCTCTTCAGTCTGGTTGTTTGTGGCTGAATTTACTTGGTTAGAGAATCAGAGTGTAGAGAGTATAGAGTGGGCTCTCTTGTTCTGTGTTTAACCAAGTCCATCAGTGAAGTAAAAGCAAATGAACTCACTTTCATTTGACACAGCTCTACCTGAGTGAAGACGCTTTAACTTCAGCTTTGGACCAGTTTTTGGGACATGCACCAGAGAGTCGAGGTCACAATGTGACTAAATTTCCCCGTTCTTTGAGTTTCCTTCCTTTTCAAACCAAAAGAGTTTCAGAAGTTAATTGAAGTCGGAGCTGTTAGAGGTAACACAGTCATTTGTTTTCCACTGACTGAACAAGGCTGCACTTTTGGCAATGTTTCAAATAAGCAGGTGAGAACAATTCCATTTAAAGTCTCCAATTAGTTGAATTGATTCCATGTTCGGCTCAGTCACCAGAGACAACAGCACAAATAGAAAAGGAGGTGATTATGTCTCTAATAATTGGGTCAGGCTCAACTCAAGAATAAAAAGTGGAGTCCATTAGAACACAAAAGCATTTCTTTTTGGTTAAACTTTATTGTCATTGCTTTGAAAAAGAATGAAAGTGAAGAGCATCAAGGTGAAGTGATACCTGGGGTTGCGTCCCATAATGCAGACCATTACCTGAGTCCACCATGAGTCACGTTAGATAACACCGGCCTTCTCTCAGCGTTCCCCAGGGCCACATAAATCTTGGCAGTCACCAAATATTGACTGTAATGGTGACAAATGTGGCCTGCATAGAACAACACTTCACAGCTCACATTGTGCTCTCCTGTATAAGGCCAGTTCATTACTTGAATTCATTATGTGTGCAGCACTGTCTGGATAATGCTGCCAGAATTGAAAGGCACCAATTTACTCTTAACAATATGCAAGGCTCTCCTAATCCCTTGCTGTAGACCTGAATGGTGGGATGGATGGTGGTGAATATGCAGCACATGAATCTTTAACCAGCGCTGCTCACTTGGCTTGTTTTAAAACACACGGGTTGTTGAAGTTGCTTCCCTGGCAGTGCTCAAAATTCAAAGTGGAAGCTGTGGAGTTAATCCTCCGGTTTGTGTGCCGTACCTGCTCAGTCATGTGAGTCGCCATGCTGCAGGTGGGATGATGACTTTCTGTCCTGATCACTTCGTCACCTCGCCAAGTCTTTTTGTTATCTGGATCCTGCAGCGTGTCCTGTTGCTTTCTGTAACTCGTGTCCTGCCTGTGTGGACAGGTTCGCGATGCAGTGTGCTACAGCCCGAGCCTCCTGTGCTGCCCTACTTAAACACTATTTTAAGACTTCCCACATGGGTTCATTTGCCCTCATCTCCTTCTGAAGCATCCGTTAGTGTCAGACTGGAAAAACCAGCCCAAGACAATCGTTGCACCGCCCTCTGATAACTGTTAATTATTATGCATGTTAAAAAAAAATTAGTTTCTACATTAAAAAGATCAGTAGAAAGTCTGGTGGCTCATGCATGTTGGGTGAGGGGGTAAACTTAATTTAAAAGAGCCAGGTGGGACCCCCATTCATTCAAGTTTCCACCCAAAGTCCTCATGAGTACCAGGGATTCTTTGTCTCAAATCTCGGTAACCTGATGGAAATAAGGTGCCATATGTACCACCAAAATACCTTAAAATTGATTAATCCAACTGCATACGTCTCTTACCTCTTTCCATGCCAATCGTTTGATGGGGAAGGATGAGCAGAAGGCGTCCTGGTTCTCAGATGAATTCAGATTTATTAACAACAAGTCGAGAAAGTGCAGTTACAGAGTCTCTGGATTCAGTTATGCGTTCCTGACAACAACACGTGCTGGGTCAGTTCACGAGGTCTGGACCTTGTATATCTCTCCCTTGAACCCTTGTAAAGGCCAATAATGGTTTCCTAAGGGTGGGATGAGTCTCCATGAGTGTCGTCTCTTCATCATTGGTTGTTGGCATCTCTGTCTCTGGGTGAGACCGGCATTCCTCCACTGTTTATCAAGACCCGTCCTTGCATCATCATCTGCAGACAAACTGCATAAACCACACATCTCCCTGTCCTCTATTCATTTATCCTAACTACTTGAAATGAAACAAACACCTAAACTCTACAAAAGTAAATCCCTGAGTAGAGTTTTTAGAATTCCTGTCCTTATACTGGGTGATCCATAACTGCCCAGGAGCTTTTGACCTATGAATTCTGACAAACCAAATAACATAGAGACCTGGGAGTGGGTGACATGCACACTTATTTGGGTAAACTGAAGATGCTTCATCTTGGACCCAAGACTTTATCACCTTCTGCTCCCAGGAAACTTCCAAAGCCACTTGGAACAAAAGGGTTAGGGACCTTTTGGCTCAAATCTTGGGAACAAAAGGTTGTAGAAACTAAGAAGTAGGACTAAAATGTAGCCCTTGAATATGCTGGTCTTTTCCTATGTCTCTATGTTCCTTCATTCCCTAAATACACCCAAAGTCCCCATGAGGGTCATGGACGTTTTGGCCCAAATCTCAGGAACCGAAGTTTCTTGGAGGTAGGTGGTGTACGCCAATTTTTGGGCATTAAACATGCTGGTCGTTAGTTCCCTCTTTTCCTGAGATATGACCAAACTAGGAGGGTCCTTTTTGATCGTTGCCACCTAAAAAGTTTTTCAAATGGGTAGAAACAAGTGCTGGTACTCCCTTAAGTCACTTTTTTGGCATGTGTATCATGCAGCCAGTATCAGTAAAGCATTTGTTTAACGTTACATATTTCTGCCATTGAGAAAAAAAAAGAAAATAAAAAAATAAAAAAAATGCCTGATGCAGCTTCTTAAAACATGTGTGACACAATGAAATAGTTTTTCAAGGAACCTTTGCACTTCTGCATCCTCATGCACCTGCACACTTAAGATAGGGCTTTAATCTGAAACAGCAAACCTCTAATGTTGAAATTAAAGCAAACCTGAAGTTCCTTGAGTGTCCACTTGAGGCTGTCTTCAAAAATAAGGAATCTCGTCCGCTCTCCCTGTCCACTCTGCACTGAGGGTGATTTTTATAGCCCATCCCGTTGGACATATTTAGACTCTGCATAAATTAGCATAATTGGGCCGTGTCTGTTTGACTGACAGGTGGGCAAGTTTGAGCTGTTTGCCAGGAGGCTAAAACTGCTACACTGAGTCATCATTTCCAATATGGCGACCGCCTCTTCAGACACCAAAGGGTGACATCACTGAGACTATGCTCACTTAGCTTGGTGCATCGTACACCCGGCCCCCTGCTGTGCTTTGATCAGCGTTTCATCCTCTACTCTATATCTGGTGTTTTTAAACCTTTTATGTGATAAAGTTTGAAATGTTTGATCGTACTTTGTGGCCTTTTTAGACTCCATGAAAAGACACTTACTCGCAGCAGCTTTTAGTACCTGCACTGTGCAGAAACTGATGCTGATAGCTGAGCGCAGAGGAGCGGTGACACGATGATTTAATGACGTGACCCAGCGGCAGCTCACTGTTAATTTTCCCCTCTTATCACCGTTTTATCTTTTGATGTTTTTCACATGAATGCAATTTCAATAACGCTCCACTCACACAGCTCCGGAGTCACTTTAATGGCTTTGGCTCGACTTTTTGGAGAAATTTAATTAGCAGGATATTATTTGAACCCTCTCCCGCTGCGCTGTGTTATTTTGTGCTTCTCTCTGTGACCTGATGTGACGACTCGCTCTTCTTGCTCTCACTGGCTGCTCTCAAACATTCATCCATCAAACACCGGCACCGGAAATGAATTATGAATTTGAAAAGTTTGTGCTGGATTGTTTTATAATATGCCTCTTTTGGGCCAACGCCATAAATATTTCACTCTTGTTGAAAAGTTCCACTCAAAGCAAATATCTGATGCATTCCTTAGAGAAAAAGCCGTCTTCACTGGGTTTCCAGATTTCTCACATGCCCTCTTGCGCTTTTCTACACGATCAACTAATCAAACCTAACGGCACACCTGTGCCCCTTTCATTTGGCGTGTGAGAAATCTGCGTGACTCACTAATTTGTCTGCAGTTAGCGAGCAGCAGTAATCTGTGACGCTGCCAACATTTACAACCTGGCTATAAGCAGAACTCGAGAATCACTCTGTGAAAGGAGAGCACGACATTTGCAGGAACCAGGAGATACAAGTTTGGAATCAGTGAGGACAGAAAAATGGGTCCAGAAGTCCGAGAAGTGATGTGACCAGATGCTCTCTGAATTTATGGGTTGGTCAGGAGTCCCTAAAGCAGATTTCACAATAATTGGGGCCAAACAAATTCACAGAAACAATACTGACACAAGTTTAAAAGGTCTGGGGTTTTGTAAGATTCAAGAACACTCTGTCTGGTCAATATCTGTTCTTCTGTTGTGCAGCACGTTTTAAAAGCCCCAGCATGCCTTTTTACGGCTCCTCTTTGTTATCCTCAGAGCTGCTGTTCTGACATCATGTTTCACTTGTCAGGAGAAAAAAGCCGACACACACTGCAGACTGAATCACTACATGGATTCCCGTCATGCAATGCCCGCTAGGATTTCATCTCCGAGCAGTCACAACCCTGCGAAGCAGCAGACTGATGCGTCTGGCACCTGAAATGAACAGTAACAGCAAGAGGTGGAAAAACGTGGCACTCTGAGGGGCTTGTTAGTGCATCTCTCTGTCCTGTGAGAAGTGCTGGATGGTGTTTGTGGCTCTATACCTGCAGAGGTGTGTTTTTTAACTCCCTTGCAACCCAAATCCTTCAGCATTTCCACCCCTCACTCTGGGCCAGGATCGGTTTTTATTTAGTTTTCATCTATCAGCTCCTAGAAGTGCAATTTCCTGTTTGTTTTTTAATAAATATAAAGTGCTGTCTGTGTGATTGTTGGTGTATAAGCCACGGGGTCGTATTTGCAGTAAACACAGCGAGGATTCCTGCCCGGCTGAATGCAATCTTCCCCTTAGATTGAATAATATATTTAAGGTTGAAGTGGAAAGAAAAGATGCACATCAGAATAGCGGAGCTGGCTCTTCCTGGCTCTAATTAAAAGGCGAGATGTGTTTGGTTGGAGGGGGAGCGGAGGAGAGAAGAGACATAAAAGCAGAGATCAGAATGTGAGTGCTGGTGGCTCTCTGACAGCAGGAGTCCTCAGATGGAGACAAGAGGTAGCAGGAAGTTCATTTACTCTGCCGTGCGAGACACTCGAAGGCACCACGCAGCTCCGAGCAAATCAATCACACAAATTGTTGTTTGAAATCTCCTCTTCATCTGCGACTGTAAATGAACGCCCCAAGGTCTCCCGGTGTACGTTTGCTCAAAACGGAGGAATGCAAATCAAAAAGAAGCTTTTAGATTCAACAGAAGAGAAAGACTTCTGTTTGGATATCATAGCAGCTCACTTCAGGTGTTAAAACTAACAAAAGAAAGCAGCTGAGAGGAGTAAAGGTAGCAGGGTTTAATAATCGCATCTCAAATGTCGTTACAGCAGGAGGCGTGCTTGGGGAAACAAGCCTCTACAGGAGGATCCGGCCGTAGATTAATGGCACAATTACAGAGCAGCAGAAAATTTAAATGTTATCGGGTCAGGTTAATAGGAACTTAGATTTGTTTTTAGTGTTTGCAAAATAAGCAGAATGGATTAAGGACAGTTTTCTTAGGAGTAAACATTGAGGAAGAAGTTAGAGACACAGCGGAACAGACACAAAGGATCAGAGTACCACAGAGGAGGAAAGTTAGGGTGATTATTGAGGGCCCTGATGTAAACAATAAGCTTAGCTACAGATCTGTTTCACAGTTTGCTCATTGTACCTTTCAAAATAAAAGCACGTTTAATCCAAGCTGGAATTCAACCCCAGCAAAGGACAGTAAAAATAGCAAAATAAATGCATGAGTCTTGTTTTTCACTGCCACAGTCAGGCGGTAGGGTCAGAATAAAGTGCAGGCCTCATCGCCACCTGATCTCTCCTTCACTTCCTGCTCATCTTCTCACCTCTTTGAAGTCTCTGCTCTCCGGAAATGTCTCCGTCCCTCCGAGGTTTGCATCCATCCTTCACTCTCACCTGAATTTCTCATTCTCTTTGTTTTGGTGGCGAGGGATTTCTCCCCCTGACAGTCCACCTCCTCTGCCCTCATCTCTTCTCTGACCTCTCCTCTTTGTAAGAAGCAGACGCTCTTCAAAAGCTCCACAATCATTTCACCGCTTCACATGTTCACCCTCCTTCAGCCAGATCCATCATCTCCTCACCTGTCCCTCCTGTCTCCTTGTTTCCTTCTGGAGTTTGAAAACTCACTTGTAATCATCAAAATGAATCTCTTCTGTCTTTTCTTCAATCTGACTTTGTCTTAATCCTGAAGAAGAGTTTCTTTGATGTTTCTAACACCCACATGCCGTAAGTTCGTAGCTCTTTGAAAGTTATTACATTTTTGGAGTTATTCCATGGAAGGTACCTTTCCACGGCGAGCCTCCCTGCTGTTGTTAATTAGCAGTCCCTCCTGCAGTCAGGACCGTGGGGGGGCACTTTGAGCTCAGGGTAGACGACCAGAAACCGTGGACACATGCCAAGCAGAACAAGACCTCCCTGAGAAACAAGTCAATTAACCTGCTTCATAAAAGGACAGCTGTGCAGCTCGCTGTCAAACACCAGGAATGCTAGGTAATGGTTTGTAGCTTTGGTTGTTATGGCTGTATCTCAATGTCCACACTCACTCCCGGTGAGTCAGCTAAGGGTTTGGTGCTGTCAGATCGTGGAGTGTGTGAGGGATCTCCTGCAGACTTTTTGAGCTTTCTGCACATTTTCCAGAAGTGGGCATATCTGCAGACTTTGTGTGAGGAAATTACCCAGAGTTCATAGCAATGTGACATAAAACTCAGGATTCCCATAGAAAGCCTCAGAAGCCTGGCGAGTTACAGTCAAGAGACAGTAAACAAGAAGCCTAGAAGATTTAGCTAATGTTGACTCTTTAAAATAAAAGTCTGTCTGTATGAATATATAGAAAAAAACTTAGGGCTCAGGGCTTAGGGTTTTATGGCTTAGGCTCAGAGTTAGGAGTTTGGAGTTAAGGATTCAGGGCTCATGGCTGGGATTTAGGGCTTAGGTCTTATGGTTAAAACACACTGGATGTGTCTACAGTCCGTCTGTGTTCCGTTACCGCAAACGGATCCAATAGGTTTTTGTCTTGTCCAGTAAATCTTGATGATAGAAGTGAGACATCTGGTGTCTGAAAGTGGTTACTGCACGATTTGAGTTTATTTAGAAACTTAAGCTTTCTCTGAGGTCAGCCATTGCTCTACACATTTTCCTTTTTTCTTCCTGTTGGAAAAAACACTTGCGAGTATTTTTACTTTAAGAAGATCAGTTCTGTTATTTCTTTAAGTGTTTATGATGTAATCCTGTGATGAAAGTTGGGGATCTGTAGAAATGTAAGCTAGGCTCAATAAATGCTAACCGTTAGCATGTCTATGTAATTCGCTATGTACGTTAGCATCAAGCTAGCGCCATATTTCTCTATCATTTTTGATACTTAAAGATCCTTCTTCTGAGATGGGAAGCTTGTGCATGGAACTATGTGGCTGTTTATAGCCAAAAACAGAGCAGTGATGGCCAGTGATGGTTCGGGGGTATCTGTTCTGGTGGACCAATCAGGTCAGACTTGCTCCTGACTGGTCAAAAAAGGGAATTGCTGACGTCATCAAACCCCGGAAATTCCAAACACCTCTTTCAGGTCAGGATTTTACATTCACAAGCACTACGAAGTACAGGTTTTGTCATTAAATACCACATTTTGTGGGCTGGGAGGAAAGCCAAAGACCCACAAATTTCACTAAAAGACTAAATAAAGGAATTTTTGCTCAATATGAGACCTTTAAGGGTCTAGTGCATAGGTCTACGGGTTTATGCTGAGGGTTTAGGGTTTAGTACTAATGGTTTGGAGTTAAATGGTTAAGATTTAGGCTTTAGTGCTTAGGGTTTACCACTTAGGGTTTGAGCTTACACATTGCAGGTTAGGGTTTGGGGCTTGAGGTTTAAAACTAAGGGCTTAGGGTTTATGATTTTGAATTTTATGGTTTTATAACTTTGTGTTAAGGGATCAGGGTCTAAGAGCTTGGGTTTAAAGGCCTAGGTTTAAGGGTTCAGGGTGTAGGGTTTTGGCTTAGGATTCAGGGTTTATGATCAGAGCTTAGGGTAAGGCTCATTATTTGGGGTTTATGGCTCAGGGTTTAGGGTTGAGATTCAGGACTCACCAGACTGATTACTTCAATAAGACAAATGATTTCTGACTAACATGCCCCTCAAAATAAGGTTTTGGATTAGACTTTCTCTGTTTTTGATGCTTTACCGTTCAAAATAACTACTGAATCAAACAATGCAGGATCACTTCATGATGTGTTGTAAAAGCTGCTTGGAAAGAGGTGTTGAGATCTGTTTGGTTTTGTGGGTTCATGTTCTTTAGATTGTGGTAAGCACCACAGGAGTCTGACACTGATATTTCCTGTGAAGTAGTGAAGCTGCTGCGGAAATAATTTGACTCTCAAATTAAACGTCTAAACACCGTGAGCAGCAGGTGGCCAAGGACTGACCCCTGGGAGACAGCAGGTATCCACTTCCTGTTAGCACAGCGTTCATCAGGGTTCATTAGAAGTGCAGGGGAAGGTTGTTACTTTCAAGAGTACTGTGAGGAGTTTTAGCTGTTTATGAAACGCACCGATTTACCTCTAATGCCTCTGGATGGGTTATAAAAGCAAATGAGACCATCAGGAGTTAGACGGATCGTTTCGGCATTGGTATTTTTGATCACTGTTACCTCTGCTGATGGGGGATGTCAGGGGGATGGATGCATGCTGCAGAAATGGGCACATAAACACAAATACAAGACAGGAAGATTAATTAGATTCTCCTTAGAGAGCCCAAAAATCAACAAGGATGATCCTTACAATTGCTTTAGGTCAAAGTGGTTTGGAAGTATCAGAAAAGGAGTGACAGCAGTGAGAATGTGGTTTGGTTGAAAGGTTTTTAAAACACTACTAGGGGTTTCTTTTTAGCTGTGAATATACAGGGGCACCAGAGGGACCAACATTTGCACCGTCTGACATGATCTTGTTTATACTCTCCTCTTTACATTTAACTCACTGGTGCAAATTATGTCAGTCGCATTTGGTGTGATGCATCATTAGATTTCTTTCCAATGAGAGCTAATTTCACCTTGGTGCTCTCAGAGAGAAACAAAAAGAGAAATGGCCTCAGCGTCTCATCATTGACTGGAGAGGTGCTCCTCTGACACAGTCGGCTGTAAAACAACACCAGCTTCCACTAAAAGCCTGCAGAGGAAAAGATCCTCCAAGAAGCTTTGTCTCCTCCACATTTTTACATCTTTCAACGAACTGAAGCACCGAGCTGCCTTCTTATGAGTAATGTGTGATGATTAGAACAGATAATTACATCTATTTACATATAAATGTGATTGATACTTGTCCTACGGAGCTGAGCTTCCTTAAGCCGCTGCAGGATATGTTTGCTGCTGATCTTTTTGTAATCCATCCATAATATTTGGATCCTTCATGTGAAGATACATTAATTAAATCATCATTCACGACGAGTAAACAATTGTGCATGATGAAGCTAATTAAAGATGGCACAGGCGCTATGTGTAGCATTCATCTGACGCCGTTTATGTGGAGGTTTACGATTAATACGCCTCCATAAAGAGAAGGAGAGAGATGTGTTTTTCCAGCGGCAGAGATGGAGCGACAGCAGCCCTGCACTCTGTCTGACAGGCTGCAGGGCCTAATTGATTAGGTGCTGTCATGCTCAGTATCGACCGCCCTCATAAGAATCTCAAATGAGTTGTGGAGTGATAATGCCAGCGCTCGTTAAAATGTGAGCACAGAGGGACTTTTGGAAATGTCAACACGGAGCCAAACGGTGTCAAAGAAGGAGGACCTTTTTTAAATCACATTTTCATAACAACATCGTGAATGTGTTTTCATAAATTTAAGATATAATCAAGAGTCTGCTCTGTCTGCACGCTGTGATTTTTAATTGCCTGAAGCTCCGTGGAGGTGAAGGTGCTGAGAACATTTGCTCGCCCTGTGTATCCGCGTGTCAAACATGCCCTGCAGTCAGGTTACGCCTCAACAGGTCCGTACTCAGGCTGCTTATTAAAACTCTGGCTCGGAGCCCGCGGAGCCTCCGGGTTCTTTGAAACGTGTCTGCAGCAGCTTGATGGTGGGCTGCAGGTGCAAAGTGTTTGCCAAAAGGCGTGTGGTTGGAGGTTTGACCCCGGGTCAGTCTGAGCCTCCATCTCCTCTGACACTCTGCAATAATCCTGACTGACACACTCGGGAACTTTCACTCACACAATGCTCTTAAAGAGGTGCGGAGCAGAAGCCACCAACACTGCCTCCAAGAAATCCTCCCACAAACAACATTTAGACAGAAACAGATGTTACTAAAACTAAGTTATTTCACCAGGAATCTGGTTCCAAATGGTTATAATTTGGTAATCCCATTCTTTGCTTTCGAGGATTAGGATTCCATCACACCTTCGCCTCAGAGCACCAACTTTATCCACACAATTCTCTGTTCATGGGGTGGCAACGACTGGTCCAACCTGAATCCAGCTCTCCACTGGAGCCTGAACAATCTCAAATAACTGGATCAAAGTTATCTCAATTCCAACAAAGTTTTCTGACAAGACAGTGGTTTACCAGGATTAAAATAAAAGTGGATTACCTGATCTGCTATGTTCAGTATCCATGTTTGAAATATAGGATAGCAGAATACCCCCTCTTTAAAGAACACCCAGACTTCTTGCCTCCTCCTTTTCTTTGAATTTTGTTTTTCTGCTAAGTCACAAGGTCAGCTCTGAGAAAGGACCGAGCTCCTCCTGACTGGAAAAAGCATGTCAGGAGTACAAAATGTGCCTGGGAGCTGTGACACAAGATCCCTAATCGAAGAGGGAGTAACAAAGATCCGGAGTCTCTGGGGCTCGTGGTGGGAAGTCTTAGTGAGTGAGGCCGAGTTGGTCTGCTCTGTTCTCTTCACTCTTATCTTTTTGGAAAACGGATGAACACTGATCTGTCAAGGATCAGAAAACAGAGATTCTTGGATTTCAAGTCTTGGACCCCAATTTAGTCCATCTAGTTTCAGCCTTTAGAGAGAATTTTAACCTTTAACATCTGTTGATCACAAGCTTTGCAGAAACTAAAACCAACAGATCACAGCTGTAAGATGCCCTGAAATCAGCTCCTGGTGATGAAGGGTGGATGGTAAAACATGGAGATTTATTGATGCAGTGATTGGACGTAGAGTTACTGGATCAGCAGGATACTTTTGGGCAGACTGGTTTTGGTCTTAATTACCTCCGCCAAGGAGGTTGTGTTTTTGGGAGAGTTTGTCTGTTTGTTAGTCAACAACTTAACTTGAAAATTTACAAACAGATCTACATGAAATTTTCAGGTAATATTCAAAATGGAATAAGGAAGAAGTGATTAAATTTTGGAGGTGATCCGGTTCACTGTCTGGATCCAGTTTTTTTTTTTTAATGATTCTTTATCATTGTGAGATAGGGCTGTTTTCACCATATGTGTATATAACAATACAAGACAAGGTCACCATAATTTCTGACAGATGTAAAAGAAAAATCCAGATCCTGGCAATATTCTGGAAACTAAGATCTAGAATATGAAATATGTACTGGGTCATCATAATTTTCAACACTGTCAGGAAACAGATTATCGTACAAACCTGCAACTAACACCAAATTGTAGCAGACAGTCTGCCGAAAGGGAGTATAACATTAAAGTAGGACTTGAGTGTAAGTGACAATCACAATATGCTTAGAGGAGGTCTGCGCTCTCTGAGTGCTTTTCTAGTTTAGTAGTGGTATCAAGATGTCGTGGATGTTTTCCTGGAAATTTCTGGTCTTTGTCTTGAACTAGGTTTTTTTAGGAGGTCTTTGCTGCTGATGCCCAAAACTTTACTCCAGCACTGCTGCAGAATTTCATTGAGCCAAGTTAAAGATTTGATGCAGAAAGGGTGAAAGATGGAATGATTGGAGCAACTTTTCTGCAATAAAAAATACTTGAGGCCTTTCTCTAGTGAAAGATGCACAACTTTGTAATGCATCTGTCTAAATGTGCTCTGAGATTACCAAACATTTAGCACGCTGCACTCCCTGTCGTCTGTGCAAACACACAGCAGAGCATGGATCATCATTGAAAATGCATTAAAGGTCCTCTGTTGTGATTTTCCATTATCATTGTCCTCACCAAGGCTTGCATTTTCTCCTTTCAATCGTTTCATCAACCTACTTATCAACAGTTGCTTTGTGTCAAACTATTAACGCAATTACAGGAAAACATGGAAAGTAATTATGGGAAATAACTGGATAATCCATTTTTGGAATAGTCTGCTGCTTTTCTATTCACGCCAAGAGTGATAAGAGTCTTTGTAATGCTTGGTGTGTCTTCTCTTAATTCTTTCCTTTTATTGTTTCGTGGTTGTGCCGTATTTAGTTCCATCATGAAGCCAACAAAAGCTGGAGTCTCCGCTTAAAGTTTTATTTTCATTCTTTGAAAGTACAGATTTTTTCCTTCCCTCAAGACATGGATCCTGCATTTTTCTTCCTTTTTCCTCTCTCCTTTCTCCATGGAGTCCCCTTTTTCTACGGCAAGGATAACGGCAGCTTTGTGTGATGTTACTTCTGACATATCGGAGAAGACATCAGATAAATCTGTGCTTATCCTTGTTAGTAAATCACAGACTCCAGAAGCTGCTCAAGACGCCGTCCTGGATCTGGAGACGCCGGGTGTGTGCGTGTGTGAGGCTGAGGGTGTTTCTGTTTCTGACCGACTGTTCACAGCTGCAGCCTGTGAGACGGAAAATTAACTGATTTGTCTTCAGCAGAGGATGTTCCTGGAAAAAAAAGAAAACATATTTTTAAAAGGTCTTTAAGCGTGGTTGTATTTCCTGGAAGATGTGGTTCACTTGTAGACTACATTAAGACTCTGTCATGTGTAGACAGGAACACCATTATCGGGCTGAGTGCACGAAACTGGAAAGTGCTGCTGGGAAGGCGTTGATTTTTCAAACATCCAGTGAGCTGAAATACGCCGTTTTGAGACTCTGGGGTTTGTCTTGAAAGAAGAAAAGACGGCACAACAAGACATCAATGATTAACAGATAGATTAAAGCATGCATGACATACATTTGCCTCTCTGCTGAGAGCTGAAAAACAGATTTAATTGTCTCACTGTTTGTCGTTGGATGTAAATTTTGGTTAAATGTTAAAACTTCTTTTCAACTCAGATCTATTCGAGGTCATATTCCTGATCAGGTAAAAGATAAAGACTCTTGAAATCTCTATTTCTCATATCTCCTCCACACAAATATTCACAAGGGCAAAGTGAGGTGATGAGTCCCACCAGGTCCACATGGTACTTCACACTCTGCCACCATAATGACACAGCCCGGGCTCCCTCCGTCCGTCCAACCCCCTGACAGCAGCCGTTTAAAATGGATCTGGGTCACAGTGGGATCCCCTCCGTCTGCCCGCTGGAACCTGAAGCATTCGATTCATTTGTGACACAGCCGTCGGAGTTACTGCAGCCAATCCTTGCCACGCGCTTAACAGTCAGTGAGAGCTGCTGCATTATGCATTAACACTTAGCAGGTACGCCGTCCTCCATACGCTGCTCATGGGCGCCGTGTCAGCTGGATGTCAACGCCTTAGTGTGAATGACAAAAGTGATACATCAGGAAGAGGGAAAAATCTCTGGACATTTGTTCCATTTACTGAGCCGTCACTGTGAAAGCTGCAGTTTAAAACCTTTAACCTCATAAAATCAGAACTCGAAATACGTTTAGCATCGTGCAGTCATGAAGAAAAGACTGTACCTTTAGGGGTAGTTTTAAGCCGTTTGCATGAGTTACCACTGCATGGTTCGTGCTGTTTGCCTGCATCCTCACAAACACTCCGCCTGCAGAGAAGAAGGTGAGTGAGGTGATGATGGAGAGACACGGAGAGACAGGATCAATAGAAGAAGAATCCATCCGTCCACAGCTGTGCAACAGACTGTAACAGCTGCGTAATCGATGTTATTGACTCAGATTGACGGGTTTACAGAAACCATGAGGGGTCAGCGAGGGAAAACAGCTCTGATCATTCATCTTAAGCTGACACCTCTGTGTTTTTCACCTGGTGTCCCTGCCAGGATCATCATTAAAGTCAGATAAATAGAAAACTTCACCAAAGTGCACCACCACCCTGGGTGCTCTGGGGATAATGTGCGTCTTAGTCAGTGGCGGCTGCTGGTCAGTCAAGGAGGGGAAGCTCATTTTTTACCGGCCTACATCACAAATTTGTTTATTTATTTAAACTTAAATTCTACCCTCCGTGTTAGCTTGTTAGCAGCTGGAGCTGCTACGTGAGACTATATGACAGGCTGTAAGTGTGAGTGACAGTGGGAGAAGCTCCGCAGCTGTAGCTGTAGCTGCTTATTGGTGAAAAGAAAGAGAGTCTTTAACACAAAGCTCGTCGTTTTTAAGAAAGGTAAACTCGCTGGGGATCGATAAATCCTCCGGATCAGTCCAGAACAGCTGAATGTATAACTCACAAGACGCTCCTGAGGAGGGTTATACTTCAAGATCGCTGACTGGCTCATTTCACTGTCAATCAAAAAGGGAATCGGCCTCAGACAGATCATCCAATCATCATGCAGAAGCCCAGCGTCCAGGGGCAGCGTCCTCTGCCTCATAGACCCCCAGAGACGCTGAGCGCCCGATGGGCGGGACAAAGCCAAGCGTCTATCCAATGACCGTCCAGTTTCCACAGTGGAACAACCCACTCTACGCTTCCCCGCTAAAGTCAGAAGACGCTCAGCGTCAGACTGTGTTAAAGTGCTGAGACGCTGCTGAGGTGAATGAGAAG
The DNA here is from genome assembly GCF_033239565.1 of Halichoeres trimaculatus. NCBI lineage: Eukaryota > Metazoa > Chordata > Actinopteri > Labriformes > Labridae > Halichoeres > Halichoeres trimaculatus. The sequence goes on along the minus strand of NW_027437198.1, from coordinate 12,355,761 downwards.
GAGGTGGAGCCAGTTACCTGTGATAGGTAGCTGATTCTGAACAAAAGATGAAGGAATTCTAGAGCATATTTTGTCAATGAAATCTACACACAGCAGAACATATCACCACTTTTTTGAGGACATTTTAGGGGAAACTGAGCTTCCCTTGCAGTCTTAGAGCAATCGCCACTGGTCTTAGTGAATAGATGTAGTGTGAATGGGTGATGGCAGTCTTTTCTTTGTCTTTCGTTCTGTTTCACTCATCCCTTCAGCGCTTTAGATCCAGTTTACCTGAGGACACAGCCTCAGATTTGTGGGCATCTTGCTGCAGTTTTGTTGGTTCCACTTGAGCTCAGGTGACATCGCTCTCCTGCAGCAAACACTCCAGCCTGAGAAATAACTGTATTTGTAGTGAATGTGTTCCCTCTGCAGCTTAGGGTTGCATGATTGCTCACCTTCCCCCCGGGCTGATTCACGCCCGGCTTCATCAGCAGGTGTGGGACCAAACTTCTCTGTGAAATTCACCTTTGTCATGCACAAACTTGGCTTCATTTTCTGTACAATCTAAGCAAAGTTTAGGTGCAAGAGTTGCTGCACAATGTGTCACATAAAAGGGGTAAGTGGATCACACAAATGTAATTCCTGAAGCAGAGATTACCTCAGAGAAAAACTGTCCTCTCAGGGTGATAAACTTTTGAACCTCAGTTAAAGACGTGCGGTACATTTTTATATGTGAAATTTATTCAGCAGCCGTTCTCTTTGCGGTGGAGGGAAATAAACAGGATTACTCGGATCGTAAAAGGTTGTTATTTACTTCGATTTCAGGTTCATGGCAGGGCAATATGGCCGAGCTTGGTGTGGTTGTTATAATTAGTCCCTCGATAAAACCTGTGTGTGCACGGACAGCCAAATACGCTGCAGGGAGAACATCAGAGGCTTGTTTTCTAATTATTTTATCCTACTTCTTTTAGTGAAATCCACTGAACTTGAATCTTTATGTTCCTTTGCTGAGCTGCGTATCAATTCCACTTGAGATTAACAAGGAAAAACATTAAGATTAATCTTTGTGCTGGCTCCGATCTCATCAGAAGTCAAATAACATTTGTCAGAAATGTCAGATCCACCCGCTGGGAGAGCATCATCATTAAAATACAGACGCTGATCTTTAACAAAAGCAGAAAGCAGCCCCCTGTTGTCACTTCAAAGAGCTCATATCCACAGTTTCAGCTATCAGAGCTGCTTTTTCATTGACTTTAGCACTCTCCTAGGATGATAGATGAACATATTTAAATGCAAATAAGGTACAAGTATCACAGATCCATGTTTTGTATGCTCTGCTGTTCAGAAACAGCCGGCCTAATTGAATAGAGGTAATATTTTCACTCTGAAAATTATTTAACTCCCATCGCTGCTCAGTGACGGAGGCCTCGTCTGACATTGCTTTGTTCTTTAACCGCTCAAACAACACATAACGATATTAGTGCAACAAGAAATGACTCACTTACAGAGAAGATGGATCACCACAAGCCGCAGCTGTTTCCCCGTCTCCGTAAGAAGACGCTGTAATCAATCATTTCGTGCCAAGCTGTGGCACTCTGTGGATTCTGTCAAATGGAAGAAACACTCACAGGTCTGTTACTGAGCGGTGACAGTTTACTGCTCACTCGAGACACACTGAACAAATCAAAGCTCTCATATCAGGGGACACGGCAAACACAGACGGCTCTGGATGAAAGCCGACCAATCCTCTGGCGAACAGAGTGCTGCTTGTTGTTCTGAAGTCACAGAGAGTCTCTTTTGAAGAAGGGTCAGTTTAATAAATCCCTGGACATGTTTGTCACCCTCTTGTCTGTGATTACACTCTATCTAGATCAACCAAAGGGTGTGGATAATCTCAGCTTAACTGTGTCATCTGGAAACTCAAAGTGTCGGCAGAAAGAATCACAGGAGATCAGCACATATAACTTCTGCCAAATCCTTGAAATCTGAAAGGTCACATGAAATGAAAATCATGTTTTTTCCTCACCCATTCATCTGCACCTACTCTGATCCAGCCGAACATCCTTGAGAAGGTGGAAGCAAAAAAGCCTCCACATTGTGTCTGCAGCCCAGTGAGTAAGGAAAACAGTTTCTCCAAGGCCACAGAATCTGTTTCTGTGGTGACAAAATGGGAGGAAGGATTTGGTTGGGTATTCATGCAAAACCACTTCCACTTCTGGAGCATCCCATTTCTTTTTACACCTCTGTGGTTTCAGAGCCAGACAGGCCGAGTGCAAATGCCTCAGCCAAAGAAATCAGAGGTTGCTTTTACTTTTTACAAAAACTGGCTGTCTAAAGATGTTGTTTGTTCGTATACATGTATATGTATACATGTATACTAAAAAATATGTTGACATGCAAATGTAACTGTGGCTGCAACCCTTTAGGCTTGTCTGAATCTGGATCCCTGGTTATTCTGTAGGGCTTTCTGTGGCAAGTCTGATGTTTGTTCTTTTTTGCCTCTACATCTGTATTTCATCGTTTTTCAATCTCTAGATCTGCATGCTGTTTTGGTGTTTTTCTGTCTCTACTGCTGTTTGTTTTGGTGTTTTTCCACCTCTACATCTACCTGCTGTCTGCTTTGTTGTTTTCTCAGCCTCTTGGCTCGTTCCATTTGTGCATGGGTTCTCTCCGGGTCTTCTGGCTTCCCTTCACAGTCCAAAAACAAGCTTATCAGGTTAATTGATCACTCTAAATTGCCCATAGATGTGAGTGTGTGCAAGAGTTGTCTGTCTGTCTCTGTCAGCCCTGTGATTGGCTGGTGACCAGTCCAGGGTGTAACCTGCCTCTCGCCCAATGACAGTTGGGATAAGCTCCAGCCACCTGCAACCCTGAACAGGATAAGTGGTTAAGAAAATTAATGAAAGAATACTAAAATACTGCTTTTACGGCAAGTTTTTCTGACTTGGCAACTGGAACACTGAACTCGGAGATGACAGCATTTCCACTCTCGTTTTCCCAGTTCCAAGTACAAATGGATCTACAATGCATCTACATCCATTATGGCATTTTTCTGCCTCTACATTTTCCTGCTGCCTGTTTTAGTGATTCTTCATCTCGACACCTGTCTATTTTGTTATTTTTCTGCCCCTTCATCTGTCCATTTCAGTGGCTTTCCACCTCTACATCTTTCTGCTGTGTGTTTTGGTGTTTTTCCGTCTCTACATCTCATCCTTAAATATTTGTGTTTCTGTTGAAAGTGCTGTTGCAAATTCCATCTCTTTCCCAGAAACATGACTTAGCCTTTCGAGCTGGTAGAAAGCTAGTTTGTTCTTTCTCTCCTATTCTCCTTTTATTCATTTTTCTTTGGGTCACCTGATCTTACATGGAAAAGAATGGCCTCCAAATCATACCAGATCAAACCTCCTTGAAAAGTTTGGTGTTTTGCTCCTCAAAAACAAAAAGTGATGTCATTGCTGTCCTGACCTTATTTTTTCTTCCTGTGCACCGACTGTTACCCTCCACCCCCAACACAACATGTTCAATCCACCAAAACTCAGCAGATCTGCCATCGGCCAGACTCTGGTGGACAGCAGATGGTCCTCCTGGTGAGTCAGGGCCCTCAAGATGAAGCTCAAACTAAGTCTTTGTTCTTCTCTCAACAGGAAACCACCACCATGACTACCAGCACAGCCACCTGGATCTGACCGCGCTCACACCTAAACTGGGTAAGAAAGCAGAGTCATGTAGGACAGTAAAGACGTTATGAGTGAAGTCATCGTATCCAAACCCATAAAGAATCTGTAGATCATCACCAGAACGTGCTGTCTCCTTTAAATGCTAAAGTTTAAGTTTGACTTTTAAAGAGATGATTGACCTGACTCTACCTTAACTGATATCTGCTTTTATCTTTGTCTAAATGGAAACTAAGCCAAACAAACCTCGGCCTTGAAATTGGAAAGCGTGGATTGAAAAAGTATATCTTTCTTGGGGAAATTAAAATCTGAGGCGCTGATAAAGAAGTCCTCTGAGAAAATGAAAAAGAAGAGTATGATAATCAAAGCATCATCTGAGCAGTTTGCTGGAGTTATTGAAAGCCCAATTACCGTTACAGCATCCCATCTATTTCTCTAAATGTGATTTTCTGTGAAAGCAGAGCAGCTTTACGTGTGGAGTTATTGAAAGCTCCTGTATCTAAACGGCAATGAAATGAAACACCGTGTAATTAAAAAAGGGAATCAGGCCTCACTTGTTACAAAAATGCTCTCCACAATATTCTAAAAAGCTGCCGAGGCCGATGTTTTGTTTCAGTGTTTTCAGGATGAAGCTGAGAGATTGTCATTGAGTCATTATGAAAACTTTTCTTCCATTAATGCAGTGCTGTCGTCCACATCCTGCCCGAGCTCGTCTGCCTCTTAAACAAGACGGCTTTTTAGGAGGAAAATGGGTTTCAAAAGTACTCCAGCACCAAATAAAACCCTTCAAAGAGCACTTTTGAAGTCTATTTAGCATCTGATGAGGATCATGGCTGTTCTGCATAATTCCTGGTTTGGACTTTGTCCTCAAAAAGTGGCAGCATTTTTGCAATACTGTCTTTGAACAAGGGCACACTCTGGGTTGTGAGATGTGGGTCATGTGGGAACAAAAAGTTCTGCACATTTTTTCCTCGTGTGATCAGATGAATTGGTTTTCTGGAGGGCCACATCTCAAACAGAGCACAGAGGGAGCTTCTGTGTTAACGTACCCTACAGAGACAGTCATGATGTTCAAAGTGTATTTCCATCTTTTCTGGATCCAGTGGCTTTTTCGTCACACGTTGCTAGCTGTTAACTACTAGCTTTCTCCAAATAACCTCTGGCCCTGGGGGCCCCCAACACTTTGGATAGTCAACTTTACTTGTTCAAACTTGGGAGACTGACAACTGTTCACTGATACCTGATCATTTGGTTTGGATTTCAGCTTTTTGGAGTTGAAGAAACTCATCTTGGCAAGGACTGTTTATATATGGTAGATGAGGGCAATGTAAGGTCAACCACTGGTTTGTGAGTTGCTGTTTTGAGGTCTTGGATGTTTGGCTTAGCCTGGCTTACTTTTTGGCCAATGGTAATAATTCATAGAAGTGGAGACCATAAAGTCAGCTGAGTCACCTCTTTCTTTCTTTTTTTTCCACCTCTTATTGGTCATGAGAGAAAATGCATGTGTTGGCCATGTCATCATTTTCAGCCTGATACAACCGTAAATATTTAAGGGGGGTGACTGCATATGGAAAGAACTGGTAGACTAATATCTTTCCCTGATCACAGATTGTTTGGTTAGGATTTTGGCCAAATCCAATTGTATGAGGCCAATGTTAGGCCAACCATTGGTTTGTGTGTCACCGTTAAAGGACATTGAGTTGGATGTTGGCCTTACTCCAACTTGTTTTTTGGGACAGGACGTAGACATTGTTGGACAATAGAGAAGATAGCTTGCCATCTTTCTTGGTTTACAGGTTTAGGCCCTGAATTTTACCCATATTTGGATCAAGCAGTCTGGAATGGATCAGTACAGTTTGGTTCGATAAGCGACCAGCCTGATCCCATTTGCGTTTCCTCAGCCAGCCGTACCCTTCTTAGTAGGTAGTGTGTAAGCTGGATGCCGACAGCCATGTCAGCTATGTAATAAGGTGACTACACGGGAGGGCAACACAGATTACCCCACTAATAAATCCAACGAAGAAGAAAATGTGACAGTAAACAAGTAGCAGCAATGTGATATAATATTCAGCGTTTCGTTGTCTTTGTGATTGGCATGTGGCTCTTTGTTACAAAGCACAATCAAGCCACAAGGGGAAATACAGCAACCACTGTTGCTCAAGAGGTGACGATTCTTTCGACCAATCAGTGGGCTGCAGTGTTTCTAGCTCCTCCTTCAGGGGTCGTTTGGTATGCTGGCACCCCAACAGAAGGGTACCAAAAAGTGGGATAGTAAGGGTTGGTAATTTGGGGACCTGTTCCTGTTTTACTCAAAAGCCGCGTTTCCACCAAGCAGTCCAGGTCGGTTCAGTACAGTTTGGCATAGTTTGGTACAGTTGAGCCTGATCCCATGTGCATTTCCACAGCAAACTGTGCCCTCTCGTGGTAGGCGGCGTGTAAGCTGGATGCCGAAAGCCTCAGCCGTTAAACAATAGCGTGATGCTGTAGCAGCGTGATGCAGTTTACCTCGCTAATAAATCCAGCAAAGAGGAAAAACACGACACAGTTAACAAAGAGCATGGATGGAAGACATGCAGCATTTCATCCTCTCTGTGACTGGCATGTAGCTCTTTGATACAAAGTGCAATCAAGCTTTGTTTCAGAGAAGTCTGTGTGCCGCCGGGAGAAATGCAGCCACTGTCACACAGGAAGTGACGATTCTTTTGACCAATCAACGGTCTGCAGTATGTTGCTCCACCTTCCAAGAGCGGATCAGTTTAGTCTGGAGCCCATACGGAAGGGTCCCAAAAAAGTAGGCCTGCTCGTCTCGGTTTTTGGGGATCTGTCCCGCCACAAAATGCGTACTGCACCGAGACGAACTGATCTGGTCTGCTTGGTGGAAACACGGCTAAAGGGAGTGCCACAAATTGTGTGCCCAGACTGCTTGGTGGAAATGGGGCGAAAGAGTCTGCAATGCTTTGGCACTAGACCTCCATCAAGCTAGAACCAAAAAAATGTCGTTTTTTTTTTTTTAAGTTGGACAGTGTGCAGAAGTTTCTCCACATCTATAGACAGATTAATTCCTTTCCTATTCACCTGTGTTTAGAAATAAATGAGCAGAGTATTTCATCTGATGACTTGTCGCACATGGGGCTCAATCTCTTGTCTCTTTTGTCAGTCTCTCATTTATTCATCCTTCGTAATCAGTCTAATTGAATTTTTACTTCCTCTAACATGCTGGAAGACAATAATGTTGGTTAAATGATTACAGAGCATCTCTTGTCATAGAAAAGTGTCTGAACAGTGAATGAGATCAGCCTAGGAATGACCAATCTGTGCACACTGACTGTCATTGATCCTTTCTTTCTCACTTGGATTTGTTAGCCCACAGAGATATGAGACACGGTAAGTAGTACACATACACAAAAAGTCTATGTGTATCTATTCCCCACCTTCTTATCACATACATCACGTAGAGCCTAACAGTTTTACCTGCACACTGGGAGTCATCTTTATTTTCTTCTTCCAGCGCTTGTGTATTTTTTGCAGTCACAAAACTTCACGCCAATGCTTCACAATCCATGACCTGTTCTCCGACCTGAAAATCCTTTCTTCACACTTTATTTTATCTTTTTCACTCCACCTAACTGGCTCTATCTTTCCCAAACACCCCTCTCTCTTTCTCACACACACACGACACTCTTTCTCCAACTCACTGACTGTGTCCCCTCTACGCCATATGTTCCTCCGTGTTGTGTGTCCCTGTCCTCCTTGCCGCAGTAGTCGCCCCGTCCTATTTTTAAATCCAGCACCAGAGTCCCTGACCGTATTCCAGCCTTCCCCACCCGCTGCGCCTCCTGACCCATGACTGGGCGTCCCAAATACTGAAGCCACAGGAGCTCCGTGCAGTGCGGGGAGCCTTAACGGTGCCACACTTATCACTGACAGCAGAAACAGAGCTGTTGAAGCGTTTCACAATGACCTGTGTGTCAACGGAGCTCCTTAGATGCAGCAAACAGATGCTGGGTCATTTTTTTTTAAGCAAAGATCCAACATTCATGCTTTTTATTGATGTAAAAACTCACTATTTGGTGAAAAACAGAACAGGAGAAGGTCACCAAACTCCCCATTAGAAGATCAGATGCCTCAGTTTGCTCTGACTTTGGGGAAACTGCATCAACTCTTCTGATAAACAGGCCTTAGTCTGCAAGTTTGTTGCTTTTTGCTTTCCTTTTAACCAGAACCTGAGTACTCATTTGGTTCCCTTTGTGTTCTTACGTTTTCTGGATTGACACTGATCTCCAGTGATAGCTAAAGTATTCATCTTAAAGTTGAAAAGTCAAACTCAAAATTTCCCTACACCTATCAAAAGTCTGTCTCACTCCTACCTACATCACCCCCCTCCCCCTAAAGACTCCCAGTGTATAAACCATCTTTTTGACTGACAGCACACTGACCAGAGCGCACCACTTCCTCCCTTGTCCCCCTGTAGAGAGACCCCAGCGGATGAACAACATCCTGACCTCGGCCACGGAGCCCTACGACCTGTCCCTGTCCAGATCCTTCCAGAACCTCAGCCATCTGCCGCCCTCCCACGAGCTGGCCCTCAAGTCTGACTTAAGTAAATACTCGTCCTCGCTCGTCAGATTAAGTAGGTGCTCCTTCATTCGCCCTCCATCGCCGTGTTCTGCCTGATGCCCTGAAAGATCACAAGGAATGACGTCACCCTGTTTTGCCCCGTGCATTTAAGGGTCGCCACATTCACCCCCTGAATGTCCATTACAGAGAAATGCATCATGATAAGCATCTCCAGATGTTTGGCGGCTCGTCATGCTGATAGTCCTCGCACTTTTTCACCTTTTGGGTGAAAAACGAACTTCTTAAAATGCATGACGACGCTCTCCACACTCATTCCCACCAACTCATCTACGAGCCCATCGACTGGCAGCTAATTGGCGTGTAATTTGGCTCCATCTGCAGCCCATGTCATGTTGCTAACGTCTCTTAATGACATATTAAGAGCTGTTTTTTTTATAGCTGAATGGCTTCTCTACGCCAACTAGATGGGGCTTTGATAACCCGGCAATTCTACAGGTCATTATCTCCGCTGTGACATTTTCAGCTTGATGATGACGCGGGTGGAGCTGTTTTAACTTCATGACCGGAGCATGCCTTGTTTTTCTTTTGATGAGTTGCATGTTTAGGATTGATTGGTGTCTTTATCTTAAACGTAAATCAAACAGGAGTTTATTGAACTAAGAATGCACAGATGACAGGTATAGACACAATACAGTTGGCTTGTTCATGATGTTCTGTGAGAACTTGGATTGAACTCTTCTTTAATGTGAATGCCGTGTTTTTATATGTCCTCTGTCTCAGGCTCATACAGAGCTCTGGAGGGTTTTACCAACAGGACTCAAACAGCAGGGACTAAAATATTTTCTAAAACCAGCCATATGCAGTCGATGACTTCCACTTCAGATCGTCCACTTGAGACCGATGCATTTTTCATACATCAGTTTTCAGCTAGAAAGGCTTAAAAGTGTGAGTTACAGATCTAATGTTTAGGGATGTTTAGTCTGAAAACGAAAAAAAAAAAAAGTTGATTCATTGAGCAAACAGTTGCGCATTTCCTCTTAAAACTGTGGTATTTAAACACTAATAAACTGGAGTACACAAGGTTTCAATGTCAGCCCGGTGATTCAGGCATTAGACACACATAATGTGTCGAGTTATCACATTTAATACATCAGTTAATTGAAAACCTTCCTTTCATTCACTCCCACTGCTTCTATTTTTCCTCCAAAGTGTTATTTACAGGAATAAGTTTACTGCTTTTGTCCATAATGAATGCACTTGTTGAATAAGAGAACCATTTTCTCTGTCCTTGACTCTTCCGAGAGCTAGCACACAGAGCGAAAGCCATTAAATTGTACCATTGCTTGGTCTTCATGGCACGGTTGTGTGCATTGGTGCAATCTCCTCCTGGCGTATCCCACATTCTTCTTCCCTCCTTGCCTTTTCTCTCCCTTATCAACTCTGGGCTTTGCTCTTATCTTGCCGGAGCCTTGTTCACACACAGAAAACCACAGAGATGAATCACGCTGAACAACAAAGAGGCTTTTTCGAGTCTGAGACGGAGGGCTCTGCAGAATTTGTCAAACCAGCAGGCAGAGTCATCCTTGAAGAAGAAACATTAAGTGGAAGGTTGAAGCATGAGTAAAGTGTTTGGAAACAAGCCCAAGAGTAATATAATTAGATACTTTTTTAATCGAACCATCTGGAGGGATGACGGCCTTCAAATCAAATTAGTATGGTTTGTTTGCAATTTTAAATGACCACCTCCTCCCTCCAAGGCGACCTTCAGTGATGTCAATGAGGCAGAGATTGAGGACGCTATACTTAAGTAATTTGTTCCCAGAAGTGAGTTGGAAAAGGAAGGAGGAATCTCTCTTAAATCTCTCTTTGGTCACCCTTAAATGAATCTAATCGCTTCCCAAAACAAACAAGTCACCTTTAATCCCCAAGACAAGAGCGTATTAAACATCTTCCTCCTTTAATTTCTCTGCTCCCTCTCCAAACCTCTCCAAAGATCACTTTATAATAGATGTTCCACCAATTTCCTGAGTTTTAGTGCATTATATGATTTCAGCGCTCTGTGATCAATAGCAGCACATAAATACACTGCTTGTATCAGATGTAATCTAGCAGAGTGGGGAGCTCCAGTTTAATTAGCGGCTGTTAGCAGCTTCCTGTGTTCATAGCCCCACTAAATGCGTGGGACCTATTCCCCCCTCGCAATCATAGTAATTGTAAAGTACTGTGTTTTATCAATGCCGCCAGAGATGGGCAATATGCATCACCAGCTACTAAATCATTTCAAGTGTAAACAGTTTAACAAGTGTGAACTCAGCGAGAGCAGGTCTTAAATCAAACGGAGGAAGTGAAGCGGGAGTGGGCTGTTCTGAAGTCGCAAAGAAACCTGCTATTAAAAATTATGTCCTAGAAAAAGTGGGCAGTATGATCTGTCAAAAAGAGACTTTTACTCAATCTGCAGCAACAAATCTTCGGAATCAGATGCTCCTCTGCTAAATAAGTAGTGTGAGATTTTTTTTTTGTTGTTTTTTTGTTAGAGAATACTATCATGGCATCTTCAGGATGAGATCAGCAAGGTTATAAGATGTCCCCCTTTGGCCCACTAGGGCGCCAAAAAGGTCCCAAAGTGAATATTCCTAACCTAAAGACCTCCCTTAGATCTGAGTCCTCCACAATATTGACTGACCTGCAACCAGTTGCAACCTATTTTGCATTGTTGTCAACTTCTTGGATGCAAAAATTACTCCCCCGACTTTTGCAAAGCAGTTGCCCATTTTCTGTACTTTGATTTTCTGCACCTGTATACTTAGTTCGAAGGTGGCTACTGGAATTCAAAGCACTTTGATGATATTGTTCTTCAGTTCGACAGAAAAGGCTTGTACTTTTTAAAAAGCACAGTAGGGGCAGTAGGAAGCAGAAAGAAACTGCAGTAGCTTAACTATGGTGTGTAGAAAGGGACAAATTGGGGAGCTTTGAATTATATTTCCATGACAACTACGTCCAGCAAGGCTGGTATCGTGATTTCTCTTTTCATGTAAGAATGAAAGCAACTTCAAAAAATTGTTGAAGAAAACACAAGATATCATCTTATACTTGTCTTTTACTTGATTGTTAACAGTATGTTTCACATGCTATCATAGCAAGACATAATCTACTCTTTAACATTTAAGTGTATAATCAACACAGATTTCCCAGAATGGCTACTCAAGTTTGACCTATGAATGGAGCTCTGGGCCATGACTTGTCGATTGTCTGTATACTTGTCGCCTCTGGTGGAGTTCGGTTGACATTTTCTGCCATAATGTCACATCTAAACCGAGCCTTCAGGGAAAAACACTGGAGCACACCGCCACAGGATAAAGCTGGGCTTCTTTCATTAGGAATGCACGGAGTGCTGGACATGAAGCCCCTGATGGAGGGACAATAGGGTGACCTTCTGTATCTAGGCATGACATCGCTCCCAGAGAGCCGAGCATCCAGACAACCAATTCCCATCATCCCCCTTCTCCACGACTCAGTGAAGCGAAGTATAGTCCTAAAACGGCCATTCAACCTCTTTGTTCTGTGATAATTAACTACTGCAGAGGTAACGACCCCCCGCCCCCATCAGTTAATCAGAGAGCCTCTGTGGTAGCATCCCCCTGTGAGCCAGTGTTGCCAAAAACAGGTAGATAAAAGTCTGCTGAGAGCTGATTGCCGCCTGTGGTTAATACAGCTGTGAATGACTTTACCATTAAGAGCATGTGTGCACCCAGCGGAGACACCGACCTGATTTGTGGCAGAGGAATTAAACGACTGGTTGCCCGCTCAGGCACAACCAGCCGATGATCTGATGGGTATTGAAGCATGCTGATGAGTCCCATCGACACAGAGAGACAACTAAGCTGATGGAAGTTTGCTGTTTGTCCGTTACTTATCAGGGACAAAACAATTCAGAACACAATGAACAAAAAACAACTTCTCTGTTGGCTACAGTAACCAGCTCTTTCCTGTAAAAGCAGCCAGAAGGCGTGGGACAAATATAATGAAGACTGATGTATTGACTTTTTCCGTCCAATTGCTTTGCAGCCTCTCTGGTCCAGTCAGTGTGTCTAGATTTATAGACTTAATGGTCTATCTCTTGGGAAGGCCAGAAAAAACTTGGACTTTACTAAACTGATCTCAAGTTTATCCAAAAAGGACCAATCCGGAAGTCCTGTGACACCACTAACCAGAGTAGGATGCATGATATTGAGCAAATCTTTGAAAGTAAAGATTTCTGACACAATCAATCTTTGTTTGCACCAACTGTCTGTCTTCAAACCGTGTAAGTGTCATGTGGGTTTGATAAGAGTCGTGTCTCTGTGGTGACCTTTGAACCTCCTCCTCCTCAGGTGATAAGGACATGGATGACTACTACACAAGGAAGCATCACCATCCTGACTTTGGCGGCAGGGGACCAACCCACATGGTGAAGCTGAATGCGGATCATCAGCACCAGCAGAGGCAGCGTCCCCGCCGAGTCCAGAGGGCCATGTCCCAGGACCACGTCCTGTCTCCTCCCAGGACACCACGTCGCGGAGACTACGGCTTATCCTCATATGGCGTCATGGCAGCAGCGGCATACAGCAGCAGCCGCCACCTTTCAGATGAGCAGCTACTGTCAGCAGACCGCCTCCACTCCCAGGATCCTTTGCTATCCCCTGCGATGAGGCGTGACAAGTTCCGCGAAAAGGCAATGGCACGGGCTATGTCTCATGCTGACATGCTGATGCCTGTAACGCCTGTCATGGACCGCCACAAGATGACCAAGATGCACTCTCAGCCCAGTGCCTCTAACGACTCCTACAACACGCTGACAGTCAACCACCAAGTAACTACGTCTAAGAGGCAGGCCTTTGCTTCCCGACGAACTCACACGGTGGACCACCTACAGTACATTCCTGGCCACCACCACACATACCGCACTGCCAGCAAAAACGAAGTAACTGTTTAACCACAGAGCTGAAGGATTCCCCAGACTCAACACGGACTTCTTCAAAATCAGCAAGTCAGCAGTGGTTTCTTATTACAACAACCTCCGACATTCAACTATTTAACTCTTCCTGCTTTCTAGCACAAGCTTCCTCTGTCATCCAGGTTTTGGGTAACTAGATTCAACTCCGGCAAAGACACATCTCTCTTAGAGCATCATAAGGGCTTAGCGTGTTGACACAAAGAGAGATCCTTCACGTCAGACACATGTGAAGAAACGTGAAGAAAATATTTTTTAAACAGGACATGGGACTAGAAGGGAATTGTATCGACTTTATAAATATATAAATATACTATATTTACTACTTGTATTTTCAGTCCTTGTTATAGCTTTAGAGATTCTCATTGACTGATGTTAGCACTTCAAGTAGTGCCTCTTGAAATTGTCCCATTTCTATGATGAAGTGGATTTGTGGGTTAAAAAGCACAATTTATGAATTCCCACTTTTTTTCTCTTTATTTTACTCTTCTTCTTTGGTACACGGCCAGAACATATCAGCTTATTAGTGCAAACAGGCTGTTTCCGTTGCATACAGTAGACGATTGTAAATAGGCTATATTAGGAGCATTTAAAGACAAAAAGCTGGCCTTGGCATTGCGTTCTGTTTTTATTCCTCCCACCTTGAATCCATCATGGATTCCAGATTAATATTTTCAATTTTAGATAAGGCAAAAATCCCACACAAATATTATTTCCACAGATGTCTGCGAAATATGTGGATGTAATATCTAAATGGGAAGTGTATTTTCCTTTTGTTTCCTGTGCTTGTAGCATAGACTAATCGTGTATGAAAAAAGCTTTTATCAGTGTTGATTGGCAGCTTCATTGGAGCCTGATGGTTGTTAAAGTTCGTTTGATTTCCATCCACATATTTCCTGCTTTGTCATCTAAGGGATGACCGTCTCTCGCCCTCTCTACTTGGGTAGTGATCGGCCAGCTGCTTCCATCTCATCATGTCAGGTACTCGGTGTAGGAGCTGAGGAATGGTTAGGTTAGGAGTCGTAGCTTTGTGTTGGTGTGTTGGCTGAAACAATCAGAACTGAAAAAAAGGACATAAAGCATTAAATGATACTGTGAAATGTTGGTCTAGATGTTTTTATCAAGCAATGCCTTATTGTATTGAATCCCATAAGCTGTTCACTGAACAATCACGCTTTCATCACTATCACTGTCTTTGCTTTATGTGCAGTGTTATCAAGTACAATTTACCAGCTGTAAAGATTTGTTCTGGGATAGAATTTATGGTTGACATACCTCAGTAAGAAGAATTCCAATTGGAGAAGTTTCAACTATCTAAAGGAAATCAATCATTGGACTATTTCGTCAATACACACACGTCACACTTCAGGACACCTAAGTTAAAGTTCAAATTGAAACCATCAAGTCCCAAATCAAGAGTACTGTCAAGCCCTGAGACTGTTTAGTACAAAGTCAAGACAACTTGCCCGAGCCATCCATCTATCTTCATCTGTTCACCAGGGGCTGGGTGTCAGTGGCAGCAGACTAAACAAGTCTACTTAAACATCCCTCTGCCCTGCATCATTTTTCAGGTTTTCCAGGCAAGATGGGTCTACACCTTGGATGCCTCCCAGTTACACATGTCTTGAAGACCTTAAGGCATATTTATCAGATACCTAAAACCCTCCTTTGAGGCTTTTAGGTTTCTTGACCCCTGAAGATCTCTAGTAGGCGGACAAATATCAGTTAAGACAATATAGACCTTAATGTCAGAAAGATCAATCTGTAGGCACTGGAACAGAATTAAGAAGGTAATCTCAAGTCCAGATAACTCAGTCCCTGATCAGGCCTTGAAGGCAAGACAGTTGAGTCTGAAACCAAGATAACCCAGTTTCAAGTCAAGTCCTAAAGGGAAGACTTTGGAGGGGTAGGGTAATACAGATAACAAGTCAAGTGAAGAAAATTCATCCCCAAGTCAAGATACTTTAAACTTATGTGGGAACATTTCAGTTGAACCCAGTTGAGTCCATTTATAAACGACTCTTCAGTCCCTGGTGAACAACATTATAGAAATCTCTGTCTCAGTTGAAGTCTGTAAAGGGTGGAGTTACTTCTTGTTTTCTTTACAAAACTTTTTGAACCATGCCCTGATCAAATACCAAGTCCCAAATTAAAGAGATACTACCAAATTGAGGAAAAAACCACGCTATATGAATAATTTTATGTGCCAAGTAAAGGTTTTGAGTGTTTTCATGTTTTCGAACAGCTCATTTCTAAAGTAGTCCAAAAAAAATGGATGAAAACAAGTCTGTTCCAAAACAAGTCCCTAAGTTAACACACTCTGTTTCCAAGTCAAGACAATCCTGTCCTTACTTAAGACACTTCACGTTCCAAGTCATGGTAGAAATGGCAAGTTATTTTGAGACCCCTCAAATTTCATTAAATTTTAAACATCTATGTTCAGTTATATTCCAAATTAAAGACCTAGAAAGACCTCTTTCAAGTTGAGACAATTCAGTCCCAGGTAAAGGCAATTGAGCTCCAAGTCAGGACACTCAGTCTCAGAAACAGTCCTGAAGCCTCAAGTAAAGATTGTTAAGTCAGGACAGCTTCTTATTAAGTCAAGTTTATAAAGAGCCAGATCAAGGCTTGTACGAACATTTATTTTTTCTCATCCTGAGGCTCAAATTTCTGTATTCAGTATGAAATCATTTGTACTTCTTTTGACTCTTTATCAAACAAAAGTTAAAATGAAACCTAACTCCAGAGTCCAACAAAGCTTCATTTACATTGATGTTTTTATTATTTTGTCAGTTTCATGCTTCTGTATATAATGACTTAAATGCAACACCGTTTGTGATTGAATCTTTGTTTAGCAGAAAAGCAATGTTTCCATATCCAGATATCCATGAGCTCAAGTCGTATTTTATTTATAAGGACTACGAAGAGATCGTTGACCTTGTTTGAGGGCGGAAAGTCAGCCAGATGAGTTTCCTTTGACTTAATTTAAAATTGATGTGCTACTTTCCTGTTTTATGCTGGGTCTGCATTAAATGATGTCAGTTAGAGATTGTCTTCTTTGCTCTTTGTACGTAAAATATTTTTTTTTCTTCATAAGTGCTTGCAGGTCGTAGAGTTTGAAGCTTCGAGTAAGAGGGTTGTTAAGTGTCAAGTGGGCCTCTGCAGATATCTGTACCCCTTCACCTTGCTCTGCTGACAAACGTCTTCTTTGTTTCACTTAATTAATAATGATGTCATCCCGAGAGCCTTTTTATCTATGTGCAATATTTCCTACTCATGCTCCATAACTCTATAGCCACTTCGAGAAATGTTGTGAGGTTCATTTGCTGCCATAAAGGATATGTTGTCCTTTCATTTAGAGACGTGGTCTTTGATCATTAAAGGAGTCTGTTCTATACACAGCTTAGTGTGATATGAATGAACAGGTGTCTGTGTAACTGCACAAATAAGTGGAGACTCATTGAAAAGCTTGAAAACAACAAAATATGACTGTTCTTGTTCATTCTCTGTTTGTTTACAACATATTAAAGCACATCACATGTGTTGTATAACTATTTCACGATGCCTTCATGTTTGTAAGATCACATTTTGAAAACGTTGACAAGCAGTTAGCCCAAGGTTGAGGAACTCAATGACCTCGAGTGAAATCATACTTTTGATCTCATTACAGAACTTACAGTCAGCGTGCTTGGATTTTTTTTTCTCCAGGAATCACAGGATGTTTTATCATAGTTTGACTTCCCAGTTTACTGCTCTGTGCAACTTAATGTGTCTGAGGCCACGTTAATACACAGACTCCCGCAAAGATTCGTCATTTGCGTTTCCAAAAGCCACCCACGTTAACATAAGGATGGCGTGAAAACAATCTGCATTCATGCAACCTAAGAGGACAATTCACAACGATGTAGTGTCAATGCCAGGCCAGTAGTTGGCGATGTGGATATATGTGTGTGTATGTATATGCTGCTCGGAAATCAGCCATCATTGTTGTGGCTGTTCTTTCTTTTTCTGCCATTTTGTTGTGTGAGACGGTTGGCAATCCAACCTTGAGGCGTGTTACCGCCACCGACTGGACCAAAATGGCTTAACTGGAAGCTGTGGCTGTGCGCGAAACCTTCACCTGAAACTGCGAACGCACATGCAGTGACATCAGCATTTCACCCTGAAACGCTCTGCTCTGTGTTTATACAAGGCTGGATTGAAAGGCATTTTGAAAACTCTCCACTCTGGAGAGCGTTTGTAAAAGTTTTCGGCCAAAACGCAAGGCGTTCTCATCTAAACGTAAGGCCAAAATGCAACAAAATGTTATCAGATTTGACTGTTTTTGGCATCGTAGTCTGAGAGCTAGAATAGATGTGCCAGATGTGTCTCTGGTCTGGCTACAGTGCTGGATCAAGAATAGAATGGAATAGAACTTTATTGTATGTAACAAGTACAATGAAATTGAAGTCACAGCAGCAATCAAGGAAACAAAAGTAAGAAAGTGTATAGAAAATGCAAAAAGGTCCATGAGAAAATAGATGATGACAACTTGTCCATCATTCTCCAGTTCAGCCAGCCTCCACCTCCACAGGGTCCAGGACTGAGCTTCTTCAGCAGTCTGTTCAGTCACTGTCTCCTGGATCCTGTCTGCTCACAGCAGGTGAAGCTCTTCCAATGTGGCGTTGGTGTCTGATGTTAGCTCCATTAGCCATGTCTGTGAATAGCATGATGCTACTCTGCCCTCTGGTATTCCCTCTGTTGCTGGGTTAGCACGGCTAGCTCGTCCATCTTTTTGAAGATAAATCTTACGTTCCCAGTAACGATGGATGGAAGGACAGGTCCATGTCTTCACTTCTTAGCTCACACCTCAGAAGACTGAAGCGAAACACCTTCTTCCCCAATGTCAAATTACCCATCAACATTTAGTGCTGGAGAAAAGATCTTTCACTTTTGAACATTTAACCAACAAGTATAAAACTTCAGCTCAGACGTCTTCTTTGATCTAATCGTAATTATTCTTGCTCGTCTTATCTCTTGGGAAACCTTTCTCCAGCAACCATCTGCAGCTTTTATCAAAGCACAAATCAACACATGTCAGGAAGCACAAAAGCCAACCTTGAACTGCCTTGCAAACCAAAGTTTCACTGGTCAATGGGGAAAGACATCATCACCAAAAGTTCCCTTTATTTTTATGACACATGCATTAATACTAACAGCTCCCTTCACATCGTGTTCCATCTGAAGCCTTCTTGAAATTCATAGTCGCTGATGCATTTCTCTCAATACCAAAACACAACTCAATGGTTCCAACACTGTGCACACGAATGACGGTGGTTTTTCCCTCAATACTGGACCATTTGCATTTAGATGGAAAAAGGAACAAGGTTATTTGGACAAAATGGAGGAGCAATGGTAAAATGTTCAGCCATTTAACAATTTAATTCTTCTGCTTGAGAAGTTACAATCATCAGAAACGACCACGGAGCAAAGAGCTGTTGTTTTTAGTGTAACGTGCACTTTTATTATCAGCGATCTGACCATCCAGAGGGTCTGTCTGCCTGCAGGACAAAACACTTTGGCTATTCACGCCAACAATGTGAAGAACCCGCATCCCATAAATCCTCTTGCTCAGTCGTTGTGTAACGCTGATGTCCTGCTCTGAGCGGCTCTGATGAGATGACCTTTACTGTTTAAAAAGAAAACAACAAAACATGCAGACTTCTGGGACAAAGCCTGAACTTTTCTCTCTTTTTTTCTCCACTTTTTATTTCATTATTCCTGAAATCTGTTGGTGGAGCTGACTGGCAGAGTGAAGGATTACTCTTTAAGAATTTCAAAAAGCAGCTTCTGACCTTATATTTCACAGCGGACCTGATCCGATCAGAAGCCAAGGCACCGTGAGGGACAAGTTTTGCTCTGATTGATTGATGTGCCAAACAAAGAACAGCAGGACAAAAGGCAGCTGGGCAGGACAGAGCTGTACACAAGACAAAACAAACAAACATCTGAGGGACATCAACCCGACGCTGGAGTGATCGATAGTTTGGTATTAACACAGAATCGATGTACACGTGTGACTCTCTGGGGTCAATTGTGATAAGCTTAGATGTTTTTACCTGAATGTGTTGTTACGTTGAGATTGACTGAGTTTTAATCCGCGTTTCCACCAAGCAGTCCGTTTTGGTTCAGTACGGTTTGTCACAGTTTGGTACAGTTAAGCCTGATCCTGTTTGCGTTTCCACAGCAAACTGTGCCCTCTCGTGGTAGGCAGCATGTAAACCGGATGCCGATAGCAGCTGTTTAACAATAGCGTGACGCCGCAGCAGCCTGACACAGTTTACCCTGCAAATAAATCAACGAAGAAGAGAAATGCGACACAGTAAACAAAGAACACAGATGGGAAACATCCAGCATTTCATCCTCTCTGTGATCGGCATGTAGCTCTTTGATACAAAGTGCAATTAAGCTTCGTTTCAGAGAAGTCTGAGTGCCACCAGGAGAAATGCAGCCACTGTCAGGGTAAGTGACGATTCTTTTGACCAATCAACGGTCTGCGGTGTTGTAGCTCCACCCTCCGAGAGTGGATCGGTTTAGTCTGGCACCCATACGAAAGGGTCCCAAAAAGTGGGACGGCTTGTCTTGTTTTTTTTGGGATCTATCCCAGGATAAGTCAGTGGAAACGCTGTAAAATGTGTGCCGCACTGAGACAAACAGAACCAGACTGCTCGATAGAAGCCCGGCTTTAGCCTCTTTAAGCGTTTTTGGGGGGTTTAGAGTCCAAGGGGACAATCTCAGCACAGATTATACCCTGATTTGGCGGTGGTGACCAAATACAGAGCTCAAAAGAGAAAGCACTGACATTTAAGGTGGACACAAAATAAGACTTTATAACGACAGAAATCAGTCAATATTTAACCAGCTGGGTGACGTTATCCCCATCTATTGTCTCATTTTTAGCAAATGTAACAAAGGCAAAGACAGCACTCTCACTTTATCTGAAGCTAATTTTAACCTCTTTGTAAGAAGTTGTTAGCCCCAGTTGTGTGTTTCTAGTTAATCCTTCGTGTGGACTCCTTTTTTGTAGCATTTCTCGAGACACTACTTGTCGAAACATTCATTTATTGCTGACTTAACCACCCAGGCAGAAACAGGAGCCATTATCTGAGCTGCAATTATACCAACAACAACCAACCTGAGCAGAAATTGGACAATTTGTGTTATTTATGGTTCACAGCTCGAGCGCGTCTCCTCCGGGGAGGAAGGAGCGGATACGGGCTTCATGTAAATGCAAAGAGGTAATAGAGCGGGTTGTTTAAGGGGGCTGGATGTGTAAACACCACGGCATTCACCGGTTACCACACCACCATGGGAGCCTGATGATGAATGCAGCTAATAGGCCGACACTACACACACAAACACACACACTCGCCCACTCATACACACAAGCTTATATTGATTGCTCTGACACACTGCTTCAGCAGTGCTTAAATGAGAGGAGTCAATTGCTGAGCTGTCTCCGAGACGGCCTCGAGTGTTTCTGCCATGGGATGGATCGGTGGTGAATGTGGAAGGACGCAAAGATTAAAAACAAGAAAAAGAAAGAGGGGAATTGTGTTACTACATACTGAGGAGGAAATTCCCCAAGAAATCGATTGTTTTGCTCAGCAAACACAAAAAAGTCTGAGAGCTTTACAGAGACATTTTCTTCTTCTTGATTGATAAGCTCCTCTTAATAGAGAATGGTCTAACAAAGGTATTTGTATTTGTGTGTGTGTGTGTGTGTGTGTGTGCGTGTGTGTGTGTGTGTGTGTGTGTGTGTGTGTGTGTGTGTGTGTTTGCCTTGCTTCTTCTTGAGTTAAAACCCCCCACGCCTTTCTCCTCTCTGCACACCTGCCTCAAATCTGCAATCGAGCCTGCAGTATAAGAACACCAGCTCCTTTTCACCCGCTCCTCGCCAGATTGTCTGCTCACCAATCGTATTTCAGAGTCAGCCTCCTGAACCACAAATTAGGATTATTTTGAGTCTTCATACAGACTAGTCTGGATTAATTGAGGGTTTCACTTGTATCCAGTGTCTTGCTGAATCTAGAGCATTGGGAGTTTTTGCTTTTGGGCCCAGTTTCCAGCTAAAACCTGGACCCTCAGATTCAGACAACTTTATTAATCCCCCAGTTAGAAGGAGCAGCTCATACACATTAGAAAGAAACAAAGAAAAGTTAATGCACAAGCAACAAACGACCAACACAAGGAGTTAAAAACACAAATAAGAGTTAAAGAAGACAATGGCTACGTTTACATGCAGTCAATATTTGGGTTTGGGTCAATATTCCGGTTTCTGGAACAGAGGGTTTTTCCTGTTTACATGGTAGCCCAATCAAAACAGCAACGCACGAGCAACATCTTGACACACGAAAACGTCATGATGCAATGGGCGTCCTCTCTGCTTCGTCGTGCTGTATCCATAGCAAGTTAATGTTCCTTCCGATGGGCATATCCCAATAGGCGTAAACATGAACAAATATTCAGGTTCGAAAAGGAGTAACATAGGGGTGTCTTTCAGGTTTTTAAAAAACAGAATTTGAGCATATTCTGTCACGTTTTTTCAAAAAGGGTAATTGGTGTGGGCTGCACGGTGGCACAATGGTTAGCACTGCAGTCTCATAGCAAGAAGGTCACTAGTTCAAATCCCCACCTTGGCCAGTGGGACTTTCTGTGTGGAGTTTGCATTTTCTCTCCCTGCATGCGTGGGTTCTCTCCGGGTACTCCAGCTTCCTCCCACAGTCCAAAAACATGCTCACCAGGTTAATTGGTCACTCGAAATTGTGTGTGAGTGAATGGTTGTCTGGTTGTCTGCATGGTACACCGCCTCTCGCCCGACGACAGCTGGGATAGGCTCCAGTCACCTGCGACCCTGAACAGGATAAGCCGTATAGAAATTAGATGGATGGGGTAATTGGTGTTTACATGGCCAAGTGCAACAAAGCTAATATTTCGAATATGAAAGGGTGAACGGCTGCATGTAAATGCACTGAGTGATGGTGGACACAATTAAAAGTCAGCCATACTTAAAAAAAAAAAAAAAAACACAATCTTAATAAAAGAATAATTAAAAGATGACAGATATGTGGCATCAGAAAATAAAAGGATCATTAAGAAGCTTTCAGTAATCTGATCACAGATTTTGAATAGCGGTAAAACATACTGGTGACGTAGAGGGAGCAAGCAGGATCCACCTGAAAGTGACTATGTCCAGAGGAAACTTAAATACTGTGTTGTTCTGAGGATCTGCTGGTTACCAGTGGAGTTTAAATCTCTCTGTTTTACACTGATTATCTTTAAACAAATTTATACAGGACAGGAGGCTTATGTCAGACCATGTGTGTAGGTACTGTGTTGGAAAAAATTAGAGCAAAAGGATTAGAGGGACATTTCCAGCTTGAACCAGAAAAGAACATGAGTGAAATAAAAAGAAGATAAATTGAAATCTGCAAGAGTTCATTCACAACATGTGTCTGTTTGGATTAGAGTCCATTTGTTCAAGGACTGTAGATGCATGCATCTTTGTTCACCTGCAGGGGGAATGGTAGTGCAAAAAATAAACAAAACATACAGGAAAGTTGAGCACTGAAAATAAAAAAGATAACTTACTCAGTTTTCTCACTCAAATGTTCAAGAGTGGATATAGTTTTTTAAAAAAGGATAAATTAAGTAATCAAGCTGACTCTGTCTGAAGCGGTTTATTGTTTAGCATTTGTTCTGATTCTCAACAGGGAGGCACAGCTGAACATCACCTCCTGTGGGTGATACAATATATTGATAAATACATCCTACAACCTCGAAAAAAAACGAAACAAAAAAAACCTGTCCCTTCAGATTGTTGTTTATCTTTTTTCATTTAAACATTACATTTTGAATAACCAGGAAGGTATTTATCGAAGACAGGGATCTAGAACCTTTACTGTCAAAGGAGCTATTTTGCCTCAGCTCACCTGGATTAAAGTCATTCAGACAATACAGTGTATGAATGCTGTACATAAAATAAAGTGAATAATTATCTTAACAAGAAGTTTTTTGAAATTACAAAAACGTATATTTACAAAAAGAATACTCGAATCTGTTAACATATATTGATAATCTATCTTGACTCATTGTTTTCGTTTGCTAATTTCTTGTCAAGCGTGTATATTGAACTGGCACATTGGCAGTTTATTGAATTCATCCACAAAATCAAAATCTCTATTTTCTTCCAGATTTCTCTTTTTGTTGATTCAGTTATCTTACCAGAGGTGTAAAACTTGAGCTTTATCGCACGATGTGATCTGTATTGGTTCAACAAAATGTAAACTACTGGTTTTATTTTGTCAGTGCTGTTAATCATCAATACCCTCTGTAAGAAAACTAAAAATTCTGTATTTCAATAATATTTTTTAAAGCTACAATGAAGAAGAGTCAAAGAGTCACAGACCTGTTAGACGTGTCCACACTCCCACATTTTTTATAACCCTCACATCTCAAGAAGAGAGTGTTTCAAAGGTATCTTCCTGTAGGTAATAATCCATAATATGAATATGATTACACCCTAAGCGTGCTCAGAGAAATTACCGTCCAGCTGAGCCGTGCGGAGCAGCAGGAACTGTCCAGAAAACAACTATTACATCATAACCATAACCAGAAAGTATAGAAGTCATTATTTAATCTCCTCAGATACAGAAGAAACATCCTTATTGCAGAAAACTGTGTTCAGAGGAGGCATTACTGAATGTTTACTGCAGCAGCTGGAGAGTTTTACAGCACAGTGGATTTTTACTTCAGAGTTAAAGTTTGTACATCCAAACGATCTGCTTTAATATCTGTAACATGAGACTGTAGACCGGTGTTCAGCTCAGCACAAAGACCACAGAGCTCACAAAGCACAAGTTCTTATTTTAATTGCTAAACACTAAAACCTTTCCTCCTGGTAGAAGAAGAAAAAGGAGATTCTGACACAATCTGAAACCCAAGAACAAAGTTTTTCGGGTGCTCACTTTTGGAGGTAAAGTTTCATGAAAACAGATAACTTTGCTCTCAGAGACGGTGAGGGCTGATAAATGGAGCCCAGGGTGAGATCCATGCATCAAATGAAAATCTGCCATGTTACATTCTGCACATTAAATATCCCACATGGTTATTTTTCCTGCTCTGGAAATCAAAAAGTCCCATTTCTATGAGCTCCACATCCAGAGAAAACATTCTTCAATTATAGTCAGAGCCTCCTGCCAGACTGATGAATTAAAATCCCGCCTGCGTTGTCTTATTGACAAGCACCTCCATTAATCACAGAACATTCACACAATTCAGACTCCATCTGCTGCTCAGATAACAATGGAAGAGGTTTCTAAATCCTCCACAGGCTGGGTTCTTTCTCCTCCCTCTCATCCGTCCTGCTCCTCTGCACCTTCAGCCTCTTTTTTCATCTCCTGGTCAATGTCACTTTGACTTTTTCCTCCCAGGGTTTAAAACCATGAATCCAAGCTGAGATTCAGACTTCAGGGCCACAAAGCAGATCAATGTGAGGCTCAGCAGAGATCAGTGTGTGTCTGCAGAGACCAGCTCAGGAAATATATATTAAAAAAATAATCTGTGGGACACCTTTAACACTTCTAGTTTATTTTCTGTCACGACATGAGCTGAATGTTGATCAGACTGTTAGTTAAAGGTTAAACCTGCCGGTCCAAATGTTTCACTCCCAGAAATTCACAGCAGAGGGAGTTTAGGGGAGCTTGCAGCAAATCTGCGGGTTTCGAGCCTCTTCAACTTTCCAGCTTGGTTAAATCCCTGCTTTAAACTGTTGTGTCCGGGCTCAGCAGGTGTCTGTTTGCAGCAAACGAGCTCCGATAGAGTCACTGTACACAACCTGTCCAGCAGTAAGACGATGTATTGATCCTGTAGGTCTGTCATTGTGTACAAACATCAGAGGGTGATGTTTACTGTCTGTCACACACATCTTAGGCCTCTTCTGAGAAGATTTAAAACTGAAAATATTCAATTTTATTCAGAGGCATTGTTAAATTTTTCTTAAATTTGCCATCAGTTCATTTTTCATTCAACCTTGAGTTAATCTCTGATAAATAAACTTAGTTTTTTATGGGGCACTGATCGTAAAGTTGCACACACTGCAATTAACAACATTCCTCCACATTGAGCTGTAAAACATCACTTTTTCTGCAGATTTAGAGAAATATTTGTGAAATATATATAAATGTTGAATGTTTTATCCAAATGTGAAATGTTATATCTAAATATTGAATGTTATTTATAAATGCTATAAATAAATGTCCTGATACTAAATATTTAGCTAAACATTTAGTCTTCATTCTAAATATTTGGCTAACACTAAATATTTATCAAAGATTTATAAATCTTAAACAAAGATTTATAAATATTTACCAAGGTACCCAAATACTCAGTCAAGATTTCTAAATCTGAGGCAAACGTTTCTGTAGAGGCCATTTTAAATTGTTTCTTACAGAGCAAATCATCCAGAGTTTTCAGTTTTATGCTCGAGGGATCAAATTCATTTAAATATATTAACTATAGAACAGTTAAGTAGGTAGTTTATGTTAATATATAGATTTATTTCCACCATTTGAAGTGCTTGACTATGGGTGGAGTTTTGTTAACAAGGGCAGTCAGTGCAGAGTGAGTGGAGCTTAAAGGGATAGTTAAGTTTTTTTGAAGTGGGGTTGTATGTGCTCTATGTGACCACTAAGGACATTAGATACAGTAGAAAGTTGTCTCCTCTCCCTCAGTAAGACACAGACTGTAATCGATGGTGATGAGGAAATAGGCGCTAACAGGGAGAGACCGTACCAAATTCAAAGGCTATTTTCTCTGCCTACAAGAACTAAAATCAAAAAGTAATACCACAGTTTCAGAGTTCGCTACATAAAACATTTTTTACGTGCATTAAGTCTTCAGAAATATAAACATTTATCCGGACCTAACTAACTGGTCATGTATCCTTCCGCACAGCGCTATTGCGCTCAGTCCCCCTCCTCCTTTCAGCTGTAGGGAATGTAAACAAGCTATGCTTCGGGCGCCGGTTGTAGCCTCGTGTAAGTTTGATCAAATATCGTAATTTTTTTGTTTGTACTCTAAGGATTGTGAGGCAGCGTAGAAAATTCAAAATGAGTGACTATGACAGCGACGATGAAGTTCCATTCACTTCGGAACCAAAAGGATACCTGTATGAACCGGAGCACACAGAAGAGGAGCTGCTACAGATGGCGACTGAAATGAATACAGAGGAAACATCCACGGACACTGGACATCAAGACAGAGTCGGAAATACTCAGTGGTGTAAATGTCTGAGCTGTGACTCAATGCCTACGGATGCTGAGTGTTACTGCTGTCACGAGTGGAACTTGGTTACAGACACTCTTCAGGATTTGTCTGAGGACACTGTGTGAATTGTGTGTTCAATTGGGCAAACGAGATCCTTAAGAAATGAACAACAATAATGGAGCTTGTATCTGTAAAATAAATGGACCATGAACCAGATTTGTGAGTAATAGACTTATTTTGAAAAGTTGAAAAGTGGACACGCATCATGACAACAGCTAAGGCTCCTCTCATGTAAGTAGCTTTAAAAAACATGGCAGGATTTGCCACTAGACTTTCTAAATCTTGAGCAAATGTTTCTGAATATCAAGTCAAGATTTATAAATCTTTTGCAAAGATTCAAAGATATTTGCTAAGATTTCTAAATATTTAGCTATGATACAAATTCACATTTCAATCTCAAGGTCTACTTCTTCGATGTCGGCCACTGGATCTTCAACAGCGCCATCGCAGCACTTGGTTACTTGGTTTATTTTAACAGCTGATTTAGCTGACTGTGTTTGACTTTCTCAAAATCCACTTGGCTGGGGCGCTTCCTCCAACCTTTATTTTGGTACTGGTGGGAGGAAGTATGACTTTGCAGATTGCATGTGCCAAAAAGTGGGACAGATGGTCTTAGTTATTTGGTGATCTGTCCCAGGATAAGTCAATGGAAACGCGTGAAATATGTGCAGTGCCAAGACAAACCAAACTGAACCGCTTGGTGGAAATTGGGCTAAACTGACATCAATTACTGCATTAACAGCAACTTTCTCAAACTTTGACATCAATAAATCTGAGCCCAAATCCCTCCATCCACAGATTTTTTGCATCTGAAAGGTTAACTTCATCCACTTTCCTTCTTTTACCTCTGTAATTTTGCATAACTCGGACTCAAAATATCCAATACCTCATGGCTTCAACTCCCTGTCTTGCATCTTTGAGCATTTAGAAAAGTATTTTATGAGACCTGTCAATTATTCTTATCATTCTGTTCGCTCCTGGTGTCAGAACAGGAACTCGATGTGGGACCTCCTGTTTCCTGCATGAGGAGCAAGCTGAGGTGAGGTGTGAGGCTCCCCGCTGCTGTAACACGATGAAACGAGGATGTTCAGCAGTCATCAACGAGCTGCTGCTGATCTGACTGAATCCTGCTGGGAGCTATCTGACAGCGAGGGCCACCAGCCGAGCCTAGCGCCTGTTTACTCACATGCCTGTGTGCGCTCACATGTGTGTTCGATCTGCTCGCCTGTTTCTGATCGTTTCTTAAACACCGTGAAAGTGTTATTTCTGAGAGTCGGCGCATGTGGCGACTTAGAAGCAGTGGCGCTTAATCTGGGCAAGTAGGCTGAAGAGTCTCTGAGGATGTTTTTTTAGAGGGGCATGAAGTAAACGCACCAAGAGAAGAGAAAATGCTCACCATGCTCCATAAATTTCTGCAGGAAGCAGCTCTGAGGCCCCCAGCAGACAAGAAATTCATCCATCAGAGGCTCCTTCTGCAGAGTTCAAAACAGGACGCTCAGGGTACATGCACTTTTCTGGTTTTCGCTTCCCAGGATCAGATAATCCAGATTTTTTGTCTTTTTTTCCAGGAAAAACTGGATTGGATCAACCAGATACAGAAACTGACTTGTTGGATTGGATCTTACAGTCAGATGATGAAACAAACCAAATGAAAGGTTGATATTTGTCTGGATAAAACCTCCAGTTTCTCCTACATATTTCAGAAAAATCCCATCCAAACCAAACCTGGATGATCCAAACAGGGTGTATCAAGACCCGTCAAAGTCTTCGTTTCACACTCATACCTCAGACCTACTCAGCTCTTCTCTGACCTCTCTTCATGTGTGGTTCAGCTCCATCCACAGAGCCGGCGTCTCTGCCACCCCGGTATTACGAGGTACATGAACAGCTCGTCTCGTGAGGCGAACTGTCCCAGATTTTTAAGACACTGTATGACCTTGATTTCTGCAGGAGAGAAACCTACAGAGCCATGATTTATTTCCTGAAGCCTGAAGGAGAGGCTGCAGTGTGATGCGGTGCAGCCTACTTTAGTGTGGAGGCCATAAAGGGAGGAGTTAGGATGGTAGACATGCTGGATTCTGACCCGATAACAGGTCGGAGTATGAGCAACAAATGTGCTCATGGAGAAAGAAAGTAGTCTGCAGACTTGGATGAGTTTGTAGATTTTGCTGCAAATTAAAAAAAAAAAAAAGTGAAATAGTTTCTAGAAAAGGCAGAACCAGACTTCATAATTTGCTAAAAGGAAAGTGCAGCATCGAGTCCCCTGATGTGGAAACCAGGCTACCTGCTAACCTAATTAACACGGCCTCCCTCCCCTCCTGTGATTTACCAAATCACAGAGTGCTAATTTCACCCGACACCCACCGGATACCTGAAGAGAGAGGAAGAGTGTTTTGTTATCGGGTAACTTCTGTGTTTGCTGTCATGCTGCAGTGATGCACAAAACAGAAAGTGAGACGGAGTGAGATAAGGAACACTTTCAGAGCTGTTAAGTTGTCCTGATGCGGAAGTGTTACTCAGGGATCCCTGCTTTCCCTCTGAGGGCTCATTTTGATATCAAAGCATTGAAGCGGGGTCAGAATAATCCCCTTTCAGCTGGCACTGGACCTCCACGATGCTCTTGAGGCTGAATGGGAGTAAATCCCTGCAGCTGGCTTCAAACTTTGTGTTTAACGCCTGAAAATGGAGGAGAGGGGACTGTCAGAGCAGCAGATTTTGGTGTTATATTCTGTATCACAAAGAGACAAAGTAGATGTGTTGGTTTTAAAAGAGTCCCTCCAGGCAGATAGATAAAAGTATGTGTCTGATATCAAACTCAGGATATGAAGCTATCACACTTTACAGCTGACATAAGTTTTAAGAACTTCATCCCATTCGACCGTTTACTAAAGTTTTTATCGAGCTCTACAGAAAATTGCTGCAAAGCCCATTTTGCAATAAAGCAAGGTAGTGATGGGATTGTTTTCTTCTCTAAGCTGTTTCTTTGAAAAAGAACAAATTCTGTTTCATTAGATGAAGTTGTTTCAGTGTTCATTTAAGACTAGACAAGTGGAGGCAATTGTAGCTGTTACAAAGGAAGGTGGAGCTGGCGTTTTTAATATGGGGACCACCATCGTTGGGTTTCAACAACACTGGATGTTACCATTGAACGGTTTTGAAGCCAAAATTCCCCTGTCACAAGCTCAGCCATCGGCAGCAGTTGTGCAGCCAGAGTCTGCGCAGTAAAGACTGTGAGTGGAGAATCTGAGTGGAGCCAGGTGACAAAAATAATAATCTTTTTTTTTTTCTTTTTTTTTTTTGTGAGTCTAATCTCTTCCTGACTCTACCTCCCAACATATTTTACAATCCCTGAAAAAAATACACAAGAACGGCAGCTGTCGATCAGAGTTAAATGTGACGTAAAACCTTGTTTTTAACCTCTTATAACTAATGAAAATGAAACTTTTCAGAAAAAAGAGGACTTGAATACAAGAAAGCCAAATGATATCTTCAAATCACTACAACAATCAAATGTGAGAAAAATTTCTACGAGGAGTATCAATTTTTTAAAGTTTGACCATCGCCCATCTGGAATGACTGGAGAGCCAGGTTTTTTGACCGATACTGCAGCCAGCCACCAGGGGGAGCAGCTTTTGTAGCGACCTCACTTTGAGCCAAGCAAGATGACAATTTAACAGTTTTTTAAAAGTCTATGGTTCCCACACTCCCCACTCCTCTGATGAGTCTCTCTTCATTTATGTTGGGCTGTAAAACCTCAAACTTGTTGAGCCCTGGTCTGGCTCAGTTCATAATGTCCCTTTGTTGTTGTAGTCCAGCTGAGTCACTGGGTGTTTTTAGCTTGTTTCCATGCATGACTTTCTGTCCCGCTCAATCTTCCCTATGAATTACGGCATCACAGCTCTGCCATCCAGAAAAAGTATGATGGCTTCATATTAGCTGTGACCTGCCCGACCAGCCACTCAGATGGACCACAACAAATCCAGTGTAAGCTGATGGGTTGACTTGATTGGAAACCTTTCTGAGCCTGTCTGATGGTGGAACGCAGGTGGAGACACATCTGGTGTGTTTCAGCCATGATGCAGAAACTTTCTTCTGTCGTATTTTGTTTTTGGGAACATGTTTGGTTTTCTGCATTTTTTCACATCCTACCAGGTCGTCTCAAGGGTTGTTTGACTTTTAAGATATGCCACAGGCTACTTATAATGTCATGTATGCTGGCAGATTAAATTATCAACAACAAAAATGTCCTGTGAGATGTGCCAACACATTCTTTATGTCATTTTGAGCTATGTTAAGATGGCAAAAACTCAGAATCAATTGCTTGATGATTTCATTTTTCTCATACTGCAATTTTTCACAATTATTAGAAAACAGACACCTCGCATTCATTGTGCAAGGTGGGGTACAGATTCAAAAAACACATCCAATAATAACCGACTCAGTGTGTAAAGGCCTTATATGAGTGCAGACAAACCTCTACATGTTAAGATGTAGAAATCTCTGAATCTGTCTATAGACTGATCAGAATGCTCCGTTTTAAAAAATAGTATGAGATCTTCACAAAATTTAAAATGATGGTCATACCATACGGATCTTCTAATTGATTAATGACACGTTGGAGGAGCAGGCCACAAACACCAAGGCTTACCCAAAGCTCTGCTCCTGACAGGCTTCTAGAGGGCCAGCCAATCAGAAGGAAGGGGATTTGAGGGGCAGGGAGCCTTAAAGAGACAGGCAGAGGCTATCTCTTAAAGGGTTTTCTAAAACACCGGTAAGAAAAAAAAAATTTTTTTTTTTTGAGCTGTAAATTATGTAAAGATTCTACGGGGGCACCAGAGGGACAGAATAAAAACTCAAAAAAGAACAATGCCCACTCTTTAAGCCAAGCAGTCCATGTATGTACCATCTTTGGTGATAAAACAGGTTTAACATTTCCCTCTCTGGTTTCTCATTTGAAGAGAAATGTTCACATCACCTCTGATTCCTACAAGAAAGCAGGAATAACTCCCCCAAATCCTTAAATGTTTACCCCTCTGAGGATTGCCAGGCTAAAGAGAGAAAGACTAAGGAGACGAGCAGTCTCCCGCTCTGTGAATTCACCTCATCTGGCCCCTCAAGTGTCTGCAAACCGCAGTGAGTAATCTGCTAAAAGAGAAAATAAAGAAACTCATAAATGTTTTGATCTCAAATGGCAAAAAGATTGGCCCGCTAAGGTCAAACCTCTTTGTGTTTCCTCAGAGTCTGGATAATTAAATGTGGCATGACAGTTTGGAGCAAACAAAAACAGAGAGGGAGAAGAAGAGCACACTCATGAATAATTCAGAGTGTTAGTCTTTCAGCGAATGGCGCTTTCTAATGAACTATGAGTGTAAGAAAATAAAGCTGCCAAGAACGTGTTGATACTGACAACGTTTGAGGCAATTACAGACTCAAACGTGCAGAACTGAGGTGTCAAACACAATCAGACGTACAGTTTGAGATTGTAACCGTGCACGAGGAAGATTTTCACACAGGCCACCGTCTCGGAGAGAAAAACTCTGTTATTTGAATTCTCCGACTTTGAGGAGCTGCTGTAATTATATCTCTGCTCCTTTTTTGAAATGAAGCGAGTAAAAAGAAATCAATGGCTGTCTCAAAAAAAAAAAAAGATGAAAAAAGGAGGAAAAACTCAATCGTATCGACGTAATCCGAGGGAGTGAGTGTTCCTCTGCTTGTTCTGAATGAAATCTTTTCAGCTCAGAGGATGTGAGGCGTCCGTCATCACGGAGGAATTTATTGATAAATTACAAGATGATTCAAACCTCGGAGGAAAGTGTCTCAGTGGGAGCAAGGACAGAGTTGGTGGTGGTGGACTTTGGCTTTATCCTTCTATAAACGCTGGATGCAGTCTCTGTGATGTCAAGCTTTGGCGCCCAAAGCTTATTGACGACAGTCGCTATGTTGAAAAAGCTGATTCAATATCCGGTTGTCTAAGAGATGATGTTTGTCATGAGTGTTCATGACCTTGATCCCATGCCTCCGTACCACCTCTGTACTCTGTCTGCATAACAAGCAACATGGAAATAACAACCACATCGAGCAAACTGCGTAGAAGTAATTCATCTCTTCCTCAGACTGACGTGTGAACCAAATGAGGCGAGCATGTGGTCTAACTTCATCAAACACTGAGCCGTCTCCACGCCGAGGACCAGTTAATGAAACCGTCTCTGAGGCCAGAGCTGCCCATCAGGCTGAGCGTTTGTGAGAGCTGGGTGTAGGTCACGGTCACACTAACAAACTGTTCTTACATCACACAGAAAATAAGAGAAGAGGGGGATAATGTTCATCACTGGAATGTAAGATGATGTTTTTCCCAGCAGGCCACAGGGCAAAACAGTGAGAGTTGTAAACACACAATGAAACTTTCGCAGTGCTCGCTGTTGTCTGCGCTCCACAGGGACTTCCTCCAGGTGACTCAGTCCGACCACTTTATTGACGTCCTGCGTGCTACAAAAAGCTCACATTTATCTTTATTAGTCCTAAACATCCACGCTGCCTCGACCATCAAGGTGTCATCAGATGTCGGGTCTGCTCTGCATACACACAAAACCTAGAGGCAGGGATGTAAAATCCTCCTCCACACGCTGCAGGCTCTCCTCCTTCCAGCTGATGGCTGTGTGGATCGATGGCATTGATTGGTCCCTGCAGCTGTGAGGGGAATTAGCATTTCAAAAGGAACTCAAGCTCAGGGCTGAGGAATTAAATCGACCTGAGGGTTTCTCCATCAAAGGTGCGACACGTCTAAGCCTTGACCTGTGATCTCAGTGAAGACAGACTGTACGACACACTGTGCGTCTTTTAAAAGTCTTGTTGCGATGGAAACCCAGCCATTATAGAGAGCTGACCGCGGGTCCTCAGCTGTGTCTTCGTGCAGGGATAGAGGAGCTCCATCTTTATCCCTTTGACCTCCATGAGATTGCTCTTATTTCCCCTGGTTCAAAAAGCCGGGCCCTCCTGATTTCTTAAATGAGATGTCAGAGTCTCTCTTGTGAAGCACTCTCATAACTCGCTCTATATTGCCTTACCTGGTTTGTAACCTCAACCAAAAGCTCTGGACTGTGATTCAGACCTGACATCATTAGAGTTTTATTGCCTGTAAGTGGATCACACAGGCGAGGGATGGAAGTGTTTTAAGGTTGCGTGAAGTGCTCAGTTACCTCAGGGTTTTTCAGACATCAAAGTTTCTGTCTTTTCACTGTCTTTGTCTTTTGTTTTTGGGTATTTAATCCTCAAACCTTGTTAAAGAAAGAGGGGCTCAGCAGTGCAGGAGCCTCTCGGGGGACTGTTTCTGTCTGCATTCCTCTTCGCTGTCAATAAGTCAGACTGATGCTTTCTGCTCGATCCTCGTGTGATTCAGCCACAAGGGAGAGCTTATGTACAGCACTTTGAGCACTGTAACAATCATCTATACACTAAAGGTGCTTTTTAACCACAGGAACTTTACTAAGGAACTTTTTGAGATACTATGTGCTTTTTCAACACCGGAGCCAATCTTTACCAGCACAGGCTGAATACCCTCCAGGTTAACTGTGGTGTTGCAGATAACGATGCCGTTGTTGTCTTGCTACCCTCTGCTGGTCTGGTGATGGCTGAATTTAAATAATCAACAAGCCATAGGAACCCTGTAGTTCCAGGAACTTCACCTTTGGTCTGTCCTCTGGTTGGAGGTGAACCTGAGTCATATGCAAACACTACAAAATCTTTATATTGATGTTTTAACGAATTCCTTTTTGTTTCTGTTTTAAAGGTCATCTTTCCATCAATAACCCTTCACACCTGTGACATACGTGTCCTTGGATCCTCTTCTGATGGCTCTGACATGCACATGCTAATCCCACGGGTGGGATTTCTTCCAGTTTTTCCAGCCTTTTTTTCTCTGTCTGGTAAAAAATGTTCTGTTTTTATTATGATCAGTCCACGAGTCACTGGAAAATGCTCGTTTTGAATTATTTACCACCACAGATAAAAAAACAAGCCCTTGAGTGAGAGGAAGCAAGACCTCCTGACCTGTGCTGATTTATTTACAGCATAAGTCGGCTGTTACACACACACACACACACACACACACACACACACACACACAGAAAGAGAGAGAGAGAGAGAGAGAGAGAGAGAGAGAAATACAACAGAAAGAACGTCAATAAAATGAAAGAAAATCAGAAAAGGCCATAGACAAGTAAGAGCTGCTATATACTCATTTTTTGGTCTCTAGATGGCAGCAGAGGAGGTTTTACCACAACTGAGTCTGATGACCCATCATAATTTATAATATATTTGGAAAACTTTTTAAAATATGTGGTTCCTTGCAGAAAAAAAGAAATACAGTTCTTTATGTTTGTTTTATAGCAGATGAATTAAGTTAAATATTTACAGCCTTTTTGCTTAGCTTTTGGTCTCCTCCACCTCCTGATGTTAAATATCCCTCTTTTCCACATGCCATGAGGTATGTTCTGCTATAAGCCCATTCTCTTTTCTGTATATTTTAATTGATTTCAGTCAAAAGTTATAATAAACATGTAAAGAGAGAAGAAGGGAGAGTATTGTAAACCCATTGGAGCACCAGTGCTCCCATGCTCTTTGAGTTACCGTAACTTCTCAACTATTTGGGCAAGCAAAAAAATTCAAAGGGTCCCTTAAAGAAAATACACAAGCTTTACCGGCAAAATAGGAGGTATTACAGTACTGCAATGATGTTTGATGCTGCGTTTCATTTGTACTCGGAACTAGGAAGTTGGAAGTGTGAGTGACGTCATCTGCGAGTTCGACATTCCAGTTGCCAAGTTGGGAAAACTTGCCTGACCAGCAGTATTTCTGTATATAACCATTCAATAATGCTTTATATAAGGCTGATTTGTTGCAACAAACACTAGTCAGAAGTTCTAAAATAAAAAGAAGAAAGCAGGAGCTTAATTACTGTTTACCCCCGAACTTGGAATTTCCTACTGGGAACTTACAAGTAGGAAATTCCAACCTCGGAGGGGGGGGGCGTTCCCACTCAGAACTCTGAAATTCCGACGTTCGAGTACAGATGGAATGCAGCACAAATCACGGGCATCTCATTACTGTAACTCTTCAACTATATAGGCAAGAGAAAAAAAACAAGCAGTTCCCGAAAAAAAGGAGATGAGCTTTCCAGGCATGATCTCTGACTTTTTAAGGATAAAATACAAAAAAAAAAAAAAAAAAAAAAAAACTGTCTAGGAGGCCTGTATGATACTTGGATGATAAAGGGTTAAATAAAGTCAAAGACATGGGTTAGATAGAAATGTAAATCATTCAAAGTAAGGCAGAGTGTTCAAAGTTTGGCTGTTCTTGTACACAAACATGTCACCTGTGAATATAATTTCCATCACTTTGTGGTGAACATTTAAAATTAACTTCAACTTAATGATCCTTCACCTAACCCTAACCACACATCAATGTAAAGTCATCACTTACACTCTAAATTAAAGCGCTGATACTGGTTATTTTGGAGGGCTGTTGTGCAACACGAGTTGATTGCAGGTGGCATAACTTGCCTTTTTTCCTGAGAGCTTCCTTAATGCACTTAATACTAAAACTTGGACGCTGAGTGAGGTTCTTATATATCTCTTAGAGAGCATCAGCACAGTTTTTACCACACTTATGCTCTCTTAAACATCACCCAAGCTGCATATATCAACTAAAGGAGACTGAACAATGAGTGCATATAGGAAGTCTCTTCCAGTAGGTGTTTAAAAGAATGTGAACGTCTTCAATATACGTGAAACACTCAGTTTTCTGTCATTCATCTGTGTCTATTGAAGGCTGCAGGCACTCCACTTCAACACGGGAAAACACATGACTCACCACAGACTCATTATTAGATAACGTTCAGCAGATATCTTCAAATTATTCATTTTAAGTGTGAAAATCTCCCTCTGAGTGTTTTCTTCTGACCTGTGAGCTTCACCCACTGAGACTTGCAGAAACAAACACAGACAGGCTGTCATCAGAGGCACAGACCTGTTAATCCGGGGCTAAAGCACCAGCATCATGAGGACCAGCCGAGACCATCAGTGAGACGACACTTTCAGGTCACGTTTGTCACTTTTACCCCCATTTGAAATGTCTGTTATTTCTAAAAACTGTCCTTTCTTCTGAATACAAAGAAGCTTTTTCTTCAGTTTGTGTTATGAATCATTCCTCACTGCATGCACCGAGGAAAACACAATGCAGGCCATTGAAAGAGAAGAAACTGATGAATTCAAAAGGAGAGGATGGGAATTTCTGAGAATTGCTCTGGTCTTGTTGTAAAATATTTGAGTTTTTCTCACTGAATTCTGATTGATGGACATGGGACACATGTTTTTTCTTTCAGACTAATTATCAGACAGGAAGACCAAAAGTGTCAGAAATGGGCTGTGGTTGATGTTTCAATCTGTTTATATGATCCACGTCTCTTCATCTCCCAAGCGCCTTCTTGACTGACTTGACACGATGGGTTAAGGTGGGGGGGCCGAGTGGGCTGTTGACATCACCAAGGCTCAGAGTCCACCAAGGGCCACATCACTCTTTTAACAGCTGAAAGCATGTATCATCGCTCTATTTTTACTCATCTGCTGTGAGTAGTCTGGATGGAAACATGTATTAATAAAAACTGATCTCAGCAATCATCAAAGGAGAAGGAGTCAAGCCATCTCTTCCCTTCCTTTAAAACAGATGTTAGAGGCTCTGTGAGAACTATCCTTTTGGTGTTGGTACTGTGACACCTTTGACTGGAGTTGGTAAGTGTTCCCCCTGAATTTGATCCGGGGAGTAACAGAGGAGGATAAGGGCCACTAAAAAAAAAAAGAATAAATAAAGTCCAATATTTTATTATTATTATAATTATTATTATTATTGGTACTAGTGCTGAAAACATTCCTCAGAGAGTTTGATAGCATCACGCAGTTGCTGCAGATTTGTCGGCTGAACGTCCATGATGAGAATCTCCCATTCCACCGCATCCCAAAGGTGCTCTATTGGATTGAGATCTGGGGACTGTGGAGGACATTTGAGTACAGTGAACTCATTGTCATGTTGAAGAAACCAGTCTGAGATGATTCCAGCTTTATGACATGGAGCGTTATCCTGCCGGAAGTAGCCATCAGAAGATGGGTACACTGTGCTCATAAAGGGACGGACATGGTCAGCAACAATACTCAGGTAGGCTGTGGACTTTAAACCATGCTCAGTTGGTACTAAGGGGCCCAGAGTGTGCCAAGAAAATATCTCCCAGTATGGATCCACACTTTCATGTTGTTGATGCCAAATTCTGACCCTACCATCCGAATGTGGAGCAAAAGTCCAGACTCATCAGACCAAGCAACGTTTTTCCAATCTCCTATTGTCCAGTTTGGTGAGCCTGTGTGAACTGTAGCCTCAGTTTCTTGTTCTTAGCTGCTTTTCTATCACCTGGAACCAGTCTGTCCATTCTCCTCTGACCTCTGGCATCAACAAGACATTTTGTCCCACAGAACTGCTGCTCACTGGATATTTTCTCTTTTTGGGACCATTCTCTGTATACCCTAGAGATGGTTGTGGGTTAAAATCCCAGTAGATCAGCAGTTTCTGGAATACTCAGACCAACCCGTCTGGCACCAACAACCATGCCATGTTCAAAGTCACTTAAATCAGCTTTCTTCCCCATTCTGATGCTCGGTTTGAACTGCAGCAGATCGTCTTGACCATGTCTACATGCCTAAATGCATTGAATTGCTGCCATGTGATTGGCTGGTTAGACATTTGTGTTAACGAGCAGTTAGACAGGTGTGCCTAATAAAGTGGCCGGTGAGTTTAAATTACTGTTTGTAATTGACTGAAATTTATACCTTGGTGACAATTTGCCTACGGAGAAAATATGAAGCTGGAGCTGCACTTTAATTAAGTTCTGCAATTGAATTATAAAGGGGAACTGAACATTTTTGAAAAGCCCCAAATTACTGCCTACTGCTTGTGAAGTGTTACCTGGTTTGTTTCTCTCATTCAATGGAGCAGTTTGACACATTTTACATGTGCTTCAGATTGTAATTTTAAACCAAGGCTTTACAGTGCTTTTGGCTATTTCCTTACACTCTTTTCATGTTGGAAGGTTAGAATTTGAGACATAATCATATCTTTACTGACTGACTGATTGCTTTTCAAACCTGTTTGTTTACTTAGTAGACTCATTCCCTAAAATCAAAATGCACAAGTTTATAGCATTCCTGCAAATGAATTTGCATTAATGCTCGTCTACCTCTCTATCACTTCCAGAAAAACTCATGAAACCCCTCCTAAGTTTCAAAGAGAAGTGTGTATTAATTAAACGCACACACCATGACAGCAGTGATCCTCTGTTGAGTCAAAGTAAGATTGTATTTTTCCTATTTGAGCTCATTTGACGGATGAAAAGTATCTCTCAGATCTCTGTATTTCCACGCCTGATGGAACCTGTGTGCTGCGGTTGTTTGCATGAAGTCCCCGTGGGATTACTTACAAAAACCTGTAAATATGCAAAGCAGATTAATTAGTTTCCAAGGTCATTTGTAGAGAAAAGGGTCGTGTGTATATTAATAAATCAGGCCTGAGTGTGTATCTGCTGAAGGTTTTATTGGTATTTACTCAGAAGCTAACAAGGCTCCATGTAGCGCTTCATTTGGCCAAAAATTCTCTTCTGTTTAATCCATAGTCAAAAAAAAAAGACTAAGGGCTGGAGTTGTTAGAGCATCTTAGTTCAGGAGGCTTTAGCCGCAGAGTGTGTGAGTGTTTGTACATGTGTGTGTGTGCAGCACCTCAGAGTCCACAGATCATTTGAATCCATCCTGAAACCTGCCAAACCCACAGACTCAGCACGCTGACTCAAGACGAGGTTTATTAGCTCTAATCCGCGCAGCCCTCTGTGTCTGTGTTATCAAACAGGATTAGACTGATACCTGTGTGTCGCTTTGCCAATACACAGAGTCAACTTTTAACTCTCAACACCTACAAGTCTAATAATCCAGCTGGGAGAGGGGAGCCTCCTGTAAATACAGGCACAGAGCAAACATTTAATGTCATTGCATCAGCTTTTACAGTCTTAACATGAAAATAACACTTCTCTTATAAATGATGTGAATGTAAGAGTTTTATCTGACTGCAGTGAGTGATGATTTAACTGAACAATAAAGATAGCAGCCCTGCAAACCACCCAAATTCTTTAAAATTTCATTATAGACTATGGTATTACTGATGAAACTTAAGTTATAGCATTTCCACGGTAATTTCCTGATTTTTCCTGAGTCATACATATACCTATGTATACAAAAGGAAACAGAGTTTTTGGTTCTCTAACACAGCTGAATGACAGTGGTTCATTCTGATTTGCTGGCACAGGTTTTATGTCTGAAAAACACTGCCAAGTATGGGTTTGGCATGCTTCCAGTCATACTTATCAGCGGTTTCAGATGTTTTTTTAAAAGAATGAGGGGGGATACTAGTTTTTAAAAATAACTGGTTTCATATATACAAGGCCTGAGTTCATCTGAATTCAGGTGGGTTTGATCTGCTTACCTGGGTTCAGGTGTTACTGATTGCAGAGCTCTTCTCTGATTGGTCCAGTAATCAGGTAGCCTGATACAAAAGGTGTGGACCAAGAGCAGCTCAGGTTTTAGTTTTTGTCATTGTACACAGAGACAAATCTTTGTCCCTGGTGTGGTTTTCCACTGAGGGACCACAAGATTATTTTTGTGTCCCATGTTCTGGCTTGAATAAAACAAACAAAAAAAAAAATCTAAATCCTGGTCTTTGACAGTGCATTCAAGTTAATAACACATATTTCCAAATAAATGCGATTTTATGGTGCATCCCATTTACATCAGAGCTCGGAAGAGGGGAGAGGGAATGACGTCATCTTCAAGTTAAAAAATGTCCAAGTTGCCAAGTTGGAAAAACTTGCCATGGCAGCAATATTTCTCAATATATTTGAAATTAAAAATAGAACAATAGTATGTATATGTCTGATTTAGCGTGACAAAAACTAGCCAGAAATGTGAAAATAAATGGAATATTACAGGAGCTTAATTACTGTTTACAACCAGGGCAGACATCTTTCATTCTAAACTTGGGAGTGGTATGGATCTGTCAACTTCCTAGCAGGAAATTCCAACCACGAGGGGCAATCCAGTTGAAATTTCCCACACTGAACTTGTAAATCCCTACTTCTTAGTACAAATGGAACATACCATTCAACCTTGATAGGATAAAGTCCAGAGCCATGAGTCAATGGTAAACAAAGATGTAAACAAAGAGAAAGAGAAAGTTTGGTGACCTTGAACAGAGTAAATGTGTGTGGTGTTTCTGAGCGCCCAGTAGAAAACCTCAATAATAAAATCAGTAATATGAAAGCTGCTTTGTGAAATAAGCACAGCAACAATGCCCAGTACCTTGATGATTAACTCTAAAAGCTTTTTATGAACTCCAACATTTCACCACACACATCTTGAAGGACCCAGACATATAAAAGCAAAGAGTCAATCAAATTTGTAACTGACGACAGCGAGCCTCACCAGTTTGAGACTTCGTTTGTCACTTTTATTTCATCTGTTAACTGAAAAATGTCATGTCTCCTTGATTTTAAATTTTCTGTATGGCTACACATCCCAACCTTTTCAAAGGATTGTCCACAGTCTTCACATATTTAGTCTCAAACTGTAACATATCCCGCGATGTCCGCCTTGAAACAGCCGAACAGGTGCTGTAATCCTGCCATTAGGGCCTGTAATGGTGGCTTATACCTCCATAGAATTTAACTCTCTTTTTGCCCATTAACCTGGCTCATGACTGGACCTGCATACGCGGCCCAGGGCCCGTATGCAGGTCCAGCCATAAGAGGTAAAGATCGTTTGTGCTAATGGTGAAAAAAATAAAAATAAAACAGATTAGTGTTATGCATGAGCCAGGCTAATGCACCAACAAAAGACACAATTTAATGTTGGTAGATCCCACTGTTACAGGTGCTAACATCAAGATCCCTGTTAGGCTGTGAAAGATGGTGAATGTCATGCACATGCATTGCTATTCAAAACAAAATAAGTGAGGAGAACAGATATTCAGGGAAGGAATGAATGGTTTGGAAAAGTATGATGATGTCGAGATATACAGAGAATTTAGATTAGGAGATACAACATTTTTCATTTTTATTGCTGTTTATGCAGAGTACGCATGTGCAATTAGAATTCGCTGGACGGGGGTTTTCCAGGAAGTTACCCAGACTTATGAC
Source organism: Halichoeres trimaculatus (assembly GCF_033239565.1). NCBI lineage: Eukaryota > Metazoa > Chordata > Actinopteri > Labriformes > Labridae > Halichoeres > Halichoeres trimaculatus. The sequence continues at coordinate 12,313,898 of NW_027437198.1, read as the reverse complement.
ATTCTGCCCCAGTTTTGCTTTCATGGTGTAATTAGTTAATTGGCCAATTCTTGGCAGTCATGCATGCCTCTGACGCTACAGCCAAATGGGCCATTATGACTAATGATCCCGTTTGTGTAATGACTGGACATGCATACCAAAATGTAACAATGGCATTATCATCCTCTACATTTGAAATATTTCTCTTCATGTAGCCAAATATCTGCAGTCAAACACATTAAAACCAAACTTTGCAGCTCCTCCCTCTCCTCCTTCAGCAGCTCTGCTCTGCAGTGTCAAACCTCCTTATATGACTGTGATCAAGTGAACAGGATACAACCCACTTAAATGGGCCATTAAGGAGAATTAAGCACATCATAATCACGAGATACTGCAGCACATTAGACTGGATGGCTGGTTAATTTCTCACATGTGGCTGCAGAAGAACAGACACTGATCCATAAGCCTGCTAAGCCATTGTAAAAAATGCTGAATTATCTCATTAATTAGCTTATTCTTCTATGAAATATTCCACTAAAAGTTAATGATATAGCCAAACTGGAGCATGTGTAAAGGAGTATGCAAGCAACGCCCTCTGGTGGGCTGAGAGGCTCATTGCGTGCAGTAGCTGGTTTAATAGTAGCACAGAAAGATGCATTTGAAACAGATGAGAGCAGTAATGAGATCAGACAGGAGCTTCAGTGTTTACTGAGTACAAGAAGCAGTTGCAGAGGAGTCAGGTTCAGGGTCTCAGTGGAGAACGTAATCCCGTTTGAGGGTGAGCTCATGTTCGGGTCGATGGCCACACACTGACACTTGTGTTTGCAAAAGAGCACAAAGACAGGATAATATCAGGGCGAGTTAGTGTAGCAGAGGTGTCTCATTGCAGTAGCATCCCCCCCTGTGGACCCAAACCTATTAAAAGCCCTCAAACACCTCCTGAATTTGTCCAAACTTCTGTAAGATTTGCTCCACTTTCTGCGGTTAATTATGCCACACAGATCCCATCGATCCCATGTTCAGTGGGACAAAACTACAACTTGCAGATAATTGCCGCGGGGTACTTTGGGATCAATGCTTCGCCTACATATCAGTCTGTATTGGAAAGTCTCTGTATGGATGATTGCTTGCTACATCAATCCAGCTTTAACAAACAGAGTCATTTCCTAGCAGCTGCCCTGCCCTGCTTCTCTGTGTGGAAAGAGTACGATCCAATTCCTCCTTTCATTGTCCACAGTTTGGACGGTTCAGGCTCTCAAACAGCAGAGTTGTTGGCAGAAGTTTTTGGATCGTTTTACGGACCGATGGAAACGCCTGTCTGAGTGCTTTGGGGGTCTTTATGGATATCCTCTGGGGAACCAGAAGGCTCGCCCTGGATGCTCGGTCAGGTCGGAGCGGTTGGGATGGTAAATGATGGTAAGAGGATGTTGGTCAGAGGGCTCTCTTCTTGAGGAGGTGGGGAGAGGATAGGATGGGTGGGTGGATGTTGTTAAGCATTGCTTTGTACTGGTTTCTCTGGGCGGACGGTTTGGGTGCTCTTTCTTCATATTCCTGGATCTTTTCTGATGATTAGGAATATTTCAACCTTTTACGGATTGTGCTTAAAAACTGAACTTGATCCTGCTTTGAGGGTAGGTGTTTACTCCTTGTTCTCAGCAAAAATAGATCATTGTTATAATGAGGTTCACAATACATGTAGTCCTGACTGTCAGATGGGAAGTATGTCAGTTTTTGATTAACATAGAAAGATTTTTGTCATTTTAGCATCTTTATTATCGTAAAGCTGTTTTCAGATAATATGAACAATGGACTTCTGCTTCCACCCTGCAGTTATTTCCCCAAACACTTTTGATGGCTTCCTTAAAGGAGTGTAAAAAAAAGTTCCTGATGCTTAATGAAGTTCCTGAAAAAGCATTGAGTGTACCCCAAGTTCCCTAATCAACGGCGAGAGTTTGTGCAGTGGAAACACTGCTTTTTCAGGCAAAGGCACATCCTCTGACGTATCATATACCAACAAATTCTTGTAATTACCTCAGTCAAGGAGGTTTGCCTGTCTGTCTATTTGTTTCTTTCTTCTGTGAACAATATAACTCAAAAAGTAACAAACAGATCTTGATGACATTTTCAGAAAATGTTCAAAATGGGATAAGGAAGAAGTGGTTAAATTTTGGAGGTGGTCTGGATCACTGCCTGGATCCAGGATTTTTTAAAAGGATTCTTTATCATTGTGAGATAGGGCCGTTTTCACTATATGTGTATATAACTCCATGATAAATAGATGGATTGCTTTGAAAAACGATACAACACAAGGTCACCATAATTTCTGACAGATGTAAAAGTACGACCCAGATCCTGGCAATATTCTGGATACTAAGATCTGGAATATGAAATATGAACTGGGTCATCATAATTTTCAACACTGTCAGGTAACAAATTATTATACAAACCTTCAACTAACACCAAATTGTAGCAGACAGTCTGCTGAAAGGGAGTATAACATTAAAGTAGGACTTAAGTGTTGGTCACAATCACAATATGCTTGGCGGAAGTCTGCACCCACTGAGTGCTTCTCTAGTTTTAAATGCATTTGAAACAGTATTGCAAGAAAATACAAGGAACAACAAGTCATGGTTTAAAAGAAAGCAGTGGAAGGTGATTCTATAAAATAGAAATCTGAACTTTTAATGTGTGAGCCGCTTACAAGGCCATACTATGTTGTGACATTTGCAGCCCTTTAGAAAAGTGGTAATACTTTTACAAGCAGTTAAAACTGCGCACTATGTTTTTATTTGACATTCATGAGATCAAATTGACATTTATTGCAAAGAATCATACCGGTACAGTTTTCATGAGCAAAAAATGAGATGTGAAGTAAAGCTGGACATCAACATGGGGATTCTTAAATTAATGTATTTATCATGATATGAAAATGAGCTTCAAACACACAAGAGGACACAAGACAAGATTAGAGTTATGAAATGGTGCAGGATAAGACCTAGAAAAGCGCTTAGAGAGCGCAGACCTCCACCAAGCATATTGTGATTGTCACCAAACACTTTAGTACTACTTTAATGTTATACTCCCTTTCAGCAGACTGTCTGCTACAATTTGGTGTTAGTTGCAGGTTTGTATGATAATTTGTTACTTGACAGTGCTGAAAATTATGATGACCCAGTTCATATTTCATATTCAGGATCTTAGTATCCAGAATATTGCCAGTATCTGGATCGTACTTTTACATCTGTCAGAAATTATGGTGACCTTGTCTTATATTGTTTTGTAAAGCAATCCAACCATTTATGGTGGAGTTATATACACATATGGTGAAAACAGCCCTATCTCACAATGATAAAGAATCCTTTTAAAAAATCCTGGATCCAGACGGTGATCAGGATCACCTCCAAAATTTAATCACGTCTTTCTTATCCCATTTTGAACATTTCCTGAAAATGTCATCAAGATCTGTTCGTAACTTTTTGAGTTATGTTGTTCAAAGGCAAACAAACAAACAGAAAAACTTTCCCAAAAACATAACCTTCTTCATGGAGGTAAATATTTGGGACTAAAAAGGTTGCAGGTCAAAAAAGTCTTAAAAGCAAAATCCAGACCCTGATCTTGCCATAAAACAACCCAACATATTTTCCCCATATTGTCCCCTAATGGAGATAGTTTTCCTTGGTGAGAAGCAGAGTTTGCTGATGTTTACGCAGCACGTAACACTGCAGATATCTGGCCACTTATCATCCAGTATCAAGAGACACCTGTGGGACAGGTGAGGTTTGATTTCATAGGGCTGTGACAATGGACCACAGATGTTTGACCACTCTTTCTGAATGATTTTCAGGAAAAAGAAAAATAGAAAAAGAAAAAAGGAGCAGTTCTGGAAAATTTTAGGACCTGTCAGTCATGAGTTCATCAGGATTTCATGTTTGACAGAAGATTTAAATCCATCCCCCCTCAGACTCTTCCAGGAGGTCATGCCGGGCAGCCCAGAAAACATCCCCCTGGGGGAGTGCACCCTCTCCCAATCCAGGGACCAGCTGACTCCACCGAGTCGCACAGAGTCCACCGTGTTCAGCCTCTCCCGCAGCGAGTCCCTCTGGACAGCAGAGAACCCCCGCACCGAGGACAAGCGTGAGATCTTCTGGTTCCCCATCCATCTCATGTCCACTGGGGGCAGCTTCCTGGCGTGCGGGATCATCATCAGCGGCTTGTACTTTGCTGGACACTGCAAAAAGGTAACCAACATCTTGGGCCCGGCCTTGCTGTCCATCGGACTGATGGTTTTCGTAGTGGGCGTGGTCCTGATCCCCATCACCAAGGAGAACAGGAAGCGGTTGAGTATGAAAAAGCCGCTCTCTTACTACAGGCCGCCCATGTTCAACCTGTGACACAAAAACTGGACTGCAGAGAATCCTCTCTTGCATGGAGCGTTTTATTCACAGACTTTGATGACGTTTACATTTATCTCCGTGGTTTTTACAGGATTGCTGCTCTTATCTCAATCCACAGTGTGCATGAAAGCGTTTTCATAACCGTGGCTGCCAAGAAGAAAGAAAGGTGTAAGCACGAGGACAACATGCACTTCTTACTTACACACAATTAAGTGTGGACAGCAGAGAGTATACAGTCCTCATGAATATTTATGATGGGGAAGTGGACTTTGGGGATTACCTAATGCTGTGTGCTTCACTATATGCCAATTCATGAATAATTAAAAGTTTTGAGAGCTTATAATCCTGCGTTTGCTTTGTCTCCTTCAAATTGTCTTATTGCAGAGTCAATGGAAGAAATTTGACTGCTGAGACCTGAAGGAACATTTTCATAAGATTTAAATAACGCGGAGGAAAGTCTTGATTAACCCTTTCAGAGGTTTGAGTCTTCAACATTTGTACTTGATATATTAACATGTCTTTTAGGAAGCACTTAAAATGAAACCTATGATCAGTATTTGGTATCTGAGGCTGCTGTAAATACTAAAATCTTAACTGAATGAGCTTAATTTGCATAAATCATCTAAAGGGAGTCAAATTTTATATTTTGATTACAACTGATGAGTTTAAATGCTAAATATTCACGTCATGTCCCGTTTTGATAACCTTAAACTGTCATGTCAAAGCTTTCAGGTAAATGCAGTGCTTCTCAAATAGTGGGGCGGGCCCCGCTGGGGGGGCGCAATGCGATGCTGAGGGGGCGCGTGTGACCCTGGGGAACATGCTTTTGTCCCGCCGTACTACAAAAATTACAATAATTATTTTTTTGAATTTGTTATTATTTATTGATTTTGTTTAATTTTATTTTCAGCAGCAAATGGTTCAATAAGTCTGTCAAAAATGTTTACAGCTTATACAAGGATATTATTATTTTTTGAATTTCAGGCAAATTGATGCACTTAAAATCTTTTCTTTTACAGACTAATAAACAATGTTAATAAGGTTATTCTTGTAAGTTGAACTATATCTCTTTCTTTTTGTTTTCTTTATGTTAACAAGGATACGATGTTATGCAGAGGTGTACCTATAACTATTTTATAGACAAATGCTATTATTTATAGTTGCGGCTGAGAGTGGGTGGTGGGGTGGGGCCGCGAATTGTTTTCTTCTTGCTAGGGGGGGCGTAACAGAAAATAATTGAGAAGCACTGGGTTAATGAAAAGCCAAATAGAGGAAAGGGAATCTGGGAAGTGGTCAAGTGATATCATTTGAGTTAAAGGGACTGTGAGTACTTTCTAAGTGATCCTGAAAAGGTCTCACTTCTAGATACATGTCTGATCGTAATCCACAAGTTATAATGAGTTTCTCAGTTTAGCTGAATGTAAAGGTGATAAAGCACAGCACAAAGGCTAAAACACAAGCTAAAGGCTAAAACACGGGTTAAACTGTTAAAATAGGGGTTAAACTGTTTGTGAAAATGTTCATTACAATCTGCATTCAGAAGTTATTCAGCAGTGGTCTGTTCAAATATGACAGTCTGTGAATAAAATTAAGAGTGAGGTTATGTTAGCTCTGCTTGGGAGACAGCTAGCAGGACATAACCAGGCTTCATTAACATTGCAGATTGCCAACACTATCTCAGAGCACCTGGCTGCCAGAAGCGCTAAATGTAGCACACTAAACTATGGTACAGAATGACAAAGTTTCCTTGTTTTGCTTGCTTGCAAAGTTTGCTACATAACTGTTGATGAATGCCTTACCTTGTTGCGTTGTATCTGGTAAAAAGTTGTCTATACAAAGAAAAGTGGTGTAAAAAAAAATCTTTTTTCCCTCCATTTTTCAAAACAAACACATGCCTTGCTAAAAGTCACGTCATTCCATGATTCCAGCCAAAGGTGTTGCTGCAATCCACTTCAAACTGATAGTCATCACAGAAGAAGCAAATTTCAGAACTTTTTTGTGTCTTATTTTAATAAAAAATGTCTAATCAGACCAAATATGAGCCCATTTGCCTGACAAGTCTAAGAAATGTCTTATTCAGAGAAGTTACAAGACAAAAATTACACCACAATTGCTTATAAAGTGTAAAAAAAAAAAATAAAAATAAAAAACTGGCAATGGGGCATTTGAGGCAAGCATTTGTTTTTTTTTTTTTTTTTGTGATAGGATATTCTTATTTCACAAAATTGAGAAGTAACAATGCTGGAAGTTCATATTTACCGTGAACAGATTTTTAAACTGCTGCATATTCACGTTGAAGAAATAGCTGAAATGGTGGTGTGATCATCACATAAAGATCTCCTGAAACATTGGATGGACAGAGCTCATTCCCCGCCTTATACAGCCTTCAGGAGGGCTGGCCAATCAGAGGGAAGGGGGTTTGTGGAGTAGGAAACTTTAAAGAGACAGACACAAGTTGAAATAATGGTTTCACTAGCAAGGACCACACATCAACAATGCGTTTAAACGGTTTATTTGAATAGATAGATTAATGAAGACGTTGTGGGGAAAACTCCGAAAGGAAGTCCGCCGTAGCTCCCGGGCACGACGGACCCCCCTTTTAAGGCCCTATGAATGAAGAAGAAGATGATTAAGAGAGAAGGGGAGGGAGGGAGGGTGTATGAAGCGAGAACAAACAGGACATGAAAGGTTAGGAGGGTTTAAATACCGGAAGGGGTGAGGTTGAGGTGTGGTCCTGCTCCTGAAATTCAGCTATGAGCTCCACTTCACTAGCAAGGACCACACATCAACAATGCGTTTAAACGGTTTATTTGAATAGATAGATTAATGAAGACGTTGTGGGGAAAACTCCGAAAGGAAGTCCGCCGTAGCTCCCGGGCACGACGGACCCCCCAAAAAACAGTGAGAATTAATCATTTGAAGCGAGCTTGTGCTGACTTCAGATCTTTCAGATCGGAACGAATGTAGCGGTGATACGCTTGTGAAGACCAGCGGCCCATGATTTGAATAACGCGTTCTGGAATGCCACTGCGTGCGGCTGACGTGGCGGCTCCGATTCTGAAAGAATGTCCTGAGTAGTGTGTGGGGGAGATGCCTGATTGAGATAGTACCTGACGGAGGTGAAGGTGAAACCAGAAACGTGTGGCGACTTGACCGGATTCGGAGACAAAAAGAGGTTCCTGTAGGGATTTGCATTGGGATTTCCTAACCTGCAGGAAGTTTGAGAGTGTAATGAAAGGATTGACGGGTGCCTGGGTATCGAAATAAAAGATCGGAGTAGGGTTACTGAACTGGTTTGTTTTTGATCTTTTAAGGTAGAAAACGATGGTATCTGATGAGAAGGGAGACAGATCTGAAATGCATGGGTGTCGAAGAGGATCGAAGCGGAGGGTAGAAGTAGTGAATTCGGAGCATCTCAGGAAACCAAAGAAGGCGAGGATGAACATGGCTTCTAGAGTTTGTGCGACTAAACGATTAGAGTAACGTGATTGAATGGTATGAATGCATGTGGAAAGAATATCAAAGGTGAGTGGGAGGCGGCGAGGCACTTGAGCAGGCTCTTGACGCAAGAGCCCCTTAAGAAGCGAGGTTACTTGATGGTGGTTGTGAGCTTGGCCTGGGTTGCCGGTAAGGAGTTTGGAGAAGAAACTGATGCCGCTGAGATAGACTTTAATAGTCTGGGTTGTGATTTTAAGATAGGAATGTGCAAAGGTTATGAAACTGGTCATGGTAATGAGGTCGAAGGACGGGAAAGGTATGTGGTACTGAAGATGAAAGTTGCGAAAGCATGTCCATGCAGACCAGTAGGAAGACAGAGTTGTTTGAGAAAGACTGTTTATGATGTAATTACGGGACTCGATCAGCAGGGGAAAGAGAGCTGGATTTAAAGGGTGAATATCAGTGCCGAATATGGAGGAACCGGAGTTGGGTGCTCGTCTGCAGATGGGGCCAAGCTTCTGAACTTCTGGAAAGAGAACCGAGAGAGCGCGTCAGCTATTGCATTAGAATGACCAGGAATGTGAACTGCTCGGAGGATGTAATGATGTGTGAATGAATGCCAAGTAAGACGACGGATGAAGGGCATGATAGAGGGAGCATTAGAACGACCTTTGTTTATGATGTCTACAGCTGCAAGGTTGTCGGAATGAATGAGGATGGACTTGCAGGACCATTCATGACCCCAGAGAATGGCTGCTACAACGATGGGATAGATTTCAAAGAGGGCAGAAGATCCTTGCTGACAACTGCTGTTAAACTCGGGGGGCCATTCTCCTGAAAACCATCTTCCATTATAGTAACCCCCAAAACCGACAGAAGGAGCCGCATCTGTAAACAGATGGATGTCAGCTGAAAGGGTTGGTTGAGTCTCATAGAAGAAGGAAATTCCATTCCAGTTAGCCAGTAGGATCAGCCAAAAATGTAGTTCTGCTTGGCTTGGACGGTCGAGAGAGACTGAAGTCAAAAGAGATGGAACAGAAGAGGCGATGGACAAGAGGTGGGAAATGAAAGCTCTACCTTGGGGGATGATTCGCATGGCAAAATTGAGATGGCCAAGAAGAGAGAGGAGTTGACGTTTGGTGCAACTCGGTGCGAGGAGAAAGTTAGAGATTAGAAGACAGATGCGTTTGAGCTTGTCTGATGGGAGTGAGGCTTGGGACAGGTTAGTGTCCAGAGTGATGCCCAGAAACTCAAGTGATGTGGAAGGCCCCTGTGTCTTCTCTGCTGACAAAGGAACCCCGAGATCCGAAAAGACAGCGGTCAGTGTGGTCAGCCCAGAAGCTGGCGGTGATGAGGGGGAGGTTATGACTAAAAAGTCATCTAAGAGATGAACTAAGAAGGGTAGCTTGTGAACATTTGACAGAATCCAGCAAAGAGCTTCTGCAAAAGTATCAAAGAGCTTAGGGCTGGACTTGCAACCAAAAGTGAGCCTCACTGCAAAGTAGTAAGCGCCTCTCCACTTGACACCAAAGAATGGCCAGAAATCAGGACGAAGAGGGAGAACCTTGAAAGCATTGGAGATGTCTGCTTTTGAGAGCCAGGAACCTTTCCCAGCAAGTTTGATTAGTGAGATGGCATGATTAATGGTTGCGTAGTTGAGGGAGTAGTCCTCGCTAGGAATCAGGCTGTTGATACTAGGTACTGTAGTACAGTGTGGTGCAGATAGATCGATAATAATGCGTTTTTTCCCAGAGTATTTCCTCGTTGCAATACCGATAGGACTGATGCGGAATGTTGGAAAAGGAGGGGTGGAGAATGGGCCAATCATGAAACCATTATTGATTTCTTTTTTGAGCAGGCTATCTACGGAATCAGGATCATTGATGGCTGAAAGGAGATTGCGGCATTCATAAGAGACGGAAGGCATAACTGAAAGCCCTGGATGGAAGCCAAACTTAAAACCCTGGATTAAGAACTGCACAAGGGTTTGGTCTGGATGATTTTTAAGTGCTGTAGCTAGTGCTGAAAGATTGATGGGTGAGGATAGGTTCTTACCTTGTTTCTGAGTTGTCACGGGGTTGTGAGGACAGGCCGAGCGGGCATGGCTGCCCCCGCAAAAGGAGCAAACATGGAGGAAACGACACTGAGACATGCTGCACCCTGACTCGTTAAAATTATTGCAAATGGCACGACCTGCTTGACGCATTATGGGTCTGCCTTTCTTGTCAAACCCACTATTTGAGGGGAAGACTGATGCAAAAGCTGTCTGCACTGGGGGCTGAGGAACCGGTGGAGCCACTGTTGATAACCGGGAGAAGGCAGAAGAACGTGTGGTTAGTCGAGGCTTTGTGTGGGCAGGGAGAGAGCAAGAGGAGGCAGGATGAGAGGGGGCGCCACAGAGACAACATGGCGTGGCTGCACGGGATGCAAAAATGCGGCAATAGACCTCGTTATCGAGACTGCCCCAGTAGGTATTTTCATTAAACTGCTGAAGCCGGGCTGCTGCTTCTGAAGCAAAATGGATGTGGTACTGATAGAAGCCATTGCCTCCGAAGCGAAGGGCTAGATTTAGAACGAGAGACAAGTAATCATCTAATTCCTGACGGCGGCCAGGAAATTGAGAACAGAGAACATCCCTAAAAAGGGAAAAAGCATAAGCGAACTCGGTTGGTGAAAGGTCTTTGGAACGGTTGGAAACTGTAGCTTTTTTAGAGGGACTCTGCTCGAAACCGTCTTGAAATCTATCTGCACCAGACTGACGAAGGGAAGGCAGGATAAGTAAAGCTAGATCTATGTAATTACCGTCGAGTATCTGTTTGCGGAGATTATTGGGTACCGGAGAGGGGCGTGAAATTGAAGAGCAAGGTTGACGGCAAGGTGGGTTAGCTGTAGCTAAAGTGAAAGCATGAGGTGCTCGCTGGGTAGAGATCGGCTGAGTGAGCGGCAACCCGGTGCCTGAAACCCCAACTGAAGCTGGCGGGAATTGCTGCTGAGGTATGAACATTGCTGGTGGCGGCATCTCGGTGCCTTGTACTCCAGCTAAAGCTTGCTGTTGTAGAGAATAAAAGGCCGGGGGCAATGGCATCCCGGTGCCCAATGCCCCGGCTGAAGCTGACTGAAATTGTTGCTGAGGAATGAAAGTTGCTGGTATCTGCAACTCGGTGCCTGGCACTCCAGCTAAAGCTTGCTGTTGTTGGGAATAAAAAGCCGGGGGCAATGGCATCCCGGTGCCCGATGCCCCGACCGGCGCTGTCTGAAAAGGTGGTTGGGTTTGAGAGGCCGGGGGCAATGACATCCCGGTGCCCGATGCCCCGACCGGTGCTGTCTGAAAAAGTAGTTGGGTTTGAGAAGCCGGGGGCAATGACATCCCGGTGCCCGGTGCCCCGACTGACGCTGACAGTTGATGCAATTGATTTTGAACAGCCGGGGGCATTGACATCCCGGTGCCCGATGCCCCGACTGATGCTAGCTGGTGTTGGTGGGAAAGACCTGCTGAGGTCGTAAGCAGCCCAGTGTTGTAAGTTCTGGCTGAAACAGGCTGGGAGGAATTTAAACCAGGAAAAACTGACGAAGGGGTGCCGAGGTATCCTGAAGTGGTGGGTGGCTGAAAGGGCAGGTGGGATGCTGCTGTGGAGGCATGCTGCCCTGAGTTAGAAGCATGAGAAGGAGGGACCTGATGTGGAAGAAAAGAGATGGCCCTGGAAATGACAGATTTCTGCTGGTGATTAGGCTGAACATTTTGATGAAGATGATCCTGGGTGCTTGGAAGGTAATTACTGTGTGAAAACTGACTGGCATGGGAATGAGGTATGGCAGCTGAAATGCCATCTGAAGTATTTGAAGCCATGTGGCTTTTATTCAATTGTCCTCTCCTTGGCTTCTTCCGAGTTGGAGATGAGTGTGATGGCCCTTTAGCGCTGCATTCACCCAGCGGAGCGATGTCTTGCGTGATGACGTCATGAGGAGGCGGGACGGAGTCCGGTGAGCAGCAGGAAGACAACAGAGTGTTGAAGAGTTTCGTCTTGTTATCATACCGGCTGAATGGAATTTTCTTGTTTTTAAGAGCTTTTTGGAGAGAGGCAACAGTCCAATCAGAAATTCTGGTCGAGGGTAGGAGAATTGGAGACCTGGCTGGGGCGTGATGGCGCTCCGACCTGCGTCGAGGGTTGAGACTCTGGCGGGCGGCAGCTGAGAGCCTCTGGGGTGAAGGAGTAGGGGAACCCCGACGGCGGCGTGGAGCGGTAGCCGATTTCCCGCGGCCTCTCTTCTTTGTTGAAGGAGGGGGGCTGAGAGATGGTGTGGATTCTTCGTCGGAACCATAACACTGAATCCTATTGAGAGACGAACCTGGCGACACGTGGACCACGGAGGATATAATGTGACGAGTCGGTGGAGTATGTCCGTTGCTGGATGGCCCTGGCGCAGCTGAGAGCGGGGTCTCCGGCACAGCTGGATCAGCTTCGGGCATGGAGTCTTTTCGCAGTGTCCACGTTTCATTGATGTCTTCCTGGGTTTCGAAAAGATCTTCCTCAGAAGTCGAAAGAGTGATGGAATCCATGGAACCTTCGGATGGTGAGTAACCAATTAACGAAGTGATGTTTGAGTTAGTTTTATCGATTAAATGCTCGTTCGGCTTGAGACGCGTGTTTCGGCGTATGAAGCGAGAACAAACAGGACATGAAAGGTTAGGAGGGTTTAAATACCGGAAGGGGTGAGGTTGAGGTGTGGTCCTGCTCCTGAAATTCAGCTATGAGCTCCACTTTCTGAAACACCATAAAAAAAAGTAGGGTTTTTTTTTTATAGCTGTATAATGCAAAACTACTACAAGGACAGAATAAAGACTTAAAAAAAAAACAACAATACCCCCCTTTTAACATACAAGACAGTTTCAGAATCTAAAACGATTACCCTAACTGTCTTGTTGGTGGCTTCTGAATTCAAAAGGCTTTCTTTAAAAAAAAAAAAAAAAAAAAAAAAAAAAGGCTGAGTCAGTGTTACTTTGTGTGTCTGGATCTGGATTTGCATGTCAAATGTCGTCCTGCCTGCTCTAGATCGTTTGCATCACCTTTCTGCTTTTATAGACCTTCACCTGGATTCAGCCTCTCCACACTGATGGTGGCTCAATTTGATGTAAACACTTGGCACACCTGACCACAGCCTATGTTTCAGTGTGTGTGTGTGTGTGTGTGTGTGTGTGTGTGTGTGTGTGTGTGTGTGTGTGTGTGTGTGTGTGTGTGTGTGTGTGTACACTGCCAGAGCCTGAGGGGAGACTTCTTGTTTATCTACTCCTAGGGGCGGGGCTCTGCAGGTGCGCTGCGTCTTCAGGTACACCGGATGAAGCATCCTCCCGTTATACAAGCAGTAAGCAGCTGTAATGCTCCACCATGAATCAGGTTAAGTGTATCGGAGGCTGTGTGACTTTGTTTTTTGTTGCCATTGCCTTTGATGTCGTCGGGCTTGTTCTCCTCTTCATCGGAATATTCGCCAATTTACGCTACGATGGACGCTTCTACGGGGACTTTCTGATCTACACAGGCTCCCTGATCATCTTCTTCAGCCTCGGGCCCTGGCTCATGTGGTACGTGGGGAACGTGCAGGTGTCCGTGGATGACGGCTCCAAGAAGAGGAGAAGCACCATCGTGCGTCTGGCCAGAAAGCTGTCCGAGAGGCTGAGCCAGAAGCTGAAGGGAGAGGAGCGAGCCAAGTGCGTCCGAGACATCGACGAGGACGGCGGCAGCGAGGTGGCCCCAGGTCCCCACAAAGCCAGCAGGGTCACCTGGGGGAGGAACACAGCCTACCACAACGGAGGGTACGAGGACGGCCTGGACGATCCGGACGAGGTGAATAAAGTGGAGGCAGGAAAAGACGAGAAACTAGATTCTGACCTTCATATATGAAGACTGATCATGACTCTGTCTGCTGCTGGCAACACGCAAACTCCAATCTCTGCTGCAGACACCGATATCCAGAGAAGAATATCTTGTGCATTCAGGGCTGCAGAAGTGGGTTTCAGGTCCCTTTAACTTGCAGCTGAAACTTGTAAAAGGCCTATGTGATTGTTGTTATTTTCAGGTCCACTTTCAGGGGCAGGTCCTTAATTTCTTTAAGCTAATAGTTTCAGTAAATGCACTGTGGTTAAGCTGTTTGTAAATAGTCTGCAGACATCATTGTAGAAACGCAATAATTCATGAGATATAGAGACTGAAGTATGAATGTTTACTGAGAGGAAGTTCAGATATTTTTTTTCGAGAATGTTGCTGTTTTTTATTCTTATTTGACATGTTTATGTTCTTTTCAATTTGAGGCTTTATGCTACAAATCAGACTTTGCATCTTTCCTTTGCAAGATGATCTGATTCTCTATGGTTACGATCTGATTAAGGGATGAGTCGTTGAAAACAGATAACATAATTTAAGATGATGTGATTTCATTCTGCACTTTGCGAACTGAAGACTTTTATGAAGAAGAATTTGTGGCTGCAAAGTGCGCATGTCTTAGCAAAAGTTTCTCCACAGAATCTCACCAGATGAGATTTGTCTTTCTGATGTTGTACTTAAAGCTCATCTTTTGACAAATATTCCACCCAATCGTCTCAGTTTTCAAAGACAGAGACTTGAGAATGATTGATAACTCTGAGGAATCAGCAGGATAAGCAACCACACCTCAGTGAACTGTTCATAACTTTTAAACCAGGTCATTTTTACATTTCTACAGATCCGTCACCTGCTCTTGAATCTTTATATGCCGATGACGTCACAATGTCCATTTCAAACCTTTGATTTGATTTCTGTTTTCATCTGGCAGAGTTTCTACCTGCTGTTTTTGTCATTCAAACATGTTCAGGTTCACTACTTGGCTTTAAGTTTATGAGTCAAATCCTGAGGCTTCATTAGCACTTAAGCACATTAAACATACAAATGATGATTAGCTGAATACTCTCATTGTAGATGGTATGCTAGCTTTACTACCTTTACTACCTTGCATGATGTTTTTTTTTTGTAAACAAACTGTTTCTTTATCACTTTAATAAAAAGATAGTTCTTAATTGTATGACTCAGATGTTTTACACTAGTTTAGACAGTCTGTATCTTCTGTGTCCTGTGAGGTAAAATCTGAGTTTTCTAAGGGATCCTTTCTGTGATGTTGTCAGACACTTCGAGTCACAATCTGAGGGACAAAAACAATAACTATTTTTAATGAGCACACCTGCTGCCATGAGAAATCTATTGAAGCACTTTCAAAACTTTATGACCTCCAAAAAATGACATTTCAAAAACTATCCCCCAGGATTTAACATCGGATAACCCAAACAATCATTTAGGAAAAGCCTGAGAGTCAGCAGGGACTGCCAGCTCTGTTTGAGACAGCCTTTCGTCTTTAATGTCTTTATTTCTTTATGTTTGGTACAACTTTACAAGACTCAAAGACAATAAATAGAGTGGGTTAAACTCCTGAGTGCTATGGCCAGCGTGTAATGTTTGGTTGTTGTCACCTGGAGCTGGAAAACTGCATCAAACTTTACAAAATCTTGAGTTTATATTGCTGCAGGTTATGGGTGTCTTTAAGAGTTTTAACTTGGGTATTTTGTGTTTTGAATGAAAATATATAACCAGAATCAGTTTATACGACAGCTCCTAAGAGCCACACATTCCCAGTATTTCAGCGTGTCTTACTGAGGTTCTTTATTTGAGTTGCAGATGCCACCTGACTTCATAAAGTCAAGTCATGTTGGCCTTTTGATTAGCTGTCAAAGCAGTCAGCACTGGTCGGACTGGTTTGTGTTTGCAGTGTGGTGTTGGGTAAACAAACCTGAAAGTCCTCAGCAGAGGATCATGGGAAACTCACACGGGAACCTGTGCGACATACTTTACTCCTGCTTAGATATTTTTAGCATGTTTGTTTATCACTCTTTTTGGAGTAGGTGCCTCAGAGACACATCAACGTCACACCTTATGCAAATGTTCAGCTCTGACAGCCTTTGTTTCCAACAAACACAGAGTGAGACCAACTCACAGCAGAATCAATTGAAACCAAACTGGTGATACAGTAACTGAAGTCCTCCCTGCTTCGTGTATGGCAAGCCGGACAGTGAGTAAGCCACAGAGCAGAGACAATAGCAGCAGCTTGACTGGTCAAACAAGCACACACAGAGAAGTTTCCATTACGTCTGTTTCCTCTTTGTGGCACAAAAGGTATTGTTATAGAGAAGCATGAAGCGTGCATGGTTAAATATTTGAATGGAGTGTATCCACCCTGAAGAGCAAAGTCAAGTATTAAAGGCAAATAAGTTACCTGAGGTGAACCAGTGCACTCTGATAAGGATTAAGGTAGGGCCTCGAAATGTGTAACGAGTGGGGCGTGATTTAATTTTTATTGGTCCGGTCTCTCACTGGGATGTGTCAAATTTGACGCTCAATTATTAGATTTGGATGGAAATCAATGGTAAAGACTTCCACATTATGAATAAAAAAAATATTTTGATGTGAGAAATTATTATACTTAAAAAAAATGTTTCAAAATTTACACATTTAATCAGGACTGTGTTAATTGAATCAACGTTATGGTTTGTTGGCTTGGGAAAAAAAACTATTGTTATCTCAAATGTTGCTGGTTAACAGCTAAAAGGTCTCACCATACAAGAGGAAAAATTGAAGGATGCTGATAAGAGATTTAACAAACTGATGCACCCTGAATCTCTTTGGTTTCATTAGCTGAACAAAAAAGATCAGAGGGGGTCCAATTAATTACAGCAGCTTATCTTGGTGTAAACAGGAGCTCAGAGGAGGCTGATTATTAAATTTATGTGCATAAATCTGTCACATTGGTTACACACAACAAGCCCAATGTGCCACATTAAAGACACAAAGGTGTAAAACGAGTCTGCCCTGTGAAGGAATGAGGATGGACAGTTGGGTTGTCAGCAGGTTATTGTGGTTAGATTCCAGTCTTACTACTGTGAAGGAAATCGGTAAGGTGTGTTCCCAGTGAAAAACAGAGGTTCAGATCACTTGCTGCCAGTCCTTCCAGGTGACACTCTCAAGTCTGCGTCTCACCTGGAGTCACCTCAGAGATGGAGCAGGGGAAGCACACCATCTTCTTCGTCTCCCTGGCTGTGATCTTGGATATCATTGGTCTCACCTTCCTCCTCATCGGGATCTTCGCCCCATTGAGTTACTGGGACTTTTTTGTCTTCTCAGGGCCTCTGCTCATCTTCCTCAGCCTGGTGTTCTGGATATTCTGGTACATGGGGAACCTAACGGTGTCAGAGGAGGAGCTCAACCTGGCCAAATCGGACATACTGTGACCCAACAGGAGCCTGAGCTGCTGCTGCTGCTCGGCCTCGTGGTGATGAGGAGGAGGAGGCTCTGAGGCATCAGAAATCATGCATTCATGAAACTCTCTGAAGCCCTGAGCACCGGCAGGAGCACATTTGACTAATCCTTGGAGATTAAAGAATCTACTTTTCTGACTCCAGGCTGAAAACAACTCATCTGGTTGTACCTGGACGGCAGAGACTTAAAGGACTTTGTCGGAGTGGAAAGTTTTCCTCAGCACAAAAAGCTGCACTTGAAGGCTGCTGTATGTTTGAATTATATAAGTCTGATCCTTTATATATTTGAAGTTGTACACCAAAATGTGGGGAGTGTGTCCCCTCTTTCTTTGCAACACACATCTGTACCTCACAAGAGCACAAAACACTGTTAAATCTAACTGATGCTGAGCTAATGTTTCAATCAGGTTGACCTCATTTAACATTTGCCACATGTCACTGTCGATTAAAAGCTAAAAGGTTTTTGCCACATGTCACTTTGCCTGTCATACTTTGGCTTCTGTTGCACTTATTGAGGCTGTGCTCATGTTTCATGTTCTGTGTGTGCTCTGAGTTTGTTTTCTTTTCCACGGACACTGATTTTTATCTTTGCAAATCAGTTTGACTGACAGGCATGTGTCCATCTGCGCACTTTAACACCTCAGTTTTGAAAATACATGTACGATGTGCTCAGAGTGTCTGTAAATATGTTGTTATGTTGTTGTTGCATGTGCCCTAAAAAGCCTTGAGCAAAGGTAACTGTAACCTCTGACCTCTACTGACCTCAAGGCTGTGTGTGTACACCGTGACATGATGTCTGTATATCTAAACTTAAATGAGAAACAGAAAATCATCCTTTAAACTGTTTTTGAAATGACAGTTGTTATATTTTCTGGCTGCTCCCAGAACTAGCCAAACAGGCAGCCCTAGTTTGTGCTCATGGTTATTTTAGCAAGAACCACCCAGCCACGTCAGCACTGGGTGGCTGGGTATGGCAATAGAGAGGAGTAAATGTTACATAATGTATGGAAAATTGTCTGAGAACATAACTGAGAAATGTATCTTGCTCTGCTGAAAACCATGGGGTTGAGAAGGTATCAGTAAGATGTGAGCTCCAGAACATTTCTCCCTTTGCTGATAAAGTCTAACCAACAGGACGTTATTTATTTTGGAAATAAATCAGATCAGATAAACTTCTAACGTATAATAAATGACTAAAAATGAATAAATGACTAAAAATATCACTTGAGCATCAAAAATGAGCATGTTTACTGAAGTTACTTGTCTCACTTTGACTCCATGTTTTGCAGTGAATAACCTGCTGTCCTCAGGAGGATGTGTCATTAAGCATTGATGAGAGCAGTTGTGAGTATCAGTGTAATGACAGATACCATCAAGACAACTCTGGGATTTGAACACAACAAATACAAGCGGCATCCTGCGAGGGGAGGGAGGAGCTGAGCAGCAGGGTTTCCATCGCTTCCGAGAGAGGTAGAGAGATAGCTCCATTATGCCTCTCTTCTATTTCCTCTCTTGGGGGTAGCATCCAAATGGACACATTAATAACACTCTCCATGTCTGGGGAAGCTTATGGCGCCTTGAGTGCTGATTAAGGTGGAGGAGAGTTGGGCTGGGTGGAGGTAGTGTTGGTTTCATCCTCCCTCTTGGCTACAGATTACAGAGTTTAGAGTTTGTTTTTTTTTCCTGTAAACTGCAAACAGGATGACACCTGTAATTATTTATGGAGCTCTGCAGCTTCAAGAAGGAACCTGTGACTCCTTTGTGCATGCATGAAATGTCATGTTTAGAAGAAAATAAAGCAGGATTATATACTTGCACGGTGAAAACTGAAATCCAAACAGGAGTTACTGCCTTTTTTTTCTTTTTGTAAAAATCACTTAACAAGAGCCACGTTCAGCTCACACGTCTAGAAAATGTCTTATATCAAGTCAGTAAATACTACTATGATGGTGCATGGACTGTTTTGTAGGATTGCTGAGCTCACATCAGATTCTGAATCCTATCTTGTGGTTTTAGAGAGCTTTTGACTCTTAGTTAATATCCATTAGCAGTGACACAGCGGTCGCTACTCTTCCTGGACAAACGAGTGCTTACCAGAAAACACAATAAAAAACACAAGTTTGGATGGTTTTAATATAAGAGGAGCTGGATTTGTTCAAAAACATGCTAAATAGTTTTTTTAGAGGATATTTCTGTTGCTACAAAAGCACTGACGGCAATCTGTATGATATGCTCGACTGTTTTTATGATACCGTAAGCTCCATACCATGATTTATTGATAGATGAATGTTGTTAGGTGTCAATCTGAGTATTATGAACAGTAGTTATTCTTCTCTTCTGTTTGTGAAATCACTAATTCTGCTTTAAAATGGCTGGTGAGGCTAGGGTGTCTTTTTGGAGGGTTTTGTTGGTGCATGTCTCCCTCCAGTGGCCATGGAAGTTAGAACCACAAGACAAAATTAAAACCATTAAATCCAGTTTAACATCAGTGTGGAGAGGACTGGGACCTCCTTCACAGGGTGCCACATGGTGATAGACAAAGGCCCTAAAATATTTGCTCCTAATAGTTTTTTTCTTTGCTATTTAATTCAGTTGCATTGGCATTTTGAGATTTTCTTTTCTCTTCCTATTTTGCCAGATTTCAATGCAAAAAGCAATAACAGATTTGCACCAGAATGACGAATCAGTAAAATCCTTTTTTTTTTTTTCCACTTTTCTCGGAATGTTGGCCTGAAACCTGGCCATTCTGATGTCGTTTCACTGGAAAAAAAAAATCGTTGAGGGGGGTATTCGTCAGTTGGGCAAGAAACAGATTTGTGATAATAAATAATTTAAAAAGCATAATATAATAATGTATCAAGGCATTTCATGAAGTCTTGGGGCAATTTGCCATCATTAGACAAGACGATTGAGACAGGAAATGTGGAGAAGAGAGAGACTGGAGGATAAAATGCAGCAGGATCAAAGCCGAAACTCAAACCAGCAACAAGTGGGTTGAGGAGTAATGGTCCAGCTGTACCAGCGCTCTATATGATATGATATGATATGATATGATATGATATGATATGATATGATATGATATGATATGATATGATATGATATGATATGATATGATATGATATGAAGGTAAAGTTCTGTAGATAAACAACCTGATTGACCCCCATCATCAGGCTGCCTCCTTTTACACAGTAAACCATCAAATTCTCCTCTCCACACTCTCTGAACTTGGCATCTCAGTGCTGTTGTAGCTCCAGTCCTACCTCACAGGCAGATCCTTGAGAGTGTCATGGCGAGGAGAAGTGTCTAAATCACATGGCTTATTGACAGGGGCACCCCAAGGGTCAGTGCTCGGCCCCCCTACTCTTCTCCTTTTACAGCACCTCACTTGGCGCAGCAATCTGCTCTCATGGCTTCTCCAGCCACGGGTATGCTGACGACACTTAGCTTTTCTTGTCTTTTCCTCCTGATGACACAACTGTCTCAGCTCGGATGTCAGCGTGTCTGGCCGATATCTCCACATTGATAAAGGTAATGCTACCTTCAGTTAAATCTGTTTGAAACTGAGCTCATTCTCCTTCCAATGAACTGTTCAATCTTCCTCGGTTCAACCACAGGTCATGGTAAATGGACCAGTACTTGTATGGCGCTTTTCTAGTCTAACTGCCCACTCAAAGCGCTTTACATTCATCCAGCCCCACCAAATTCAAACACTGATGAACCATTTGTTTAACTAACAAAGTCATACCCACTAACACTCGACTGACCAACAGTGGGAGCAAATTGGGTTCACTGTCTTGCTCAAGGGCACTTCGGCATGTGACTGCAGGAGCTGGGAGTGAACCCTCAACTCATTGAGAGGTGACGACTCTGCCACTGAGCCACATCAAATTCAAGCTCTTCTTCAGCGTCCTGTTTGATTCCAATCAACTTGTGCCACAAACTCTGCCAGAAATCTGGGTGTCATGACTGATGATCAGCTGACTTTTAAAGTTCATGTGGCCTTCATTGCCCGATCCTGTCAATATGCCCTTTATAACAGCAGGAGGATCAGACCCTACCTGACACAACAGACCACACAGCTTCTGGTACAGGCCCTTGTGATTTCATGCATCGACTACTGCAACTCCCTCCCACAGTCTATGCTCCCTCCTAGCAGGTTTTTAACCAGCCCAAAACAGCACGTCACCCCGCTGTTAATCTTTCTTCACTGGCTTCCAGTGGCAGCTCAAATAACATTCAAAGCTCTTCTTCTAGCTTACAAAACACTGAAAAGAACAGCTCCTGCCTACCTGGGATCCCTCGTCCAGGTCTACACTCCTTCTCGCCCCCTACGTTCTCCTTGTGAAAGACGCCTGGTGCTCCCAGCCCGGGGCGGCTCTAAATCTCTAGCCAGACTCTTCTCCTCTGTTGTGCCCAACTGGTGGAATGAATTACCTAACTCTATACGATCCACGGAGTCCCTTTCTACTTTTAAGAGATGTCTGAAGACTTATCTGTTCAGGGAACACCTAGGCACTTGAGCTGACCCCGTCTCTTCTTTTTCCTCAGGGGTAGAATAAGTCAGAAGGTCTCAGACTCAGCTCTTAGTGAATATTTAGGCCTGATTATCAAATATTGTTAAAAATTGAATTATATTGTTGCAGCGATTAATTGTGGTTAGTTATGGATACATTTTTCAACATGAAAAAAAAATCTTCTTCTTCACTTAATGGCAGAACCTACAGTCAAATAACTTGTTGAACTGTCTGTCTTACACTAAGATTTTCACGTCTGTCTAAATTCTTGCTTGTGTTGTACATTGCTTTGGACAAAAGTGTCCGCTAAATGAAATAATATTTTCAAATTGTAAAGTGCAGGGTTATGCACCAAGAAGTAAATACCATTATAGTCTTTGAATAGAAAAGATATTTGACATTTTCGCATTATATTTACCAAACATTTATGTGCACACTGACAGTCACTTGTCTAGTTAATCTCCTTGTTTTCCTTGTAATGCAGTCATTTTTGTGTAAACTACCTCTGGTTTAACCTCCATGCTGCATTCGTACTGTCACACCTGATCACGACTCTACACCTTGTTGAAGGTGTTAACGTCTATTAGTGGCCTGGCTGATTTCACACACGCACGCACGCACGCACTCACTCACGCACACACAACTTCCGCACAGACAGTCCCTCAATGTTTACAAACAAGTGGCCTACAGATGGCAGGGTCAGTCACCTTGGTGATAACAAGACCTGCAGCTAGGAGCACAAAGCTCAGGACTACAAAACCTGCAGCCTGAGATCCTCACATGCATCAGGTCTGTGTCCTTCATGGTCACTAAACCTGTTTGTACTGTTTATTACTGACTACATTGATTATCATTTAGAAAAGAAATAACCTCATCATTGCAAAGTAACAAGATGCTGCAAAGAGGGCAAAACGTAAGCCAAGGAATGGATTCTGTAGTGGAAGAGGATGATCTGCATGTAATGTGGATTCACGCTGCAGCGCCGTGGAAGCATAAAGAAGCGAAATCCTGCAGTATTTCCTCAAACACTTGATTGTTTTTTGATTTTAAAACAAACCCAGACAGTGATATCGAGACAGGAACATTGGGGTGTGATGATTTTTTTCGTGGAGAGATTTCGGTGAGAGATTGCACGTGTAAACCGGTGGTTCCACTCCTTTCCTGCGTGGTGTAAAACTCCGTGTTTTCATCTCTACCACGCACCATATGCGTGTATTGCTGCTCATCAACCAACCTTGAATGTGTCCTCGGATTAATTCTCACCTCTGATTGGTTGGCGTAGAAGCGCTGCATCAGTGTCCTGGATTCTAATTGGCCAAGGGCGCTGTCAATCATGTGATATACACCTCCTGCGCTGTTTGGTTGGATCTCTCCGCTCCCCTTTCTCTCGGCGGTGGGTCGGAGCCGCTGTCCCTGGCCTCCTCGCATGTTCCCCTCTAAACTCCTGTTTTGAATTCGATGCCCCTGTTCTACATTTGATCACTTTCACGCCTCTTTCAGGCCACACTCGGGCGTCCTTCTCACCGGTGTTTCCCCCCCTGCATTTATCGTTTGGAGACTCACACCCGAGCATGGCGGTGGTGAGCGGATCGTCTGGGCCGGTTGCCCGGCTTGAGGGCCGTGAATTCGAATACATGATGAAAAAGCGCTCGGTGACCATCGGCCGGAACTCGTCTCAGGGCTCAGTGGATGTGAGCATGGGCCACTCCAGCTTCATCTCACGGAGGCATCTGGAGATATTCACCGCCAGCGACGACGGCACAGGCAGCGGTGACTTCTACCTGAGGTGTCTCGGTAAAAACGGGGTGTTTGTAGACGGAGTGTTCCTCAGACGGGGCGCCCCTCCTCTGCAGCTCCCACGAATGTAAGTGAACATGTGGATGCTAGCGATGCTAGCTGGTGTTCTGTTGAGTTTTGCTACTTTATGAAAAGGCGCTACCCTGTAGGTTTCCATTTCCAGTCGTGTAAACCACATTGAGATATATTTCAAACATTACTCTGAATCATTTTTATGTGTTAGATAAAAAAAACACGGTCGGTGTATTACAAGAATGAGGCGAACATGTTTTGGTTTACCTGACAACTCCCATTGAATAGTAGCACATAATCATGTAACACAGGCTGAAATAACCAAAGCATGGGGAACATTTTATTCAACTCGGCTGTAATAAGAAGAGGCTAAACTGTCGTATGTATTTTCATCAGGCTGCATTTGTTTACAGAGAACATGCTAGCTTCCAGCAATATTACCCGTTCTGCATGAGATAAAAAGAATATTCAAGGGAGCTATCTTCACGTTTAATAGCCCAAAATCCACATTGAAGAAATGGGTTTCCAACAATTTGAAGTGAGTTATTAGTTTATTGTAACCACACAAGCCCACAGTTTTGGCTTTGCGCATGTGCATATTTGCGAAAAGCCGCTTTGTTGCACATTTTAATCGGTAGCACATTTCGGCACAACACCTGTGAGCTAAGACTAACAACATTGGTTGTGTGTTGGTCGGTGGCGTTGAGAGGACCACGCATGTAGCGTGTTTGGGTGAAGTCTGCGTACTGTCCAAAATGTTATTTTCTTGTTGTGTTTTGTCAACAGAACGGCAAATTAGCCTGCTGTCGTCATTCCACATTCCCTCTTGTGGTTAGCTTAGCACTAGCGTGTATACCACACTTTCTATACAGTTCTACACATTCCATATTAGCAAGTTAGCTTTCATCTTTCGGGAAGTTCCTACTGATATTGATAAGTGGTGGTTTTTCTAATAATTGGACTCACTGAAGGCAGAAACGTATATCTACTTGAACAGTAAACAGCCTTTATTGTTATGCATGCATACATGTTAGCTTTGAGCTAACTAGCTGTAGCTTGTGTGTAGTTGTGAATGGAGCTCCTCTCAACCCCTAAACGTAAACAAACCAGTTCGTCCCCGCCCTGCCGGTTCACACAGCACAGCCTCAGGGACCTTTGGCCTCCATTTAAATACACTGAGGTCCTGCTTGCCAATGTTTTTCAACAACAGTATACTTCAGTTAAGAATTGAAAATGAATTTGTGCTCGAATATTTGTCTTATAATGGAATGCTTAGGTTTTATCCAGAGGTTTTGGCTCCTAGAGCTCCCTACACGAACCTAAAATGCTGCTGCACAAAGATATGTGTAACTTTATGAGAAGGCTATTTGATGAAGTGTTAAAAAGACAACATGAACAAAACATGAAATAAGAAATAGATTAAATAAGTACAGTATGTTTCTCAAAATTTTAAGTCAGAGCTAATCATCAGTTTTCTAATCATAGTCTGAGCCATCATGTTTTAACAACTTGAAACTTAGTGTGTCAAAATGCTAAAAATAGTTTTCAGATGCAATGCTTTTAAGCTGTTTTTCCTCTTTTTTTTAATCCAAACATTTTTGCAGGATATAGTTAATTTTTGAAAGATCTTTTTTTCCATATACTTCATAATGGGATTAATTAAATGTCATATGCAATCAATACAATTGAAAAAAACAAATTACTCCTTAGATAATGAAAACATTTAAAGAAAATCGTTTGTCTACTTAAATTTGTTAATAAAATTATTTTATCTGTCCTCTAGAATATAACTAAAAAACAATAAAACCACAGACCATATTGTCTCAAACAGTCTGGCAAAGCAAAAAAAAAAAAACAGTTTAAATTTTGATGAAACATTATAAACATATGTGCTTGAAGCATGAAAAAAATCTGCAGTTTTGTCACATGTATTGGAGGGTTTTTGCTGTGTTTTTTTTTTTACTTGACTAATGAAATGCCACATTTTTTGAGGATTAACTGTTAAACATTTACATACTTGTGCAATTAAGATGCTTTCGCAGGCTTTGGCAAATGTCTGAAAAAATCAACATTCAAAGTGTAAGCAAACCAAAATATCTATCAGCCCCTTCACCAAGTGCAAATTAAGCAATTTTATCAAAATAATGCTTTTTCCAGCTCCTCAATTTTTCAAAGTATTTACATTTTTGCTCTCCTTTACCATTGGTTATATATTTCTTAAGGTCTGACTGCAGAATGCAAGTAGCTTAAACCATTCACTTTGTTTGGAAATTAAAGAAGTTATTGATGGATGAATATATTGAAAAAGCGTGTTGAAATATTAATAACAACTAGGAAAGCAGAGTATGGGGATTGCGTATCCAATTGGACAAAAGCTTGTTTACATTTTGACCACCTTTAGCTCACTGGAAAGTGTCTGCAGTTTTCACCCGAGCGTTTTGTAATGTAGACAAACCTCCCAGTTTGCCTCTGCCAACAATCTGCTCTGCTTTCTGCTATTGTGCAATCCTTCAATGTGAAACCACATTTTTTAAGTGCAAAGAGAAAAACATGTTTTGACTTGATGCAATTTCTTTGCACATGAATATTTTTGCAGCTGGGCTTGTTTCTGAAATGCTTCCACACTACTCACAACCCGTGCACTGCCATTGATCGATCAGGTTGGCACACAATAAAGAGCTTTTAATCAGCAGAGGTCTTTACCACATTCACTCCCATAAGTGAGACTCCACACATGGGCTCATGCTTCACTTAAACAGCCATGATTGCAGCCAAAGATTGACAGCATGAGAGGACTCGCAGGGCTGCGGCCCGGGGGACGGCTCGCTTGTATTCCAGGGATTCCTCTTTGGTGATGTAAACAGACTGAGCAGAAAGGAGCAGTTTTCCCCTTCCCCTCTTTTCTTCCTCCCTCCCCCTCCCTGTCCTCTCCCACACCCCGCAACTTCTCTCCAACTTGGTGCTCTTCCTGTCTTGCCATCCTCTTTTGTTTACATTCTGTTTTTCACAGGGCGGGCGGGCGGGTGGGGGAGAAGATCAAGTGAAAGTTTTCAGTTGAATGAGCTGTGTTTGTTGCCATCCTTGCAGCTCAGCAACATCTTTTTGTGTGTTTTTGGAGTTCAGGCCTTCTTGTTTGTAAAGGGGGGAAAAAAGAGGTTTCAGTTAATTCACACTTTAAGGAAATTGCAGAACAACATTGACACAGCTTTACCTCTGAATGAGCCACAGAAGTGTTTAAATCTGAATTTAATGCTGCTCTAACGTTGCTTGTTTGATAGAGGGTTAAACACTGGATGCACACTGAGGATTTTTAAACCCGTTTAAACTTTAACTAAGAGGGGAAAACATGTATTGATCTTGTTTTGATGGTACTTTATGTAGGACTAGAGTGAAAATAAAACCCTGTAGGGTTTAACAGACGTTTGTTCTTAAAATGCTGTCCATATTTCTCTATTTACTTGATTGTTTCTTTCTGCAACAATTTCCAGTCTTCTAAATTCTTCCTAATTTCTGATGTTTTTAAAACCAGCAGAAACTACATTTCCTGTTGCATGAAAGACAGGGTACCAAGCGTTGGTTAAGTTAAATGTGCCTGCAGTGTTTCGTACAAGTGACAGGTCGTGGTCTTTTCATATGCCGCTTGTCTTCAGAAAGCACTCCACACGTTTTAATATCCTCTTAATAACCGGCTTCAGCAGCTGATGATTCGGCTCCTCTGTATTTGTTGGAACATACAGCGGTGCTCGCTGACAGCAAGCTGACATACAGAGAGGAACTTAAAAGAATAATCCTGCTCCAGATATTTTATTATTTATAGATATATTTAGATTTCACGTCCCCACTCTGTCACTTACATACTGAACCTCTCTGGAGTTATTTTAGGATCCTTCTCGCTCAGTCTCATCCAGAGAAAAGTCTGTCCCCTCCCTGTGAGGGCGCTCAAAGGCCACGTGCAGAATGAAACTGTCTCCCCTTGGCCAGTCTAACTCCCGGAAGTGTTTCTGTCTCCTCCTGTGAGTGCCAGAGATAATCTGAGATGTAGGTGCCGGGGAAACGGTTCTGTCAGCCAGCTCTGCGAGGGCCCGATTAGAAAAAGCAGAGTGCTGCGCCTGGTGCTCTTAAACTCCTGAATGAATATTGGACTGAGCAGTTTTAATTCCTCACAAACCTGTTTATTATATTTACTGCTCTGCTTAATTCAGGCCAATCCTCCACTGAGACCTCTTCTCCTACAAACACAGAGCAGTTCCAACGCGTGCTTCACTAAGAATTAACCAAGATAAACCCTCCTCTTGTTCCGCCGCTGTTTGGAGAAGGATGTTTCATCAGTATTCAAATTTAATTAACGTACATGTTGTCTCTCTCGGGTAATTATGGCCCGCAAGAGAATCAGCCCATCCTCAGTGATCCTCCAAAGCTGAGTTTTTTTTTAAATCCTCGCTGATTTGATTCTGTTTTCTTTCTGTGAAGCTGTTTTTTGTTTTTAAATCTTCTGTGCATTTTCTTTCAGGTGCACTTTCAGGTTCCCGAGCACAAATATCAAGATCACGTTCACGGCTCTGTCCAGCGGGAAGAAGGCGAAGCGTGAAGCTCCAGAGTCTCCAGTGAAACCAGTTCAGCCACAGATCTCACCCCTGACCATCAACATTCCAGATAACATCGCTCACCTCATGAGCCCGCTACCATCGCCCACTGGTACCATCAGGTACGCAGCGAATAACTATCTGATCACTGCCATAAAAACACACAGAGGATAACTCCCTCAAAAATTAGCTAAAAGATCAGATATTAAGAAATTCTGACTGTTCCTGTGAAGATTTATCTGCGTATCGTTCATTTTTCTCTCTGACTTACTCTGTTTAGTATTCTAAGTGTGTGACAGCTAAACAGAAAGTATTCCTCTCTCAAACCGGAGTCAAATTCCTTGTATTCTTAAAGATACTTGCCGAGTAGAGGCTATTCTGACTCTTAAAGCTGCTAAACAAAAACACTCATTTACCAAACCTGAGAGCTTGTTAAGCTTCCTCTGCCTTCATGGGTTTGTTTGTTTGCATTGTTGCATGTAATTTGTGTTGGATTTGGACCTAGCATTTAAAACACCAAAGTCACATGACTCTACCAACAAACTCGGTGATTATGTTTGCAGCAAATCAACAGGTCTTGTGTGATTCAAGGCCAAATTACTGTTTTGGTCAAAAGAGTTTTGTGGCTTTACAAACAGAGATGCAACACCTTGTTTAATGAAGATCTATCTCTGCAAAGATGTTGTCAGACACTGTAGACCGCAATCTAAGCGTGTTAACAATAAAACAACAACTTTTTTGGAACTGTTGTAAAAATTAAAGCAGCACTACAATCCCTCCATACTGTGTCATATCGACCCTCCCCTCCGCCCTTAGCTGACCTTCAGCTTGTCACCTGACCTTGACATGGGCCCTGCGTGGTGATCAGCTTAGGCTTATTCAGAGAGTGCAGGGCTCAGAGAGGGACTCCCTCCATCTCAGACACTCAGATCCTCTCAACCTCTGATCTCAGACAGATGGCTCGACACTGACATCCTTTGTCCTAGATGTAGAGGTTATTTGATAAAGTGTGTGAAGTGTTGGTTAATAAACAGAGAAGATGACAGGTGGGAATCATACACTGTGAATCAAACTCCAGTCTCAATGTAAATCCCTCATTGGTTGTGTCCCCTTGTTGTGCTTTAATATTCAGTCACCAGCTGACTGTCCTGTCCTCCTGCCCTACAGTGCTGCTAACTCATGCCCCTCCAGTCCACGGGGCGCCGGCTCCTCAGGCTACAGGATGGGCGGCCGTATGGTCAGCTCTGCAGAGCTGCAGCTCATCAACGACAACTCTCAGCCTGAAAATGACAAAGACGCCTCCGGAGGGGACAGTCCTAAGGTGAGCAGAGAGCCGGAGGACGGCTGCTGTCAGTCAGTCTGACCTTTAACATATTCATCACTTATAAAAGGAGGCTGCAGACTCTCTTCACTGGTGTTTTTTTAATATCAGAACGGAAACACAAAGGGTGCTGTGTTGTCAGAGTCGATTCTTGCACAGTTTATTTTTAAACTACTTGTGCAAATAAAATCTATTGCCAAAGGCTTCTCGACTTGATAACTTTTAGTCTCCAGAAACGACTGAAAGTTTTATCATATGAACTCAACTTTTTAGTCTTAGACACCTCGAATGCACAGAACAAGGATAAATCTGCTGCATAAGGTATGTTTTAACCAGTCTACAAATCATCTGAACAGGTATAAAAAAAAGATCAGTAGGTAATAATTGTCTCTCTCAGTCATAGTTGCTTCTTTCAGACCTTGATGATAAGGAATTGGGAAGTTTCAGTTTCTCTTTCTTCTAAAGCTTTTTCTCAAGTTTTAATGTTTGCATCTTCCACTTCCTCCTTTGCTTTGGTGTTTTTAAGCTGGTCGATAGCATAAAGACTCTTTTTACATGTGTTTATAAATCTGCATGTCTGCTCTGCTTCACAGGACGACTCCAAACCTCCGTACTCCTATGCACAGCTGATTGTTCAAGCTATAACGCTAGCCACAGACAAGCAGCTCACACTAAATGGAATCTACAATCACATCACAAAGAACTATCCCTATTACAGGACCGCAGACAAAGGCTGGCAGGTGAGGATGGTTAAGACACAAACACCTGCGTGAAGTCACAAAAACTGTCAACATGTTGACAGTCTTTCTTTCATTCGTCCACCAGAACTCGATCCGTCACAACCTGTCTCTGAACCGTTACTTCATCAAAGTGGCGAGGTCGCAGGAGGAGCCGGGAAAAGGCTCGTTCTGGAGGATAGACCCGTCCACAGAGGCCAAGCTCATCGAGCAGGCCTTCAGGAAACGAAGGCCCCGGGGTGTCCCCTGCTTCAGGACCCCACACGGACCCCTCTCTTCCAGGTCAGGGGTTTATTAAAATAAGAGATGTATTTATACTTCACTAAACTAGGATGCATTACTGATGACTTAGTTTTTAGTGGCTGTTATAAACCTGATAATTAAATTCCTGGAACTTCTGGTAGAAAAGTACCTTTAATTTAGCTGAAAATGATTAAAACAAACCAAAGTTATGTTAAGTCCATCACAGGCAGAATGCCAATAAAACAAAACCGTTTTTAATTTCAACTCTAAATTAGTCTTATCTAAGTGTTTGATTCAAATGTTTGATTCTCAAATCTTGTCTGTGTCCCTCAGGAGTGCCCCCGCGTCTCCCAATCACTCGGGCGTCCTCTCTGCTCACTCCAGCGGCGTCCAGACCCCCGACAGTTTGTCTCGGGAGGGTTCCCCTGTACCCTTGGAGCTGGACACGTCCTCTGCTCCCGCCCCGGCCTCCATCCAGGCAGTCCAGCCCAAACTGGCCGTCATCCAGGAAGCACGCTTTGCACCAAACACACCAGGTAGTTACAGTTTTCCTCTAATTTTTATTAAATCTGTGACTCACTTTGAATTCCTTAAAACTCCACGTTTTCACTTTCTTACTTCAAATTATCAAAAAATAAAGATGCAAAAAAAATTGTTTTGACCCTTCTGTGTGTGTTCCCCAGGCTCGCCTGTCAGCAACCAGCCGGTCCTCATAGCAGTCGGGCGTCAGTTACCTCAGACCATCAAACCCGTGACCTATACTATGGCGTCCCCAGTGAGCACCAGCACCTCTCAGCCGGCAGTCCAGACAGTCCATGTGCTGCAGCAGATCCCTGCAGGCTCGCTCAGCCCCGCCACTGCCGTCATTGCTCAGCCGGCTGCCATCATCAACAAGAGCGAGCTGCATGAGAACGGAGAGCATTCAGAGGTCAAAGGTGAGAGGAAGAGATCAAACATTTCCCAAAAAGTGTCATAAGTGTCTTATTAAAGTCAGAGTTAAGCTGTGACAGAGTGCCAGAGAGTAAGCGCCTGTTGTCTGTTGTCCTCTCAGTGAAAGTGGAGACAGTTCCCACCATCACCTCTATAGGTGGCTCCAGTCGTATCATCCAGAGCACCACACAGTCCGCCGGCCCCCTGCAGACCGTCACCATCGTGCAGTCAGCCCCTCTGGGTCAGCACCAGCTGCCTATCAAGGCCATCACACAGAATGGCACCCACGGCCTCACCACTGCCATCCAGGGAGCTGCCAGTGCTGGTGAGGAATCAGATGCTTGTTTTCAGGCTTTTGGTCAATAACCTCATCTTGGCCTCTGTAATGACACTGGTCACTATGTTAACCCTGCCCCCTTCTTTCCTCAGCTCCAGTTGTAGCGAGCCCCCTCCACCTGCTGGCCACCCATGCCTCAGCTTCGGCCTCCCTCCCCACGAAACGACAGAACGCGGACCAGCCAGCCAGCGAACAACCGGACGCCAAGCGCAGTAAATCAGAGAATGACGAGGCGGCTCCGCCCTCCAGCGCAAACGCAGACTCGGACTCGTCCGCAGTTAACCCCGGCAGCCACCTCGATTAGTCTGTACAGCACACACCACAAACCCCTCCACATCCACATCCATCACTCTCTCCTCTCCTCTCCTCTCTCACAGTCTCTCTTGTTTCTGTCGTTCGTTTTGTTTCTCCTTCTTCTTCTCCCACTGACTCCCGAGGTGCCAAACGGAGACGTTTCTTTCATTTCACTTCTGTTTGAGAGTGTCAAAAGGAAAAAAGACAAAGTCTACCCCTTTAAAGACTGGAACTTGGGTTGATAACAAAAAGAAAGAACTCAAAGGTGTCCCCTGTGAGCCACTGAAAGAGGAGAGTGACTCGAAACCACGACCACAGGAAGCCTTAACAACTTTAACCCTTAAAGAGCTGACCTTTGACCTCACATGGTGCAGCGAGGAGAGCCTGCCCAGCTCAGGCTGGACGCCGCCTTTCTGTCGCTTCTACCTCAGAGCAGATCGGAGACGCCGGCAGCCAGCGGAGGACATCCCCTCCCTGCCCGCTCGGACCTGTCGGGACAGCTCTGGACCAATGGAGCGGCGACTGAGACGAGAATTGACGGTTAGAAAAACGTAGAAATCCAGAAAGGGATCAAACTCAGAGCCAATATTCCTGAAACTCTGGCAGCTAGCCTCTCTCATACTGTCCGTCCTTTATTGCAGCTGTACGTAGATATGCAGTATTTTGTTGTCCAAATGTGGAGCATAGGATTTTTTTTATGTATTTTCACTTATCTAGATAATTTAACAAAAGGAAGCGTACAAAACGACAAGGTCGGAGACATTTCGGTAACTAAGTTAGACATTTTTTTACGTGGACTTCCTTTTTGTTCTGTTCGGTGAATCAGTGTACTAGTTTTCATAATATTTCCTCTTTTACCCCCTCGTTCTGACATATCCGTATGACATCTTGCTTAGTTATACCTACATATTTTAATACTTGCACAGATAACCGATATAAGCATATGAAATCTCCATGTGTAGTTCCAAATGTTGACCTTTGCATGTAAGAGAAAAGTTGTAAAATTGAACAGAGGAAAAAAACCTGCTTTGTCCAAACCAGACCTGCACTTGATTCAGTGTTTGTGTTTTCATTCCCTCCTCCTCTTCCCTCTTCTTCTTCCTCCTCTTTTTATGTCTCTCCCTCCATCCTTCTCCTCTTCCTCCCTTCAGGCTGTGTTGACGTTGTGGTGTGGCAGATCCCTCCTCACCCCTCTCCTTCTCCTTTTTGCTCGATTATTTTACTCTGTTCTGGCGACCCGGAGTCTGTTTTCTGATTGTACACGTTCCAACAATAGTAAAGAAAAAAAATCGATGTTTGTTCTGCTTAAGTGGAGAAATGCTTTTTTTGTTTTGTTTTTGTTTCTTTTTTTTTAATAAATTAATTTAAAGCCCTTTTTTCTGCGCCTTTGCCTCATGGAGTCATTTTGAAGTAGTTTCACTCCTGTCCACTGGAGGGCAGGATGAGTTGCAGGCTGTATGTGGTTAGATGAGGAGATTAACTTTGTCCTTTAACACAACATGGCTGCCTCCTAATAACACACGAGGGTCAGGTTCAAACATCAACAGGGAGCTTTTATCAACACTTCTGAATATTTTTACTTATTTCATCTTTTTAATCCTTTTTTAATGAATACACAACAAAACAATAAAAAAGTACGAAGAGGGGAATCAAAAACATATAACTTCTGAGGTTGATCATTTCAATAAAGGAGACTTAATTTATACACTTGTGCTTAAAATTCTCTAATTGGCGTTGCACCTTCAAACTATTAAACTTTACGGAGCATGTCCCAGAGAATAAAAGGTTTTCTTTGATGTTCCTGAAAAGGCCAGCAGAGGGTGCTGCAGTCAGCAGAGTGTGGAGCTCTCGCTGTCCGCTCTGGGTCTGAATCAGAAGACTCTGAAACAATTCTCTATTGTGCGCCCAGTCAAGCTCTAACACTCCTCCTCTGAGTCTAAATACAGCATTAGCTCATTCAAAGTTTCTTCACCCAAAGGTGAGAGCAGACGAACAAACTAAACAAACTCTAACAGCCAACATGTGTATCTCATTCATAATAGACACCTCCTGAGAATATGGTTTGGTCTGGTTGCTTTCTAAGATGACCACAACTAAAAAGCAACAAAAAATATGAAATAATGAGCACATTTTAAGAAATTAGACTCAAATAGGGTCAGTGAGGTTGTTTTTTGTCACAAATAACACAAAGTATAAAACAGTTTGCTCCCATGTCTGAGCATAAAGATCAAGTAAGTTTAGCATATATCAAACCTAACTGATAATTTTCAGCTGCTTTGAAGGAGGTTTTTTGAAATAAATATCTCATGAAAGCACGGCAGAGGAATAAGGCATGGTGTGGTTTTGTATTTGCGTTTTAAAAATAAAGTCAGCTGCCAAAGATGAGATAAGAAAAAAATATCAGGCATTTGATGGAAAGAAAGGAAATAAATAACGAGAGTGTTCTGTTATTTCTCATTTCTAGAATGTTGGTTTTGATCAGGGAGACTTTTAGTGCAGTATAATAACAATTCGTGTTCAACTAACTTAACTTTTTTAAAATTATTTTATGGCTACAAACAATATTTCACTGAACACAAAAACATTTACCAAAGAAAAAAACATAAATCACTTAATTTATGCAAAAAAAGAACAACAATTTTCAAAAAGACTCAATTTACAAAATGATTTTTATATTTGGTAGACTAATTTTTACTGTCATGAGGTTTATTTTGCATTTCATCAAATTGTTTTCCATCATGTTGAATATTCATGTTTTTAATTTTGCAGTTTGTGTTTTTGTTGCATCATGAAATGACTGTGCAACCTTCAGGGCCACCATATTTTGTTTTAAAGGTCCCATATTATGCAAAAATCACTTTAAGTCTTTTAGTGAAACTTGTGGGTCTTTGGCTTTCCTCCCAGCCCACAAAATGTGATATTTAATGACAAAACCTGTACTTAGTAGTGCTTCTGAATGTAAAATCTTGCCATAAAACGAGCTGTTTGGATTTGGGGGATTTGTCGATGTCAACAATTCCCTTTTTTGACCAATCAGAAGCAAGTCTGAAATTATTGGTTCACAGGAGATGATCCCCCTCCCTTTCCACTCCCCTCCCCGCTGCTGGAGAGAATGCCAAAGTTGATCAACCATCACTGCTTTGTTTTTGGCTGTAAACAGCCACATAGTTCCATGCTCAAGCTTCCCATCTCGGAAGAAGACAAGACTAAGTGACTAGAGTTCATTTATCAAGGAAATGTGCCAGCTACACTCAGTAAAACTGTGCATGTGTGTGCTAGTCACTTCACTGCTGACTGGTTTTCTAACTTTGGACAGTACAACAGAGGGCTAGCCAATAGACTGGTCCTGAATCCAGGCACATTACCAACCATCTGCTAACAAACCTCAGACCCTGGAAATGTGAGTATGTTAAATGCTGTGTGCTGTGGAGCAGATGTAAGAGCTTTTCCTCAGTGTCCCCCCCTGTCTCTGTGTTAGCTTCAGGATGCTAACTTTAGCTGCGGTTAGCCTGTTGTTTTAGCCTGTAATGTTACGGTAAACGACCTTCGCTGTTTTCTAAACATTGTGCACTCGAAGCTCGTGGCGCCACTCTCAGTGACGCTGAACAGCGGGGGGGTATCAGCGGTGGCTCATTTACATATGAAGGCCATGCCCACTAAATCAGAGCGTTCTGAACAGAGGGGCTATGAGAGCCTGGAAACAATGCTGCTGTGCTTGATTTATTGACTTTTTGGACCAAAACATGTTGCTACCATTTCATGAAGACATTAATGATACATATTAAACTGCAGAAAAAGGAGCAGAATATGGGACCTTTAAGATGCAAAACTAAAACACTCATAATTGCATTTTGATATAGATCTAGTGTGTTTTAAATAAAACAAAATGTTTTGCTGCAAAGAAATCCAATCAGCAGGTATCAAGATCAGCTGTGTTCTCAGCTGGAGCCAATCAGTCGACAGAGGTAATATAAGGAGGCTGAAGTCAACCTGCTCCGTTTGGTTTCTGCTCACAGAAAGTTCAGCCCCATCAGTGGGTTTTCTCTGTCCACATTTGTTCTGCTCTCAATTTCTTAACCCTGGTTATTGACTCCCATTTCGTTTAGTGTGGGGCTAAGTTCATTTGTTTGTCTCTCCTTTGAAAGAATCAGAATATCCCTGTTGGGAGTCTAACTCCAGAAACGAAAAATTGTTTTCACCCCGGACATTTATTCCTGAAACATCTCCTGTGATTATTACAAAAAAAAGAAGAATATAATTGACAAACACATTCTGTATGGAGAAAATGACAGGATGCTC
Source organism: Halichoeres trimaculatus (assembly GCF_033239565.1). Taxonomy (NCBI): domain Eukaryota; kingdom Metazoa; phylum Chordata; class Actinopteri; order Labriformes; family Labridae; genus Halichoeres; species Halichoeres trimaculatus. Next base: position 12,277,689 of record NW_027437198.1, on the reverse strand, counting down.
ATTAGCTGCTGGTTTATCAGTAGATATTTATAATGATCCTGCAGGGAACGCAGAGCAGACAAACTCCAATTAAAGACACATATAAGGAGAGTCTGCAGGGAATAAGAGGATCTACATAAATAAACAGAACACAGTTTACTGACTTATTAACGGACGAGAAGCTCATTAACAAGAGAGCACTGCAGGCTGTTTATACTCTCAGGTACACAGAGGGACGGCAAGGATTGAATCAGAGGTTTACGTTAGGTGCTGCGCATTTAATGCATTGAACGTTACAGTGATTTTACACACTGGGCTGCTCTGAGATGATATTTCATCAGGTTCATAATGAAGAAAGCATCGTCACACACCAGTCACAGCAAGCTCTACCTGAACAAAACACAGAAACACACCCGACGATTTTAATTTAACCTTACAGTACCTGAATGTTTTAACATAGTAAGGCCATGAACTCCACATTTCCCCTGTAGTAACATTTTGGTAACTGTCCTGATATGAAGGCTCTGACCTCATCTTTCACTTCACATTATGTGTTCAGACAGTCGATGAGTTATTTCTGGACATGTCCTCACAAATCCTTCCTTTAGGATGAACTTTGAGGGGATGGCTCCGTTTTGTTTTTTTGTTTTTTTTTTAGTATTGAGGTTGTGTGAGGTGACTGTCTGTAGTAACTGATTATCCTCATGAGATCCCGATCAGCTCAGCTCAGCTTGGTTATGTTCGATATCTTTGTTGGGAAAAATAAGAATGGGAGATATTTTGCATATGATTTGTGCTCCTCTACTGCATGTCATGTTCTGGCTCAATGATGAACAAACATACCAATACCAGTGTTTTGAAAATGTCCTCACAGAGCATGCTATTTAAAGGGATAGTTCTGGTATTATCTGGAAGTTGGTGGCAGTGGCCCCCTGCTGGCTGGTACATCCCATGGTCACACTACTCTAATATGAACCAGACATAAACACAATTGTCTCTTGTACATGCATCATCACATGTAATATGACACATACATGGCCCGTCACCATGACGCATATGTTTACTGCTTTACTTTTAAGATGGTCACTGATCCGACCAAAGACCTCTGAGATTTAGTGTCTTGTCCACTTGACCCTGTATGTTCGAATCCACCCAAATTTCTAATGTCTCATCCTCGCATCACACCAACATGAACCATTTGCAGCCATTCTTAAGAATGATTATGGAGAAGAGCGGTCGCAGCAGTTACAGGCCATGTCCTCATTGCGTACATGTGCTTGTGCTTGTGCTTGTGCATGAAGTGTGCCAAAAGGAAAGGATGTTTAATGTGTCTAAGCACGGTATGGAGGGGTCACACTGGCCAAATAAACTTGACTTTCCGGTTGAAGAATGCTTGGGCACATTACAAATAACAAGTGTGACCGCACCATTGACTGCATTAGGAGTGGACAGTGTTGCTCCGCCATTTACCAATGTACGGTTTTTAAGCCATAATACCCCCATCACAGGCGCAGCCATTGGCAGCCAGAGTCTGTGTAGTAGAGGCTATGGACTCTGAGAGAATCTGAGTTGGGCCGGGTGACAAAAATAGTAACTTTTTTTTTTTTCAAGAGTCTAATCGCTTCTTGGCTCTCCCTTCCGGCCTATTTTACAATCCCTGAAAAAAATACACGAGAACGTCAGCTGTCAATCATCGTTAAATGTGTCGTAAAGCCTCGCTTTTAACCTCTTATAACAAATGAAAACAAAACTTTTCCAAATACATAGGACTTTAATACAAGGCAGCCAAATAATATCTTGAAATCACCACAACTATGGGACGTAAAAACCAGTTCTACGAGGTGTATTATTTTTTCAAAGTTTGACCACAGCCCATCTGGAATGACTGGAGAGACAGATTTTTTGACCTATACTGCAGCCAGCCACCAGGGAAAGCATTTTTTGAGGCAACTTCACTTCAAACTGAACAAGATGATGTCCATTTTTTGACAGCCTATGAACCACACTCTCAGGGGTTCAGGTTGAGCCGCTGATTCTCTTCTTCTGGAGGAGTCAGTCTGGGTGGTTCAGACAACTGAAAAGGGTACATCCTGGATGCCTTCTTTTAGAGGTGTTCTGGGTCTGGGGACACCTCAGGATTCCCCAAGAGGAGCTTGAACACAATGTTGTGGAGAGACATGTCTGGGTTGATTTGCTTAGACTGCTGCTCCCACAACCTGACCCCTGATAAACAGAAGATAACAGTTGGATGGATAAAAATGTGAGAGGCTTTTGTGCTTCCTACAAAACCAGGATGCAAAATCAGGTTGACTGTAAGCTTTTCAACACCAGGTTCTTTCCAAACATGAGGTGCGAGACAAGTGAGAACCAACTGATGCCAAAGGTAAGGGGCTCTACTCACCAGCCCAGGGGGGCGCCTGTAAATCCCTTGTGAATGGGTATGGTTACATCTAAGGGGGATTCTGACTTTAATGTGTTGAGTCATAATCCCACAGACAGTAGCTTTGGCTCCTCAGCCAAATACATACAGAAATCGTCAAGCCTGCAGTTGCTCTCTTTGTGAGCAGGATTACCGTACAACACATCGAGTAGTCTCACCTGTGTCTGTACACACCATAACCTCCTGAGACCAAGCTTTGGTTGGTAATGCATTTCCCTGAACTGCTTGGGATCAAAAGGAGCTGATAGGTGTAAAACCTGATACTTGTCTTTGAACAGCAGATAGCCCCCCCTCACCCAAAGTGAAGTCCTTTTAATGTGGAGTCTCTTTTTCTGTTTCTGTGCAAAAAATAACTAATTGAAGTTATTTTCTTTACATGTATTTTTTTGCCAAAAGAAAAATAAAAGTATCTGACAACCAAACTCACCTAAATATGTGTTCTCAGGTACTGAAAAGTGCTGGAATGTTTTTGTGGTTTTGTAGCTCGGCCTTCAGCAGGAGGCACTCAGAGCCCCTCAAACCCTTTCAAAATAAAAGGAGTTATGTAACGCTGGTAACAGTGACGGGTTTGATGGGCTGATAACTGATAACTGAACAGCATGCAGCCTGATAAAAGCAGAGGAAGCAGCAGCAGCATTGAACCGACTGAGGGGGGGGGGTTGTTCTTATGAACACATCAATGTAGCCTTCACTGCTGCATGTGTAGGTGTCGTCGTCATGGAAACCAGGAGCTTAGAGCAACTGTTGAGTGTTGGTGCTCTGGAAGCTGGTTTAGAGATGATGAAGAGTGTGCCATCTGTCCTAAAATAACATCCAAATTCTGCTCGACATGATTCACTCTTTACCTACTGAATGTTGCCTCCTCTTTCAGGAGATTCTGACTAAAAAACACTCAAAGCAGGGCCGGGTGTCTTTTATTAGCCGGACTCTGGGGTCATGAGGCTGCTCACTGAGAGTTTTCCCAGAGGAAACTATTCCAGGACTCTGATCCTCTGATAGTATCTGTCCTGCATGTGGAGCCGTGGCGCCTTCAAGACACTAAGACCTATCAGGGAAAATGCATGAAGAAATTAACATTTCAAAATTAGAACTTAAAAAAAAAAGGAAGAAATAAGACATGTAGTTTATGGAGCTGAAGAACCACACTCCTTGTTACACAAACTCCCTCTCCTTGCAGATTTCCTCTTGTGATCCGGCTATTTTTAGACCCTAAATCCAGTTATTTGGTAATTATTTGCAATCCCTGTTTTGACATAACATTGCAGAAAACAACAAGCCTCTCAGTCCTCACTGAGTTAAGTTTGTATCGTCGGGTGTAGAAACACTGAAGCCTGATGCTCTTTTAGCTTATTTTCTCTTTCTACAATGAGCCACTCGAGGGCCCTTTGAGTGCACCGAGCACCACTTTACACAACCTGGGTGCTGCAAGTTTCATAAGTGAGAATTGATGGATTTCCAAGAAAGGCAGAGTCTGAGAAGATCATATTTGTTGTCGTTCATTTGGTCAAATTTTTAGTAACTCTTTGGGACATTTAAATTAAAAAGCTGAAAATTTTTGTGTCATATGCAGTTTCCAATTCCACAAAAAGACACTTTTATCCATGAAAAGAATTGTGTTGCCTGAAAAATAATGATATGAAAAGCCCTCTCAGATTTCTAAATGTTTTGTCCGACAGAGCCTAAACCAGGGGAGGAATTGGGGGCGGGGTTAACCAGGTTTCACAAGTTGCTTTTGCAGTAGCAACAAAAATCCTGTCTTCAGTGTCCAGGCTCAGAAAAGTAGCGTAAAGAAGAATATCCCACTTCCAAAAACAAATGTAATCCTTGACAAGGGTCAGGTCTTTACAGTACACCACCGATCCTGACCACAGGTGTCCCTGCAGTTTATGGCATTAAATCAGCTTCCCAATTTCTGATACAAGCATCCAAAAACAAGCATCAGCTGACCCCTTGCTCCTCTCCTGCTCTTCTGATCCAAATCACGACTGGTAACGAAAACGAAGACCACAATAACAGCCAAACTGCCAAAGAAAAAGCCCCCAAAAAAGTTTTACAAAAACCAATTGTTGGCCTCATCAGGTGACATCCATGACAAATACATCACGATCACTCAGACTTGGATTTCTCAAACTTCCATGCCAGCCCTGAAATAATGATATATACACTGCTGGGGATGTGTGTAAATAACTCTGGGTTGCTTTAGTTTTGACTTTGGCTTTAGTTTTGATTTCACAACGATGCATGCAGCTTTAAGAGGGCTTAAAACTTCAAGCTTTGTCAGGTCAGTCCTCAAGAGAAGATCTTTTCAAATATCGGTTCCTTGATTTAGGTAGGAATGATCTTCTCTGATGCTATTAAGGGAGTCAGGGAATTCAAACGCTGATTGGCTTTAAAATGGGCTGTGGCCTGCCTGTTTTTGCTCTCCGCACAGATTGTTTTCTTTTCCCATAGACTGTATAAAAAATGGACATAGTCTACGCAACGTCACCATAGACTGTAAAAATATAATGGACGTCATCCTACTTGGCTTGAAGTGGGGTCGCCACAAAACCTGCTCCCCCTGGTGGCTGGCTGCAGTATAGGTAAAAAAAATCCAGCTTTCCAGTCATTCCAGTTGGGCTGTGGTCAAACTTTAAAAAATGAATACACCTTGTAGAAATGTTTCTCGCGTCCGATTGTTTTGGTGGTTTGAAAATATCATGCAGTCTATGGAAGTCACCGTCTGTTCCTGAAACCATGAAATGAAGACAATCCGCGGACACAGCCACCTTTGCTATGACACCTGTTGTTATTATTTCTTTGAGCAGCTACACAGCACCCTGCAGTCATGTGACCTGAGCTGTGTATCTGATTCGACAATCAGACAGTCCTTATAACTTCTAAACCACGGAGTTAGAAAAAATTTCACTCACTGTACAGTGTGTGCCGATAGTGAAATCAGTGTTTCAGACCCAAGCTGTTTTTTTAACCAGGCTGTAAATACGCTTTTTAATGCCATAAAAGTCTGTTTTTATTGCTGGGTGTGTTCGTGACTTCCGGTCTTTCTGCAGCCAACCTCGAGTGGGTTCTCAATGGACGGGAACTTTTAGCACTTCTGCATAGGCTTAACATTTACTAACTTAATGTTGCCCTGTTTTTTCATGCACAATAGCCAATTCAACCTGGAATTGAAATGTCCTTCATACAGAAACCAGATCCTTGAGTGGTGATTCCTCAGACTGTAGATTTAGAACGAAAAGCACCAGAAACCCAAATACATAGTCATAAAAATCACTTACGATAGTGTTCTGATAGAGGATTATCTTTGCAGGATAAAAATAGAAAAACTGTCTCTTTCTTCTGTATTAATAATGCAGTACTTCTCCAGACCACATGATGGCAGTGCAGAGCAAAACATGCAACCTCACACATCCATAAATTTATCCCTCACCCACCCACGCTCACACTTACACACAACAACAACAAAGTCACAAGTGCTGCACCGGATACCAGAGTGTTCGCTGCACAGCAGAAGTGTCATCCATGCTAAATTTAATGGAGGTTTTCTCACTCTCTCTGCTGTCCTCTGGCAGCCGAGCTGTAGCGCTTTCTCTCAGCAGCAGAGAGGGGAGAGGAGGACAGAGGGGGGATGAAGGTGGGGTGGAGGGGGAAAAAGCTGTGACAGAGATGAGGAGGCAGGAAGAGAGGGATATGTGGGTGGTTTGTGCTGAGAGGAAAGATGCTTCACTCAGGGAGGCTTTTACTACCGAGCCAGGATGATCGTGCTGCAGGTGACCCCGTTTGGAGATTATAACCTGAACTCAGAGAGCCCCCACAAAAAATTTCTTCCACACCAGAAGAAGTGACATTTGGATGCTAAAAGCACTTCTACTGAAAGCCCTGAACATGCACACTCTGTTCTGCTGGTGATAACATGCTAATCAGATGCTAACAACTCTTGACACGCCAAGTACACACTGCTCCTGCTTTGTGTCAGCATTATGAGTGGAATTCTGTGTCTTCACTTTCTCTGTCTCTGTCTCTGTCTCGGGTCACAGGGGGTGGATTGGGTTAGACATGTGGCCAGCTGCAGCTTGCTCAAGGTGTTTTAAGGCCGGGATCAAGCAGTGCCTCCGGGTCAACAAGTGGTCCAAAAACATCACATGAGATCCTCTTGGACTGACTTCAGAGGCAGCTCAGAAGGAGTGCAGCGAGGTTTGTCTGTCCTATGAGGCGTTTGTAGCTTCATAAAACATGTCTGGCAGCGCAGAGGGAGGATTTCACTTCACAGACAACAGAAACAAACCAAGAAACAGAGATTAAAGCTCAAGCTAAGACACAAACTGGAGCATAAATTGTTATAAGTGAACATAGACTCCTGCTTTGAATCATGAAGCCAGCACAGGAGTATCTTAAACCTGCATTTGCTCATATCTCCAGTAGGGGGTGGATAATTTTCACCTATCAGTTGATGCTTAGGAAAAATAACATCAACTAAATGAGAAAAAAGCCCAATAAGGGCATAATGTCATAATATTCGACAACTGATTCTCAATGCAGTTATTTCATTCCACGAATCTGAAGCTGAAAAATATTTCTCCAAATAAAAGAAAACCAGAAGTTTTCATAACACTCTTTCAAGGAATCTCCCAAACTATCCTCTGTTGGTGCCAAAAACAGCTCCCCCTGACCTCAGCACGTCGCCAGAATCTGTGCCAGATTTAACTCAAGTCTGATGACAATATTGGTTTGTAATATCTGCTCAAACAAGGTTAGTATTTTCCCTGCTGACGTCAAAAAACCTTGTGTAAAATATAATTAGAATGACACTGGTACAAATTATTATAATTTTTCCGTCATGACCAGTTTTATCTGTAAACATTTGATGGATTCCCTTTCGGAAAATTTATTTCAGGAAGGCTTCCAGGAAAATCGGTCAGGGGACTTTTGCTTTTTGCCCGAAACAAAGATAGCATCGCCATTGGCAACCTAAGTTTTGGTACAGATTTTTTGAAGTCTGGGTTTTTTAATCTTGTAGCCAATCAGCACTCACTGCTGAATGTTTTGATTTTAAGTCAATACGTCCAAAAAGAACAGCAGCTGGTGGGTGAGGTGATTAAACCAGGCATTCATCTATTTCATAACATTCAGCCCAATGTCTCATGTCCACTTGGCTCATTTACAAGAATGTCTGAAACGCTGCAGCAGAGCGCTGTATCTCCACCATCAGCTATTCACTCACCCAGTGACGTTTCCTCTTACAGTGAGTTATGTTTCCTGTTAGAATAAATGATATGAACTAGATGCCCTCCATGAAACATTTTCACCGACCTAAAAACCTCTGGACTCCAGAGAGGAAGTATAACCTCGGCTTTTAATCAATAAACTCACTAGTTAGAGCAATGTTTCATTCTTGATGTGGAAAAGCTTTAGTTAAATGCCAGATAAATGTTCAACATCAGTTTGGCACTGGATTAAGAAGCATACTCATGGCCCTAGGAGGATAAATTATGGTGTCAATCTTGAAATAAGACGTTCCTCTGGACTTGTGACTTGAATGTTGTGAATAATAAGTTTATTAACCTAAAAAAAAGACATGAACATTTGCTTAAATTACAGTTTTCAGAACATAATAAACCATCCTCTGGGTACCATGACTTTACTCCGACATAATCTGTGTCAGCAGCATGTGACCCTTCCGTGTCCATATCTTTTACATTCTGCATTGAATTTTCAGCAGAGCAAGGCCGAGACAGTAGAGCTAGAAACACCGCAGCCTGTTGATTGGTCAAAAGAATCATCACTCCCTGTGCAACAGTGGTAATTGTGAACACATAACCCTGCCATGTGTAAGTCTCCAGTCAACTTCATAAAGACTTTTTGCAGTGATACTGTGAATCAGAATGTCTTCAATTGTTTTGTTTTTTTTTGTTGTTGACTGTGTTATTAGTTGGGTACAGTGTTAGCTGTGGAAACGCCAACATGATCAGGCTTTATCGATCCAACCCGTACCAAACTGTGGCTTGGTGGAAACAGAGCATTAGACTAATGCAGAAAGACAAAACACCCTCACAGACACCTTTATGTGGACAAAAAAGGTTGATAGGCTACGAATCAGTAGGGTGCACGTCTTGTAAATTGAAGCCTAAGCTTTAATAACTCCCTGAGCTTTTCCCTCCTTGTGTTTTAATTGCATTCTTCACTCAGGTGGCTGGAAAGGCTCTTGAAAATAATTTATCCAGGCCAAGGGAAGAGGCAAAGCACCGCCGGCCTGTGGCCCCTTAATTGGTGAGTGTCACTGTGCTGCAGCTCTCAGCTCAGAGATGGAAAGCCTCCTCTCAGTTCCCAAGGAAACAACGAGGCTGCTTTCACACTGCAGCTGCTGCCAGTGTAGCACTCGTGGGCTTAAGCACGGCTGGTACACAGACATAATGTGTTTCAGGCAATGATTTTTCCTCCAGTAATTGATTTTTGAGCCGAATGCACCGCAGCTTTGAGGGAACCGCCGCTGCCACCATCGCTGTCCTATAACAGGACTTACTGTTGCTGCAAAGATCACATCTCGCACCACGTTACCGTTTTGTAATGCTCACTTCACAACATGATATAAAGACTCGGTTGAATTTGTTGCATCACGTCTCCAGGACTACCAATTCTCTGATGACAGCACCTTTCATAACACAGAGACGGCTCATGTTTTCAAGAGAAAAAGCACCTGTTCACCTGAGGCTGGCTGGAAACTTGTATCGGTGGAAAAATCATAACAACAAAGCATGAAAGACTGTATATCAAATACTCCAGACTCCAGTCCTTATCAACAAATATATTGCTGCACTGCATGCCATGTTCTTTCAGTATTAACACACACACTCCTGTTTATTTTTCAACTCAATCCCATACACGTCACGCCGGCCCAAATACTCACTAGAGCACCAAATGTGGACTAATCTGCCACTGAAAATAGTCCCCATCAAATCCACTGTTTACTCCTGCTGGAGTTAAGTTTGCCTCACACTGCTCTGAATACAGTTTGTACATTTTTAGAATGAACTAAGAAATGTTTGCAGAGCCTAATGCTAGTTAGAAAGTTGCTGCTCAAAAAAATATATGTCTTTAGCTGGAACCAGTAGGTTTGTGGGTAATTTGATTTTCTATTAGAGAAAATGGACTTCCTCAGGTGTCCACTGGAGGCTGACGCCAAGAATGAGCCATACCCCATCGAGCCTTATGCAAAAATGAGGATCAGCATTGGTGATGACAAAAATATTATGTCTTTTTACCATCTTTTTTAAGAGTGTCTCTCCGTTAGTTTGGTGCTACAGTATTTACATTAAAACATCCAGTATAACGTTAGCCAACCTTTGCGATCTCACTGAACTGGGAGTCAACATTAAGCTAACTTTGGGCTGACGTATGAGAAAATCCTAAACTAGCTGTCAGACTGCAGTGGTGGTTCTAGTGCTGAAATAACTTTACATTTCTTTTCCAGCAAAGTGACAATACGTCCCCTCAAACACGGTGATGACTTACCTTAGAACGGACATAGACGTCCTTGTTCTTTTTTATTCACGCTGAGTTGAGTTGGGTCTATCCCACAACTTTATTCAAAGAAGACACTTTTCTGGGTTGAGATGTGGTTTAGGAAAGGGTAAAGGGATGCCCCTCAGGATACTATGTGTTGTAGTTGCATGTATCCTATATTTGAGCTAAAAATCTCAGAAAATCTTCATTTAAAAAAAAAAAAAAAACTGACTTTCTGCAATGCATTTTGATAGGCGTCCAGGCTCATGGCCTTTGAGGATGGTACTTAGACTTGGTCAGTTAGAATCTTTTCCTAAAATGGATGATTTATGCTCTTGTAACAAGAATTAAGTTCGCTAATGGATAGAAATATGAATAAGATACAGAGATCTACATTTGATTGTGTCCATTTCTGCTGTGAAGTTTGGCATTATTGCATTGAACTCCCAGGGGTTTAACTCACTTTTGGGGCCATCCTCAAGTGGACATTCAAAGAACTGCAGTTTGATTTTAGCTCATCCAGCTTTGTTTTACTGCACTTTCATTTTTTTGGCCATGAAACACCTTCAAACCGACAGAGGAAACATGTGAAACTACATGATTCTTTGTCTTATGAGATCATATTGCACAACCAGCATCACGGTGACATGTAACATCCACGTGCCCTGACATCCACAGTGACCACTCATAATGACAAGTGGACTCCTCAAAGCTGTGATCAACACACTTGAGTTTCCATGATGATTGAGCAATCCTGATTACAGGGACACGCTGATTCTTTCTGTCCATGTGAGCGGGACCTGCTTTCTTTTGTCTCTTAAACAAAGACGGACGAGTTTAGTCTTTCTTTTGTGATGTTTTATTTTAAATCCTCTTTCACAGCAGGAGCATGGACTGTCATCCTGAAGCTGCCAGTTTGTCTTTACTTAACTGGTGATTAAATCAGTGGGGGAGAAAAACTTCAGATCAGCGGGAAAATCAACCTTTCTGTGCTGAAAAGGAAGAAATGTAGGGTGTCCAAAAGTGCATGAACTAGGTGATCAATAATAAAACCTTTTGGTTTATTCTGAGCAAACTGAGTGAAGAAAGGTTTGTGAATCATTTCTGGTTTAAAGAAAATGATCTTTGTGCTCTAGTTAGGTTTTTCTGTGTGTTTTTATCCATCTCCTCTGCTGATGTTATGCTTACATATTAGTATTCATGAGCTCTGAATTTTCATGGACAGCTGCATGAGACAAACCAGCCTCTACGTAAGGTCAAAGGTCAAGCCCTCTTATTAAGTCCATTATAGAGGAGCAGTATTTGAGCTGATCCACAAAGAATGAAGTGTGGCTATCAGCAAAGGATCATCAGGTGTTGTGTTTCGAGAAAAGTGAACACACCTCAAAGAGAGCTCTCTGATCACTGTATGGACAAAACATATGTTTCTTTACCTTTTTGATGCAGTTTTCCCCTTTTTGTGGTACATTTTTGTTGGCTTTGTGTTGAAACTCTGATATTGTAACACCCCTTTCTGGAACTTGATTTTTTCAGGGCAAATCAGAGGTTGGAAGTAGCCACAGTCAGAGTCTTTGCTAAAGAGAAAGAACTGAACTGACTCCAAGTGGTGTTTCTGGAAGGGGCCCAGCTATACTCCAAACATGACCTTCAGTCCAGTTCATGTTTGGCCTGTGTGTGAGTGTGAGTGTGTGTGTGTGTGTGTGTGTGTGTGTGTGTGTGTGTGTGTGTGTGTGTGTGTGTGTGTGTGTGTGTGTGTGTGTGTGTGTGTGTGTGTGTGTGCGTGCGTGTGTGTGTGTGTGTGTGTGTGTGTGTGTGTGTACAGCTGTCTATTTTTACTACCCAGTGAGAGTCCACGTATTCTACGTCCTGAGCGCTGAAGACATGTTCGACATTTCCCGCTCTAGTGTTCAACTCTGCTGCCACCATTAATTTCAGGTTCATTTCAATTTAAAGTCCTCAAATATAAACATTTATCCAGTGTGTTTATGCCAATTGAATTTCCATGGGTTTATTTAATTTAGTGTGGGAGGATCAGGCTGTCCATGGCAACAGTTTGTTGTTGAGGAAAACCACGCAGTTGTTGAGTATCGACCAATCATACTAGGTTTTCAACTCAGACTGGTGGTATTATGAATTTAAAGATCTTTTAAGTACATTAAATGCATCTGAAAATTGTATTTATGAATTCTGAATTCCAGAGTCATTGCGTGTAGAAAATTGCACCTTCAACCTCCATTTTCTCTGCTGGCCAGCAGGGGGCGACTCTACCAGTGAGATTGGAAAAATAAACCTCTAAATCAGGGCTATCCACTTAAAAATTCAGTTAGCTGGGTTTTCAGACTAAGGACACGAGCTGAGCCGCACATTATTAGCAGCAGCTCCTCAGCTATGCTAGTCTGCTTTATTGTAGTACAGCTCTGGTTGTAAGACACAGTCAAGCTCTGCATTTTAGCCACTGATGATTTTACTTGCTTATTTTTCATTTTAAGGTAGAAAGAGACATGCTATTTTCACTTGTGTAGGACTGTTAATGTTAACTTTTCAAATGCACCTGCACAGTGACACAATGCATTGTGGGTAAGTTGCTCGGTTAGGATAGGTGTTGCCATCATTATTGGAGTTTTTGTAAGAACTTGTCAGTGGTAGTAAAGGTTGTTTTTCTCAATCACTCGGCATCTGCTCTCGGGCCACTCAAGGGATGCTTTTGGGCCTCATGTGGCCCACGGGCCGCTAATTGAATAGAGCTGCTCTAAGTGGATCTGATATCACAGTCAACACTTTCCTGATGGTTTAATGATCTTAGTTTTTACTTTTTTCTTGGATGGATTATGATGCGAATTTCATAAGACATGCTTCTGTTGGGGTGGGGATTGACAAGACATCACGACATCAGCTTTTTGACCACAGTAGAGACGAAACCAACTTCATTGTTGGTTTCTCTGCTCAAAAAAATTCAAGTTCACAAATAAATATATTAATAGATAAAATTTTAAAAAGGCTAAGGACTGGTTCATCTTTGGTTGAGACCAATTTTGCAGCAACTTCCAGTGTTACAATTTGATTTCTAAAGGGAATAAACAAAGAACACAGACAGAAACACCTCAGGATGTCTTGTCCCGCTCGTCCCTGCTTGTCCTGCACGTTCCTCCCGTGGATCAACAACTTGTGCGACTCGTTTCACTCCACGTGTGACAATAATGAACTTTGGTTCTTTGATGACCTGAGAGGACTTCATGTTTAACAACCAGCGAAAGACGGCGTGTAATGTTTGGAATCAGAGATAAAAGGAAGAATGCTTCAGAGACCACTTTTTAAAATCACTGCAAACATGCGCAGAGGTCAAAGTACAAAAACAACATTTCAACCTAAATGCAAAGTTTAAATGTTTGAAATCCTCCCCCGCCGAGGGGAATATGTTAAAGTTTATAAGTTATAAACTGAATAACTGTCTTTGTTTTGAAGACATAATGTGTTCAGCCTCACTGAGAGCCCTAGATGATTAAGAGTAATTAGCCGTTAGCAGCACTCACTAATTAGCATCATTACTAAACATAACCAGCCCTGATCAGCCTGTAATTAGCCCCTTAATTACTGACTGAGAAATGTTTTAATGACTGTAAATTCAGAGATGACAACTATTAATCTCTCTGAGACAGAGAGGAGGATTTTGTTCCCTGACTTCTCTTCCCCAGGTCGAGGAGCAGAAAGTTCCTCGGAAACATCACGTCGTACCTGCAGGACCCAGAGAGATCTGAAACAAAAGTTTGAAATAAAGTGAGAATGCAGAGGAGCCAGGAGGGGGTCAGAAAGTTTTCATAGCCCAGATTGATCGTATGACACATGTGTGAGGCCCTGTTCCTGTGAACTGCATTCCTTGTGCAGGGAGGCCTCCAGGATAGGGGCTCGCTGCAGTATTCTTGTGCCTGCCTGTTTAATCACATTTAAAGTCGGGGACAAGCCGTGGCTGGGGAGCTGCAGGCCGTGTGGAGCGGACTCAGAGCTCACATGGCTTATCATGCTTTCTGCCAGCACAGTCACGCCTCCCCCCGCCTCTGTCCTCACTCTAAACCCGGCCTCCTGATCCGCCTGAACTCCTCCTCGAGTCCGCTCCTCCTCTGACTCCACTCCGGGTCTTCTCTGGAGCTTGTTCCTTACTTCGAAAGTAGGTCACTGTTTGCTTTGTATTATTCAGCAACTGGAATGATTGTGCGGTGAGGGTTCTTGTCTGTGATCTGGGTGACATGCAGGCAGCCCAGTGGTGTGCAGAGCTAAAGGAGGAACCCACCTAGCAACATCACACTCTCACACACTCTCACACACCAACCGCTCGATCCTGAGATAATGTTCAGCTGGGGAGATTAAAATGAAACTGTTGGTTTATTCACTCTCACGCCTAAAACTGCAACCTCAGAGACAAGTTTCCAAATGTCACGCTGCAGAAACACAGATGGGCCCTGGATGAGCAGGCATGAGGGGCAATGAATAAAAACCCTCTGAGGCTGTGGAGGGCGGATCAGGAAATGTTTTAACATGAAATGAACCCAGACAAGGTGAACTCAGAGTGAGTTCATCAGATGTCACACAGCCTGAGGGGCATCAGTAAAATCTGGCAGGCGTACAGTCTGTGTGCGTGCAGGTATATGCAGCATTTTTTAGCCCTCTTGCTATGAAATATTTGTGCCAAATGAGTCTGTATTCAATCCACAGGGGCATTAGCCCAGGCTGGGATCCTACCTGGAATGCAGAGCGGTTACGTAACTCAGAGGACTTTGGATAATCTGTGATTGATGCACTTTGTGGCATGTTTTTCTTCTTGAGCCGGCTCCATCTGAAAGTACGGCACAAACAAACACTTTGAATTTATAAGTAGCAGAGCTCGGCTTTCAGAATCGCTGAACCATCTGTTGAATGATGGGTGTGTTTTTGATCCGTGTTTCTCTGAGTTAGACAGTGAGGAAAGAATCGAGAGAAAAGGAGGAGAGGTTTGTTTTTGGTTTCCTGGAGAGGTTTCAGTCTTCTCAGGGTCTCTCACCTCAGATTTATATTTACTTACGGCACACTTAGAGGCACTGAGCTGCAGCCTGTCAGGATGGATTTAATCACTGAGGTGCAAATAAATGCTCAGTGAGCAGCTCCAAAATACATCTTTAGGTATGTTTGGATAGCACCAGCCTGTGTCCATAATCTCGATGTGAAATATTTTCTATCGCAGGACATCATATCTGTTTCTGTATGCACAATAAAAAGCAGATAAGCAGACTCATGCAACTGCATGAGACACCACAACATCATACCTGTAAGTTCAAACCACACAGACATGCTCAGTATCTGCTGCTGCTTCTCTTTCAACCTCGATAATCAGATGAGGATAATAAACCTCAAAACTTTGAAATCTGGCTCTAGACGTTCTCAAAAAGTCCCCAAACAGTGATCTTGAAATCCAATCTGTCTTATCTTAAAATTTACAGTCAACAAAGGAGGAGCAAAACATTTTTACGGGCATTGTAAAGTGGGTTAATGCGCCAGAAGTAACTTACTTCCTGAACTCGTCTGGATCTTGTTTTTCCAGATTGTGCTTTCCAGAACAACGGGCCTTATTCACAAACAGTGCGTACGCACAAATTTGTGCCTAAATCGTGCCTATGAACATTTAACGCACAAATCCGTGATTATTGATTTGTTCTTACATGAATTTGTTCTTACTCTGGGAACAAATGTAGAACCTCCTCAGACCATGCGTACACACAAAGTTGTGCCTAAATCATTTTCTATGCATTTATTAGTGAATGAGGCCCAAAGTGACTGGATTCTGGTAAATTTCTTCAGTTAAGGCTGATAAACATTACAGGATTCTCCAAAACTTCACACATTTAGAGACCACACACTTGATGATTAAAAAAAAAAAGCCAAGTCGCACAAGATTTCTCTCTCCTGATCTCGCAGTGTCTTCAGCAGAGCTTCGGCGTCTTCACGCTCAATATCCCAAATCTCGCGAAGTAAAACGTGACTTCGGTGTAAACAAACATGACGGACGTACGGGAAAGAGCAAAGATTGTTTTTGGACTCTAGAGTATCGGGAAAAAAACACACTCAGAAGAAAAGTATTATGGAAAAGGTTGTGGAGACGGTAGGGATATGGGCTGTATGTATAACAACGCGAGTTGGAGGTGAGTAAAGCCGTTTTAAGTATCAGATAGATTTTTTACTTCCTCTTCAGTCAGTCAGTTGAGTCAGCTCGCGTCTTGATTGGCTCTGCTACGGTACACGTGACATTACACACTGTACCTGCTCGGCCCCACACACTACAGGATTTTTAGTCACGAATATCAAACATGCTTTTTATGTACGATCTCTGAATCCGAGGCCTTCCGAGCGGCTCCGACCAGAGGAAATCACTCTTAACACACACCACAGGAAAATCACACCATGTCATCAGACAGTCGGGCCTTTACTGGCTTTAATCTTAGGGGAAGATCAGGAAAAAAATCAGCTTGATGATTATCCTGCAGTGTGTACCAGCTTTAAGTTGATTTATTCTAATAAGACAGCTTTTTTTTGTTTTTTGTTTTTTTTACTTGATATAAGTCATAAGCTTTTGCTTGCAGTTCACTTTTTGGCATGCATCAGGCAAGAAATTAGAATCATTATATTTTGGTTGCATTTGCTGCAGTGAAAAAGAATTCATAACTGTGAGTTGAATTTTTATTCTTAACGTTTACCCATTTAAGCTTCAACTTTTCCCTCCAAAATGTTTCATGTTTTTATTTTATGTTATTAACTTATCAAATTATTTATTCATTCATTTTTCATATTCCTTAGCCATGCAAAGTCAAACCAACACCACAACATTTCCAGAAGTAAAAAAAAAAAAAGGTTCAGCAACTATTCGACAGTGGGCTCAGTTCTTACGAGTTATGAATGTCCCATTAAAGAGACCGATTTTTTCCCCAAAAATACTAGTTATGTCATTTATTAGGTGGTGGAGACCAAAAGCTGAGTAACAAAAGCAGTTGATTATTTTTTTACACATCATCAGATGAACAAAAGTAATCAAACCAATAACAAATACTGATGCTTTAAAGGTAAAAATAAACAAAGAGGCTGTAGGAAATTTAAAAAAAAAAGATTAGACAACATGTTTTTCTTTTTCTTTCTTTTTTTTTTGTTTTTTGTTCTTTGCTGTTTTAGTCGATAAAAATAATTTGTACTAGGTTAAATTCAGTTTTTATGAAAACAAATCTTAAATAATTGTTATCAAACCTCCAAATCATGATCTTAGGTCGTAAAGTGTGGGTTCTTGTCTGTGTTTTCCTGAGAGTGTGACTAGATTTTGGCGACAGCTTGCTGAAAACCAGGAGATGGAGTTTGAGGCTCAATGCAGCGTCTTCTGCAGCTTAAATGACAAATATTTCTTTGAGGAAGTGGAGGAGAACAAAACTAGAGCAAAGAATTAAATTAAAGGGGAAAAACGGACACAAAATGAAAGATAAAAGGTCTGTAAATCTGGCAGATTTCAATTAAAATGTGTCATCAAAACTTTCTTGGCTGGAGTTAAAGATATATGACTGTATTCAGCTATCGTTCCCTCTCCTTCTAAAAGGTGCTTTTAGCTGCTTTTTCCCCAACCTTAACTGTTTTCATACGGTCCCTCATTGTCTCCCTTTCTTCCCTCCTGATACAATTTTCTCATTTTCTCTGGGCTGAATAAATAAGCCACATAATAAGCAGAGATGATGTAAGCTGTCGTCGCCTTAATGCCATTGACTGAAAGGCTGAATGCCTGCGAACACAAAGCCTGCAGGTTTCAAATTGATACTCTGGTCAGAATAAAGACGGCGTATGAGCGGGAATAAATCAGCTTCTCGTTTCCTGCTGAGGTTCTGATAACCTTTTCCTTTCCTCATTAACAGATGGAGATAACGGATGTTCTGAAATATGTCATGGTTTCATCTCAGTGTGATAAAAACCCATCAAACAGGACGTCTGATTGGCTCGTCTTGCAGTTTGTAGCGTATGGATTCATCTTTGGTGTTGACTTTTGCCGTTACGTTTGATAAAGATGAAAGACATTGACTTTCAAAAGAGAAACCTGAGTCCAAAGATGTTTTTTCAAAACAAAAAGATCACTTGTCTTTTCCTGGTGTCAGTATCTGAAAAGGGAAGACGCCACACCTCACTGACATGAAGGTGTGGACGAGAACAGTAAATAACAGGCCTGTTTGGCAAAGCTGACGATCTTTATAAGCCTCTACTTAATAAGGTGGTTTCTTTTTACAAGAAATTTTGTGATGTGTCAGAGAACATTATAGTTCACTGAGTCTATTATTAAAGTTCCTCAGCGTGTGAATGTGATGTAAGAGTCACTCAGGAACCTCGATGAGGGATAAAATTCCCCCGATGGAGGAAACAGAGGTCGAGTGTCTACACGTGATGCTACGCCTGGTTTCTTTCTCTGATTTCTATCAGTCTGAGCCAGAGGAATTAAAGCACTGGACACCCAGTGCATTATGTTGATTTAAGTCTCATTCATTTCATACAGATTTTTTGTCACAAGGCTGTCAATCTGTTCATGGCCTCTTCCAGGCTAAATCCAAAAGATTTCTAAAAGAGAACATGAAAGCACAACATCACTCAGTAGAAGTGTGCAAAATCCTTGCAAAAACAGGAAACTAGAAAAACACTCAGAGAGCGCAGACCTCCACCAAGCATATTGTGAATGTCACGCAACACTTTAGTCCTACTTTAATGTTATACTCCCTTTCAGCAAACTGTCTGCTACAATTTGGTGTTAGTTGCAGGTTTGTACGATATTTGTTTTTTTTGACAGGTTTGAAAATTATGATGACCCCGTACATATTTCATATTCAGGATCTTAGTATCCAGAATATTGCCAGGATCTGGATCATACTTTAACATCTGTCAGAAATTATGGTGACCTTGTCTTGTATTGTTTTGCAAAGCAATCCGACCATTTATCATGGAGTTATATACACATATGGTGAAAATGGCCCTATCTCACAATGATAAAGAATCCTTTAAAAAAAAATCCTGGATCCAGACAGTGATCCAGATCATCTCCAAAATGTAATCACTTCTTCCTTATCCCATTTTGAACATTTCCTGAAAGTTTCATCAGGATCTGTTTGTTACTTTTTGAGTTATGTTGTTCACAGACAAATAAAGAAACAAACTCTCCCAAAAACATAGCCTCCTTGGCGAAGGTAGTAAGAAGAGCTGTGGGTTGGGAAGACACACTTAAGGCTGCTATGAAGACTATGGCTCACACTTTAACCACCAGGCAAACTCTGCACCAAACCTTGGTCCTTAAATTAAGACAAATTCCAGTTTTTGTTACAGTCTTTCTAGAAAGATTGGGATAAATTGGATTTCTGAATTCTGCTCTGCAAAGTAAGAGGATTTCCACATTGTGTTGATTTTGGCGCCTCATGTGGACAAATTGTCATTTCTTATCTCCTTCCCTAGCTCATCTTGAACCAGTATATGACTTTAGTACGTACCTATGACTTTGTGTTGTCCTCATGTTTTTTGAATTTGTAGATTTTATTGCACACACTCCTCCTATTGTACATTTTTAATGGTTGTAGTATCTTAAAGAGGGGGTATTGTGCTTTTTTAAGTCTTTATTTGTCCCTCTGAAGCCCTTGTAAATGCTTCACATGGCTGAAGCTGAAAAACTTCCATATTTTTCTCTCCCCAGTGTTTTTGGAAAACCCTTATTTCAACCTTATGTTTTTAGCTTCTACCTCTTTAAGGCTCCCTGCTCCACAACCTCCGCTCTCTGATTGGCCAGACCTCTGGAGGTCTGTTGTGAGCTGAGCTATGGGAAGACCTTGGTTTTTAAGGCCCAGTTAGGGGATCCTTCTGTGAAAGAAGACCTCATGAAGATCTGCTCACATTTAGTTTTGACTTCCAGCATTTTTACTACCACTTTATTTTCCATTCCTTTGAATAAATGTCAATTAAGAGAGCACAGATATTATTCAAGTGTCTAAATTAAAGCTGAAGTGTTAACACATTAGGCCACCAAACGCTTTTATGTTGGAACATTTTGTATCTGCAGCCAGCATTTCATAACTCACTCAGATTTGACTCAATCGTATGGAAATGCAGTGCATGTACATGAGAATCCTTCTTGTAGATAACACAGAGCATGTACCGTCTTATCCCGGTGTTAGTGGGAACATGCAGCCCACACAGCTGCCTGCATGTTTCAGTGTCTTTGTTGCCCGGCTCAGTGGTGGGTTTTAGAGATGATGCTGTTCTCTGGCTCATCCTCCGCTGGGAACAACAGAAACTCATCCAACATGTCCTGCAGAGATGGAGATGGAGGGCAGTGTCTGCTTTAAAAAAAGAAAAGGTTTAAAAGGGATGAGAATAATGTTCTCCGCGGGAGGGATGCTGCTTTAAAAACACATTATCCACAAATTCTGGTGAATATGCACCCTTTAGCCTTTGATGGATGAAAAATAGCTCTGTGGCAAATAAGGATAGGAAATCTTCAAACTAAATCCATAATAGATCCCCTCTCTCTGCAGAGGGGGTTTTGTTCTTGTATCTGCAGAGGGTTTTAGCTATGTGCTGTGATCGTGCATGCTTTACAGTGATAAAGAAGAGTTGTATGATCAAAGATTGATGCTCTCACTGCAGTCTTGCATTAACATTTCTGCAAGATGTTCCTGCTGCAGAAAAAATCTGCTGACACACTGGAGTCAGTCAACCCGTGGTCAGTTCAGTGCTGAATCTACATCTGCCATCTGCCGTGTCCCCAGAGCACCATCCTGACCTCCACCCTTAAAGCTGCACAAACAAGAAGAGCGTCTCACCTCGAACAACCCCCTCTGCTGCTTTTATGCATGCTGGCATGCTCGCGAACCCTGTTCCTGCCTCGAGAGTCAGGCGGATAAACAAGATGAGATCAGACTGTCCTCAGTGCACGGCATCATCGCAAAGTCATAGCATTACATCACAACGGCAGGGCTTTTTCTAATCGGAGTAGTAGAGTCGCATGGATGGTGTCTCCCGCTTTAAGATGCTTAAAACCTCTAAGTGTTGAAATGTCCTGCAGAAATTAATTTAAGAGAAAAAAAATTGAAATTTTTTTGCAGAGCACAAAGAACAGTTGCACCAAAAGCTGCAGCAAGATTGTGATTTTAACTAAGAGCAAATTTCTTTCACCATATTCTGCAGAAATGATGCATTATGGGTAATACCCATCACTTAATCCAACAACCAACTGCTGATAGGTTAGTTTAGCTTTAACTGTTGTGCATCCATCATTTTTATACATCGAAAATCAAAAGCAGAGGTGATTTGGAGATGCCGTGAAGCAGCTTAGGATCACTGTAGTTACTCATAAATGTGGAAATAAATTCAGAGAGGAAGTCACATAACATGGAAGATGAATTCAGACCTGTGTCATCATGCAGCTCTACCTGGGTTTGTTTGTGTCCTCAAGGCGCCCTTTGGGAGCTGGGCCAGCACTGCTTCCATCTTCTCTTGAATCAGAACGTTCTGGATTATCCTGTGAGTTTGCATAGCCTGAAAGTGAGTCCACACTACAGGATAATCAGGCTGTTTTTTGTCCCTTACGATCAAAGCCAGCAAGTGGTGGCCATGGTGTCTAATTTTCCTGTGGTGTGGGGTGTGTTAAGAGTGATTCTGTCTGGTCCAATCTGCCCAGAAGGCCTCAGAAGGACAGATAGTAAATAATGGACATGTTTGATATGTGGGACTAGAAATCCTTCAGTGCGTGGGGTTCTCTGAGAGTATCCGAGCATGCATAGTTTGTAACGTCAGGTGTACCAGAACAAAAGCCAATCAGGACGCGAGATGGCTCAGCTGACTGATGGAAGAGGAAGGAAGCCTTGTTCTCAAAATCATTTGAATACTTGAGACAATTTTTACTCACCTCCCACTCGCGCTGTAATGCATACAACCCACATTTCTGCCATCTACATGACTTTTTCCTTACCAATTTTTTTTTTTACACATTTTTTACAACATAACTCAACAAGTTACCAACTGATCTTCCTGAGATTCTAAGGAAATGTTCAAAATAGGATAAGGAAGAAGTGATAAAATTTTGGAGGTGTTCCAGCTTACCGTATGGATCCAGGATTTTTTTAAATAAAGGATTCTTTGTCATTATGAGATAGGGCTGTTTTCACCATATATAACTCCACCATAAATGGTCGGACTGCTTTGCAAAACAATACAAGACAAGGTCACCATAATTTCTGACAGATGTAAAAGTAGGATTCAGATCCTGCCAATATTCTGGATACTAAGATCTGGAATATGAAATATGAACTGGGTCATCATGATTTTTAACACTGTCAGGAAACAAATTATTGTACCAACCTGCAACTAACACCAAATTGTAGCAGACAGTCTGCTGAAAGGGAGTATAACATTAAAGTAGGACTAAAGTGTGGCATGACATTCACAATATACTTGGTGGAGGTCTGCGCTCTCTGAGTGTTTTTCTAGTTTTATGAATGTGTTGCTTTTGTGGCAGAGTATTTGATACTGTGCATTATTCATAATCCCATGATTCTCCTAATGTATCTATGATGTTTGTGGCTTTCATCGCCATATCTGCAGTTTGTCTGAACGATGTCATCTAAAACTCTTGATGATAGATTTCTTCACCTTAACAGAGCAGCAAAACAAGCTTCTCGTCATGTTTTCAAAGCCTCTTGGATGCTTTTTAGTGCATTGTGGGAAGCCAACAGGAATTATGTAAGAAAATATCAAACATGCAGTGAGGCATGTTTTATTCCAGACTGATCCTCCTCCAGCCAGGAGCTGCTGAGGAACATCCTCCCACACTGTGCTGTGATTATTGTGTTGGTCAGGCTGACAGAAATAGCTTTGTTATTGAGGCAGAGGGTTAAAAATGACTGCTCAGAGCTGCAGGTTAAACTCGTCGCTTTCTGCTGCTAATTTCTGCAGAGACAGAAATGGTCAGAGCGGGTTAAAGTAAGCACGTAAATAAGCCATGGAGTCAGGAGGTGATTGGCTGAGTGCGTGTGAAACTGGGTCGTGTAAAACCAGAGTATGTAAGAGTGACAGCATGAACTCGCTCCTCGTGTCTTAAACTCACCCCGGCTGGAGGATGATGTTGCCAGGAAACAGAGAAACTGCTTCCAATTGCCATTCTAACAATGAAAACCATCAAAGGTGTTGGGTTTCTTTGACCTGACGTGATGAGGGCATGTTCTCAAAAAAATCAGGTCTCACAATGTTTGCACTCCTGCCTTCTGAGAGGTTATCTCCATGTCAGTCACATGTTAGTGCCATGATTTTTCTCAATGAGGTGACATAAGTGTGGGTTACGAGAACACAGACTAATCCCTTATTCTGGGTGCAATTTACTCTTGCTAAATAGGAGCTGCAGGTGTGTGTGTGTGTGAAGCATGTGAGTGAGATGCAATTATACCACCAAGATTTAGTGACTTTTATTCTACACAGATCTATTATTATTACTCATTTTCACGTCTGTTGCCGATCTCCTGACCACTTCAGCCTCATGAAACAGATCTTGTCAGGTTTTTATCAGCTTAAATAAAACAATAAAACCTCTGATTTTCCCTTTTTTAAGTAACTTCCACTCCTTTGTCACTGTGATGATCTAAAGTAGCCTCACACACATGCAGGTGGCTTGTTAAGATTTCCAGGACACTGGTGGATTTACTAGTAATCCTCCCATCAGCTGGTCAAAGCGAGTGGTCGACTATTTTCTGCCCTTGTGATACGACACGGCACTATTCCAGTGATGTTTTGACTTTGGTAGCTCACCTCAGCAGGTGGACAGGTTTTCAGTGAGGCCTTTGGGTGTTCTTGAGGTCACATTTACCACTTCTTTATCCAGTTAAACCAGCACTCACAGTTAAGTGTTGTTGATAAGTGTTTTAATTCACCTATCCTGCAAAATTTCAAAACCTTCAGCATCTCACATCATTTAGCTTGCTTTTACATGACAGATATAAAATTTTTAAATTGAATCAACAAAGGTAATCTCTTCATCCTTCAAATGTAGAAAAGATAGATGCCAGTGGATGCTAAGCTTTGTTTGCAGAGCCTCATTTTAGGTGGATGAAAATATTCCCTCCCCCCTCATGATGCACATCCATGCATTCTCTGAAGCCTTCAGACACATCCTTTCCACCAATTCATGTGTTTCTTTAACTATTTGGAACACTTTCTGCAAAACTTAAAGAAAAACAAAGTTAGCATGCAACATTAAAACCAATCAACCAATCAGCAACTTTGAAAAGATGTAATAGTAGCATCATGACATGCGGCTAGGCTTGAAGCATGGGCACCACATTTCCAGGGTTGATGGATTTATTCATGTTCCTGCATTCTGGTTCCTAACAGTGACATAGGTTCATCTTTCAGTATTCAATCTCAATCAGAATTAAGCAGAAACTTCAATTTTTTTAATATGAAGCCCATGCAGAAGTGCTTAAAACTGCAGTTCAGCAAATGTCCACTAGAGGCTGGCTGGAGAAACAGCAGAGACCACACACACACACCTATTCAAAAAAGACAATCTGTTCATGGAGTTTAGTACCAAAAAGTTTCAGGTCTGAAACAGTGTGATTTTTTTCATAGCTGGTTATATCCTAAGTCGTAAAACACCCTGTGGCTTTCTGCAAAGACGCTAAAGGTCCACCGGGCATCAAAACTCAGACTATTTTTCGAATTCTGCTGAAACTGGAAGAGAAACTGGAGGAAAATGACCTTACAGTGGACTGATCTCCCAGAGGACAGTGGGTCAAACAGGGGGTAGGTAGGGTGTGAGGGGTCTCCTGTGATAGCCTTCCCCAGGCAGCAGGACATGGAGATGTCTTCTAGGTTGAGAGGGGTCCATCTGCAGACCTCCACCCTCAGCCAACTCTCTTGGAGGCTCAACCCTGAGACCCCCTCCAATGTCAGGAGGAATTGACGTAAGGATGTTAGCATCACACCTCTTGGTCTCTTGTTGCAGAATGGTGTGCCGTGCTATAATAAAGCCTTGCCCCCCAACCCCTAATCCAATGCCTCCTGAGGTCTGGACCCAACTCTCCTTCATCATTTACAGAGATCTACCAGAGAGCAACACTTGGCAAAAGTTTCAATGTTAAACTTAGTTTCTACAGGAAGAAACCTTGAGCAGAACCAGACTCAAAACAAAGATGTAAGTTTAATTTGTGTCACTGTCTCTGCTATTTGGTAACATGGACTTGAAGTTTCATCTCATCTGCTTTGAAAGTGCAGCCTCAGCCTAACTTGACCCTAACTCAGTCCTGTGTCCAACTCTGTCACAGACGACCCAGCACCCTGGCAGATAAATGCATCCAAAGGCTGGATGGAGAGCTTCCAAAAGCCTGCTGTGATAAAAACTGGAGGAACACCCCCCCCCCCCCCCCCCCCCCCCCCCCCCCCCCAAACACACAGGATCAACACATCACTCCTGCTCTTCCCACCCTCTGGTCTCTGAAGCCTCAGATGACTCCGCAGACGCTGGCCCGGCTCTGCTCTGGTCGCCAAACGGCTTGAGGACAGTACAGCGAGGGAAGCAGCTGCTATTTTTGTACTAACACTGGTGCAGCGGAAACAAGACAGGCCTGAAGGACGGCGAGTGATTCAGTTATTTCACTCTGCATAGCTCACTATATGCCCGACAAATTCAGGTCTTAACCCATTTCATTAAAGCAACCTGGTTCTTTGCAGGAGCGTAAAACATTATCGGATTATGAGCAGCCTGGTCAGGATACTTGGCCCACTCCCACACTGGCACTGAACTTAAATCACCTTTGGTCCAGCTGAAGCGGGACTTCACCTGGGGATGGATAACTGAGCGCATCCATCTGTCACAGTGAATATTTACAAGCCTTCGAGAACATTCCCTCTGGTTAGTGAAACACTGAAGAGAGGCTGCGGCGGCTGGTCTAAACAATGAGGGTGGTGTGGTCTGTTGTCAAACAAATCAGAAGTACAGGAGGCAAATGAAGCAGTGCTGTGTTATCTTATGCAAAGCTGATTTCTTCCTGTATGAGCTTCAGTCAGTGCAGATGGAAAGGAGAGTGCAGAAAAGCAAACTTCAAAGTTAAAGCACGAGTGTGTCAAAGAAGAAAGAAGTAAAAGACAAATTATTAATTCTCAAAGTTGATCAAATGACATTTTCTGTCTAATTTATGACTCAAATGTGAAAATAACTACCATGACTCTAAAACAGATCCACAGTTGAAAAAAATCTCCATGTTGCTGATGCTCTGTGTCATGGAAAATGAGACGGCTGAATTCAGATGGTCCACCGTGCCATGTATGGCTGTACGTACACTACCTGTTTCCTGTTTTCCGTGTCACACTGTCCCCCTGAAGGCAGCAAAATGTGGAGATAAGATGTCACACAGATGAGTAACGTCATCGCCACAAAAGAGCGCTAATGACCGGAAACAAGGGGCTAAGAAGAAAGGAGGCAGGGGAAAAGAAGAGGGAGATAGAAGGGGCATGTGAAACGTGTTTGTCCACGCTGACAGCATGTGACTCTATAAATCTGGGAGCACAGCAGGGGAGTGTTTGTGTGTGATTCATGCTTTCATAGACGTGTGTGAGAAATTCAGGCCGTCTTTCTGCATGTGTGAGCAGGCATGGATACTACGTTTCCTCTGCTGATTCACAAACTAAATATGAGCACAAAGTGTGGTCACTGTGCATGTTAGACTGAGTGTAGTTTGTTTAGGGGAGGAAATGATGAAAGCAGAAGAGGAGAGGAGAGGAGAGGAGAAGAAGGCCCAGCCCTTCTCTTTCATCCTCACAGGGTTGTTTTGGCAGGCTGTTTCCATCAGGCTTCCCCGTGTGGTGTCTCTTCCAAGAACCCCCCCTCCACACACACACACACACACACACACACCTCACTATCGCTACATACAGGCGGAAATATTGAGTGCTACATGAAGGATGGTGAGGTGACAGGGTGGAGAAGACAGGATGCAATAACAAAAGAGGATGATGCACAGCAAATAATAAGACGGAGGACTGGGTCCATGAATACTAAATATGGGAATAACATCCAGAAACCGCTGAGTATTTTCTGCTTGTGTGCAAAACTTAGATTGAATATGTTTTTAGTTTTTATTTTGTCCCTCTGATGCCTTCCTTGTGGCTTCACACGGTTCACAGCTAGAAATTAAATCCCACCTCTACTCTCATTGGTGTTTTAATACCTGTTTTAGTTAAGTTTGTCTCGGTAATGCACGTATTTTGTAGAGTTTTCTTTGACTAAAAATGGGACCGATCCCCAAATTACCATCCCACTTTTTGGTACCCATCTGTTGAGGTGCTGGTCTTACTGATCCGACCCCAGAAGGTGGAGCTGGAAACACTGTAGTCCATTGAGTGGTCAAAATAATCATCACTTCCCTTAGCAGAAATAAAGAACAACACATAATCCAGACATGTTTAAACCTCCAGTCAACGTCATTTAGATAATTTTGTTTTTGTTTGGAAAATGGCTTCTGAAAAATCAGCATGAACCTGTGTCAGGTTTTTCTTTGCTGGGTTTATTAGCGTCATACTATTACATATCTGACACCGCTATGCACCCTTAAGGTTGGCTGTAGCAGCACAAACAGGACCAGGCTTTACTGATCCAACCCAAGTACCAATCAGTACTGATCCATACCAGACCACTTGGTGGAAAAGGGGCTTAAAAAAACCATTATTTCAGCCTCTGTCTGACATGCTTTATTTTAGCTGCTGTCTCTTAGAGGCTCTGTTTACACAACAATGTTTCATCTGAAAATGCTTAAACGCTGTGAAAAAAATCTGCGTTTACACAGAAACGCAGAGGGACGGAGAACGCTGTAGTAAGCATGCCAGGCCTGTAGTTGACGCTATAACTATCTTTTCCAGAAGCAGCTTTTGGTTGATCTTCACCAAAGTAGAGTTGGGTCGATCATCTCGTGTATTGGTAAATACTAAGTCCAGAAGAGGAGTAACAGATGCACATTTTGTTGAAAGACAGTCAGCAGATACAGCAGATTAAGCAGCACAAGCACAACACGTTAGTTCGCGACGATCGTAACAACGGAACTGTTGTCCTGTTGTATGCACTCGCGTGAGTGTGACGTCAGCGTTTCCACTGAAAACACCGGCTTACTGATTACACAGCAACGGTGTTGACAGTGTTTCAGAAAAATCCCACTCTAGAGGCCGTTTTCAAAAGTTTGTGTTTAAGGTCGGCTGAAACGCCGTTTCTGTGTACCCCACCCTGGAGGACGCTTTAAAAAATTGGCTACAACACAGTTTCCATGTAAATGTGAGGCCAATACGCAACAATATTTTTGCATTTCACCCTAAAACCGTTGTTGTGTAAATGGCCCCTAAGACTCCCTGCTGCAAACCCCCTTTCTCTGTGATTGGTTAGCCCTCTGGAGGCCTTTCGTGGGGGCGGGCCTATGGATAGACCTTGATGATTGAGTCCTCAAACATGTCATGAACCAGGTAGGAGATCCTATGGATCCCATGAGGATCTCAGGCAGACAGATTGAAGGATTTCTTCAACATACAAATATGTAACACATTTAATATGAAGACACCATTATTGTTTAATGCTAACTTAGCTGAACCTGAGCTAAAAGACATAATAACTGATTGTTATTCACACTTCAATCCTCCAGAGCAGCCTCAGCACTCATCACAGATATTTATCGCTGTTGTAATAGTGGTCTAATACTTTGTCTTACAAAATCTGCCATTGGTATTCATTTGGGCTGAGATCCAGTGATGAGGCCAACATGTTCCTTATTATTTCATCAAACCATTCAGTGAGCTCTCCAGCACTTAATGGACGCATAAAGATTCATTGTGTGTCCGTACTTAATTATACAGATTTTTCATTAATTCATCACCCGCCTGTTAAAATATATCAGCTCAGTTTGGTGTGGCAGAATCTCCCGTGGTGTTTGGAAAGAAGTCTGTTTTTTTAGAAGCTGAAAGATCACCTCTACGATGTGCAAACTTGAACAACAAAAGCTGTAATCATTTCTCATTCCAATTCATTTTCTTTCATTAGCTGCTCTTCCTGTATCATGCATTTAAGACAAATGAGTGAAACTTCAATACAGCATGTATGTACTGTACACAGTGTTAACACTGCAGAGGTTTTCAGGTTATTTTCCTGCATTAGTGACCAAAAAGGAACATTAGCCAAGGTCTCATTTTGACAGAGCTCTGTGAAACTGAATTTCAAAAACACTGAGTGACTGGCTCCCAACAGAGCTGCCAAATCACTCATTCAAGGCCCCTTGAACAAAAATTACAGCGTCTCCCTGAGAGAATAATCACTTAAATGGATGAAAATTCTCCACACATCATTTTGCCCGCTGCGGTACTTTGTCGCAGAGAATCTGAGCTTACCTCGCAACGCATTTCTCTCCAAATATCTTGATGTTAAAAGAACAGACAATGTTTTGCTCGACTCTACTTTTTGACTTTTTTTCATCTCAAAGAGGCTGCAGACCCAGCAGGCCATCGATGCATGCATCGCTTTCCCCCTCCTCTCTGTTAAAACGAACGTTACCAGAAATACACAGAATCTGTCAGCCACTTGTTTCACCTGCAGCCCTCTCGACGTGTGTGGGCACACAGAGGGATGTGAGTGTTTAATGCTGTGTGTGGGATGTGGAGATGAGCAGCCCTACACCTCAACATCTCTCACCTGCTGGCGAGGGGAGATGATGAGCAGGTAGGTGGAGAGTCGGATCATGCAGGAGAGCTGGAAAACACATTTAGAGAAAGGGGAAGTGGTTTCATGGACGCTTCAATTTCCCTTTCTTCAAACAGGGCGTGTTGTCTTGCAGACATGCTTCATGGACCCTGACTTGAGGAGCTTTGCATATTGACGTTGCCTTTGTTAACTTCCTGATTTTCACATTTACAATTCTCTGGAAAAAACAGAAAAGAAAAACAGGTTCCTTCACCTGTCTGCAGAGATTTACTCAAATTCAGTCCCAAAGAGAGAAGACAGTTCTGCTCCCAGGTCATCCCAAAGGTTGTTTCTGGACACAAATTAAGAATGCACAAAATAATAAATTTGATTGTAAAAACACTTTCTTTCTCCTTTCCTCTTTAATCTGATAGTCTCCTGCTGCAGTAACTTCACAAATACGCCTCTAACCTGCATCATGTTCAGTACATTCTGTGTTCAGGGAGATTTTTAAGAACACGCTTTGCAAACAAACCCTGATTGAAGCTTCACAGAGCTCCGTCTGACTGCACAGTATCTGCCGAGACGCTTGTGTGCTTTCAGACTCGGCTGTTACACTGCGAGGAGAGAGGGATAACAGCCTGAGTCCATGTAATTGCTTCTCTAAGTGTTACGTAACAGGAATAGTTTTGTTGCAGAATCAGGATCATTTCAGCAGCAGCAGTGGCGGTGGTGGGCTTAAAACCTCAGTGCTGCTGGATTATTCCTTTATATTCAAGCTTATCTGACTCCCTTCTCTTTATGCCATCATGTTTACAAAAAAGAGGAAATGTACAACGTCTTTGACCCACTTCATTTCAGGGACAGGATTACTGCTTTGAATGTTTCAGGTGTTTATGTTTACACAGATCTTGTTTAGTCAAGAGAAATGTTTGTCCTTTGAATCCTTGGGAAGAAGAAACAGAATTTTAACTTCCTCGTATGTTTAGGCTTTTTTTAAGTTTGGGTGAGGCCTTTTAGGATATCATGATGTTTTAGGCACTTGTTTTGGCTGGTAGGAAAAGCCCTGTGCACAGTACCGTGTTTGATCTACTCTGATTCACCCATATCCTGAATATCCATTTGTAGCGCACACTGAAATAATCTGCAATCTTTTATCCTCGGGATGATTGCTTTGTGAGTCTTAAGATGTGTAGTCCAGCTGCACTGGTCACTTGCAGTTCTTAACTCCATAAAACCAGCACTGCAAAGGTATTTAAGATAATATAGATAATTAGGACACTTGTGGGTTAATTGCTCTTTAATCAAGGTCAGATAATAACATGTTACTGTTTTTAGATGGTTTCATGTCTCACCTATCCTCATGTCTTTGCACTTGGATATGGAGCATTGCACCTCCTGTATGGGTATTCTCCTTTTTTATGTCTTTAATCTGTCCCTCTGGTGCCCCTGTAGTATGTTTACAAGATTTGAAGCTAAAAAAAAAAATCCCTATTTTTCCTCTCACTGGTGTCCTAGCAAACAATTCAGCCTCAGTCTGAAGTGCTTTGTTTTAGATGCTGTCTCTTCAAGGCTAGAAGAGGCTAGCCCTCTTTCTTCTGATTGGCCAGTGCTCCTGAAGCCTGTTGGGGGGTGGAGCTTCGGACAGAGTTGTGCTGCGTTCCATTTGTACTCAGAACTGGGAATGATGTAATCTCTGAGGCCCCGTTTATATGACAATGTTTAATCTGAAAACGCTAAAACGCTGTAAAAAAAAATCTGTGTTTACACAGAAACGCTGATGAGCTGAAAACGCTGTAGTAAGCATGCCAGGCCTGTAAATGGTGCTACAACTGTCTTGTCCAAAAGCCGCTTTTGGGAGATCTCCATAGAAGTAGATTTGAGCCGGTCATCTGGTGTATTGGGGAATACTAAGTTAAAAAGTGGAGCAAAAGATGCACATGTTGTTGAAAGACAGTCAGCAGATACAGCAGATTGAGCAGCACAAGCACAACACAGTAGTTATCGTAACAACGGTACTGTTGAATGTGCGAGGCGGAGTGTGACGTCAGCATTTCCACTGAAAACGCCAGCTTACTGTTTACACTGCAACGGTGTCGGGAGCGTTTCAGAAAGATTCCACTCTGGTGGCTGTTTTCAAAAGTTTCCGTTTAAGGTCAGCTGAAACGCCGTTTCTGTGTAAATGGGAGGCTGAAACGCAACAAAACTTTTGCGTTTCACCCCAAAGCCGTTGTTATGTAGATGGCCCCTGAGTCAAGTGTTCCAGTTGCCAAGTCAGAAAAACCTGCTGTAAAGGCAGTATTTCTGTATATAAACATCACAGCATACTATATATACGGCTGATTTATTGTGAAAAACACTAGTCTGAAATTCTAAAATAAAAAATTTATAACGGGAGCTTAATTACTGTTTACCCCTGAACTCGGAATTTCCTACTGGGAACAAGGGGTTGGTGCTGGTGCTCCAACTTACAAGTTGAAAATTCCGACTTCTGAGTACAAATGGACTGCACCATTATAAACCAGATTGGAGGTCTTTGGGTGATGACATCATCATGTCAGCAAGTCTTGTTTAGATCTTGTTGTGATGTAGAGGTCGAAAAATCAGAACATATTTGTTATGAACATCCAGAGGTGTTTCAGTAAAATGGGAAAGCAGAGTATCCCCTCTTAAAACCGCTGCATCTTCCTGCTTCCTGTTACGGTCATTTCCGTAGCCGTGGTTTCTTCATCTTTACATTGGAAAGTAAAGTTTAAACAGTGAAAAATCTTTCACACATATTCTAAATTAACATTTTAGTAAGTGAAAATGAAATTCATTTTTCTAAGGTCCCTAGGTGTGAAAGCCAAAGCACTACCTTTCAGCCCTCCTGATTAATTCTCAAAAGCTTTGCTGTCACACCCCTGCTGTGCCAACACAGAAGCCTTATTGGAATGACTCAGAGTCGACTGATTCTTTGTCGTCTGCAAACACAGAGGCGTCATGTGATGTTAGCTCTCGGTTCAGGTGGAGACATGTTGGCATAGAGAGTCAGGGGTGTTTAGGTTTCTGTTCATGCCAGCCAAAAGAAGACTCACCTGCAGCTGCTCCTGCTGTTTGACCGAAGAGGAAAGGAAAAAACATGGACAAGGGACCAGAGAGTCTTTTACCACACGAGGACAACCTCTTTTATAACCCCTTATGTCACTTTAAAATGATTTATCTGAATTAAAAAATATATATATATCTCTCTGTCTGTACTGCCAGCGTCATGTTGAACAAATCTATGAAGTCTAACCCTGACACTGAGCAGTAGGACTGTTAATGTCCTGTGCCCCCACACACACATCTTTGTAGCCCTGTCACAGTCTGAAATCACATTTTCATAGAGAAGAGGCTCCTTTGAATCGTCTGTTTTTATGCGTCCTTGATTAACTCTAACGCACTGATTTGGTGGCAGGCTGCCCTGTTCAGCTGACCGCTCTCATACAACACACATTTTGTTCGGCTCATACGTCACAAATTTCCATGCACAGATTTTTCTCTCAGTTAAAAAGGTTTATTTTTGAACAAACCAAATGGAAAAACTTGGTGCATAAAGCTGATTGGTCCAACTCCATCCCTCCATGCAAGGCCCTGACTTTTCACCCTCGGTATGCAGAGGATCTCAAACTATTCTCCTTTTTTTCTCTGCCATTCCTGATCAAAAAAGAGTTTTCTCTTGTGTGAATTGATTAAAAATTCATAAACGCTGAGTGTGTTTTGGTTATGTATGAATCCTGACAATCCAAATTTAAGGCCAAACACAGATTGCATCATCGTAGCATTCAGGGGCAACTCAGGTGAAATTGGTTTTGACAGAAGCCTGTGCTAGTTTTCAAACAGCACAGAAACCAATCTGTGTAATGGAGTTGCAAATATTCTTACAAACAAACAAACAAATTCATCCAGATACATGCAGAGCACCAATAATCCATTAGGAAGGGTTTGTAACCCAGTGAAATCTCCCTACAGGAGTTTTTACAAAGTTAATGACAAAGTGTGTTTGGATTTTTTAATTTGTCAGAAGCCTTTTTAGAGACTCCAGAGTCAAAGAATGAGATTTAAGTGGAGTGTTTTGACGGTTTGGGCCTTAGAGGGCTGAGGACCTAATGTGACTCCTCATTAGAGGTCAAACAAAGTTTAGCGTTTGCTTCATCGCTGTGTTCAGGGTCAGATCAGGTAAAACTGTTTTGCATACAAACCCATTCTACTAATCCACCTGCCATACATGGCGCCGTCCCGAGGATTCTAGAAACCATGTAGTCGTGTTTGCACTTGCATCCTCTCCCTCTGTCAGAATCTTGCCAAGCGGCAACTTCCTGAGTTAACACACTGCACCATTTCTACATCATTCAGTGTATAACATGTTGGCTTAAAGGGCAAACTTTAGCTGCTAGCTTGGACGCTTTAAGGCCCACCTCCGTCTCGTCTTTTTCATCAGTTAGATTGAGTCAGCATTTCCAATATTTCCTCTACCATAAATGCTTCTGTGGAAGCCAATGGCTGACGTCTCTGCCACCACACCCTTGTTTTTTTCTACAGTCTGTGGTTTTCACACTAGCATGCAACACAGGGTTTGCACCAAAACTCTTTGGTTAATAACCAAACAACTAATTTCCTACAAAGACAGTTCAGATAAGGAACATCCTAACCTACTAAACCAACATCAGAATGATCCAGCAGGTCACTGCCTTCACGCAGACACAGAGCCCCTGCAGAGTCTCATTAAGATAAAAGGTTTAAATTCAAGGAGCAGCGCTGACCTGTCTGAGACTCCAAACACGAGTCAGCACAGCTCTGACCTCGAGCTGTGGAAGATTTTCTTTGATGGCATTAAAACAAGATCTTAGTTTTGATATGCCGTGGTGTTTCCATAGACATGAAGACAGTTTGGGATAAGTGGATTCGTCCCACTTTGGTCCTGGCTGCACAAGCAGCTCCTTTCATGAGACTTTTATTGTACACTTACTTCCTCTTTCATTCTTTCAGCTGTTTTCGGAGGATCTCTCCTTTTTAAAACAAGAAGTATGTTGAAACTTTCTGACTAATCATTAAAAACAAACACACGGCAAGGGTTTCAAACTATGACTCAGCCGTTACTACACTGGAAAGCATGAGTTTCCATGTGCCACGACCTGCTCAGATAGAATTGCGCTCTGACAACACCCATTGGCTGAAAGTAGGTCAAGTTTAGATTCATTTCTGTCTACAGTGGATTGTATGCTCATTGCACAGATATACTGCTGATCACAACGGCCCTTGAAGGCTCAGTTCTTAAAGTCACAAAGACCCACATAATCAGGAAAGCATAAAAGTAAAGCATACTGAAAAGAAAAGATAAAGTCACACTGGTTTTACTCGTTTTTGTAACACATCTCATCTGAGAGAGAAAAAAAAGTGCACCAGTCAGTGATAGAATCTGTGTCACGGGTTAACCACAAAACAACTTTTCATAAAGAAAGAGTTGCTGATTTGACTTTGAAAGCACATTTTCCATCCAAATCGGCTTCCATGGAAGAAAACTTGTCACATATGTAAACTCATGCACCTGGAGAGATTCTCATAAAACTGGTTTTGTGTACTGATGTGTTAAGTTTTTGTTTTGTTTCCTGCAAACATTGTGACCTTTATGGATCACAGAGAGAGCTTAAAACTATGTGAAGGACTATAATACATTTAAGATGCTGTTAAAAATGACAAAGGCAAATAAAGAGAGTCCCCCTCCTGTTTTTTGTTTTTAACCCTTGGGAAGTGTGATGAAACATGCATAAAGTACCAAACACCCAAATTTGAATCATTAGCATGGACATTTTCCTAACTCTTAGGTTTAGCCTCGCAAATGTGTTTTATTTATATAAAATTTTCTATTGTATTCATTGTGTAGATCTTTTTTTATTATTAATTTCGACAGCAATGGATAAAGTCTGAATGAAACAAACTTAAAGTAGTATTTAACAAACTGATAAAGTGACTTCAAATGATATAATTTAATGTTAAACTCCGTCTTTGTTTTATAGTTTCACCGGATATTTGAAGTTGGTCACCCAAAATACTAAAACAAAAGGCAGCGTAGTCCAGACGGCCACTCGGAGAAATGAAGTTGTATTTTCCGACACTCCCTGAAGGCACTTCGAGATGTGACCCCGCCCTCTCGGGGCTTTGACGTCACCGACGCCCGTCTCCGCACATGGATGGAGAAGTAGAGGCTCCGTCAGCTCAGCTCCCCCCGCCCTCCTCCTCCTCCGGCAGCTATTTGCCAGACAGCCTCAACGACAGCCAGCCAGCCGCTCACCGTCCTGCTGCTGCGCGGACTCTCGTCTTCTCCCTTCAAGCCCCGGCGTCGCTTTACACCGCCTGCGAGGATTTCCACGGGCCGGTCACGGAGTTTGGTCGCGTCCTTTTAGGGGGG
Organism: Halichoeres trimaculatus; assembly: GCF_033239565.1. Taxonomy (NCBI): domain Eukaryota; kingdom Metazoa; phylum Chordata; class Actinopteri; order Labriformes; family Labridae; genus Halichoeres; species Halichoeres trimaculatus. The sequence continues at coordinate 12,241,620 of NW_027437198.1, read as the reverse complement.
GAATTCTTGTCTCGTTTGTGCGAGTTTTGTTCTCCAGTTGCCCTTCAAGACATATGGAGAAAATGGCCAGACCTCTTCCTCTAAATCCAACTTTCCTGCCGCCGACCCATGGCGTGCTGAAATCCCTGCTGGAAAATCCACTGAAGCTGCCTTTTCATCATGATGAAGGTATGTTTGATGAGGGTTCAAACTTAATTTGCACGCACTGCTTTTGTCCCTGTTGTTGTGGTGTCTCGGCTGGCTTTGGTCGACCAATATACCTACATGGCTTTGACAGATGAAACGCAACCAAAGGACACAGGCTAAACTAATTAATTTGTAGTGATGCATCTTAATATTTTACGATCTCTGTGGACAAGCCTTGTGGTTGAGCGTTCTTCAGAGATAATTAAATTAGAGCGATGATTACCTCGGATAAATATTTGTTTACTGTCACTTTGGCTTGAACTTCAGCTCAAGCTAACGAGCTGATTTAGCTGATAGGCTACTTATTAACCCTGCTAGCAAACTATATACTTTCTTTTTTTCCATCTTTGCGCTTTGTTTAGCTCGTTGTTGCGTTTGTAACCTTTAAACCCTCACGGCTACAATGGGATTACATTAACAACACCACAATTTACCGATAGAGGGCGTGTTTATATCTAGTGGCTGTTGTGAATGCATGCAATGCTCCCTCTGTATTGTTGAATGCATTTTTCAGTCTTCTCACTGTTAGTACATAAATGGAGAACTAGTTTTTCTTGTTTGTTCATTAATCATTCAAATATCCATTCACCTGTATAATTGTATGTTTTGTAGATACTCGGGGTTTCGCTTGTTTAGGTTTTAAAAAAAAAAAACTAAAAATGGTTTTGAATTAATTTTGGCTGCAAATATTTTAGCTTTTAATCTATAGCTTATTCCCAGATAACTCCAAAAATTATTTTACCATTTCAACAAGAAAAAGAGAGACATTTATGTTTTTTTAAACAGTAATAAAGCTTTTATTTTGAAGGAATCAAGCAAAACAACATGTCACAATTTGGTGTAAGGTTCTAAAAACTAAGATAAGATAAGATAAGATAAGATAAGATAAGATATATACTTTATTAATCCCCGGAGGGAAATTCATGTTGTTTGGGCACTCTTCCAATATAGGGACAATAACAGCTTTATTTCATATAAAAGCCCATTTTATCTATTCAAATAACTCAAGCAATCTCTCTCAGGGCAGATGGTTGGCAGCATCTTGTGTGTAAGAGACATTAATAAATATAAAAATAGTGGTAAATTATGCATAAAAGCCAAATGTGAGAAGGAAATCAAAAATAAATACTGCACTGATAAATAAACTGCAAGATCAGTCTAAGTAATGGATTAAGGAACGGACTGTAAAGAAATAAAAAACAGGGAGAGTCTTGAAGTATTTTGAATGTCATGTTGATTTCTGTTTTTAAACTAGAGGAAACTTGTTTTCATCCTGAAAGAATACCAATTTGTGTTTAAATTTCTTGTTTTTAATACACTTTTGCACCGACCCTTTAAAACCAAACCTCAGGAAGCCTTTTATGTTTCTAGTGCTGAAGGGACCTAGGATTTTCCTTTTGCTCTGAGACAATGAAATGACTGTGAACCATTTTCAGGATTTGGTAAAGACAAGGAGAAAGAAAAGAAGCTTGACGATGAGGCCTCCGCCGCCAACCACCCACAGTCCGCCTTCCTTGGGCCCACCCTGTGGGACAAGACCCTGCCGTATGATGGGGACAGTTTTCAACTGGAGTACATGGACCTGGAGGAGTTCCTCTCAGAGAACGGCATCCCCGCCAACACAGCCCAGAGCGACCAAACCCCGCAGGCTCCTCAGCCGGCACAGCAGGCCCCGGCACCTGCCCCACCTACCCCCACCACGCCCTCTGTGGTGGACCTGAGCAGTCGCGCAACCACCTCAGTTCACACGGGCATGGCACCTCAGCCCTGCCTCCACAGCCCCGCCACAGCAGGTAGGAATCACATGCGGCGCAGCCTGATGTGCACACCTGTACACGTGGGTTCACGCTGTTATTCACACCTCAGCGGTGACAGGGGAGGCTTGTTGACTCACCTGTCACACAAACACATATGCACATACACACATACATGCGAGCGCACCCCCCATTTCCAACTGTCAGATGTTAATCCAGAACAAGCTGCTTTGTCTGCATCATGATGTGTTTCATGTTCACCCCCTGCTGCTTCAGCTTCTCCTCATTAGAGCTTTTTAGCACAGGTTAGCTTCGCTCTGACGTACTTCAGCTCTGATTTACAGCCTGAGCTGGACTTTAGACTCCCAGAGTACAGCACGATGAGGCCAAAGCAGCAGCACAGTCGACTTGGTGGAAAAGGCCTCTGTGTGACTCACGTCTTTGTGCTGTGTTTAGAAAGGTGGATTATGAGTTTTACTTTTCCACTGTTACGGCCTAATTTGTTGGTTTCATTTTCAGAGTCCCTGCAGGGTTTTGGATGATAAGTGATTACAGAGAAATGCCGTGTTAGTCAAATGTCTGAGTCACAAATCGGTGCCTTTTTTTATCCTGCGGTAATTTAATGTGATACATTTTCTAAGAAATGAAGACTTCATGTAAGACATTACTAAATAGTACTGTTTGTGATTCTTGAGGCCTGGATTTATAAATGCCTTTTTACTGCATAGCTACACGTTTCTTGTGTAAAAGCAGCTTTAAGAAGTGTAAACTCGTATTAAAGACACGCTGACATTAAGCAGGCAGTTGGTATTTAGTCTGAAGTGTTAAACTGTGGAAAGGAATACTGTGAGCTGCTGCCAGACGCGATTTATTTGGGTTTTTAATTCATCAGACACCAGAGCGATTTGAATCATTTAAAAGGCCGACCTTCACTGTAAACACAAACAGGGCCAACTCTCAGCAGGCAGAAACACGACTACACTGCCTCTAGAGACGTTCAGCAGTTTGATTCCAAAATAATTGTGCTTGTGTGTGTGTGTGTGAGGCCGAGTTAATGTGTGTTACCTGGCAAAGGTGCAGAGGGAAATCAGCAGAGGGCACCGTTTGGGAGATGGAGAATTATCTTTCTCTGCAGGATTACCAACATTTTTAATCCTAATATAGATTTATTTTTTAAGGATGGTTGTGCTTTAACTATTTTGCAAACTTCACTTAAAATCCTCATCGCCTTCCCCCAATAGTTCCCCAAACTCTTTGCCATGACACACCCAATACTAGCACCCCTCGTGCCAATCGTTGACCTAGTGTTCGTCGACCTTCACAGCTGGTGAACCGCCACCGCTGAAACACTTCCTGATGGTGTGTTGTGTCTTTTTTTTTTTTTTTTTGAAGGTCAGGAAGGAAGAAACCTTACAGAGGTATTGTAAACATAACCACCGCAGTGTGGTAGAAACACTGCACGAAATCGAGTCTTTGTTTATAATAGAGACGCTCTATGTGAGTGATTAGTCACCAGCTGACAGCCCACGCCAGAAAACCAAACAATACCAGTTTATTCACGGCACAGCTTGAAGATAAAAGAGTCCATCAACAGGGGAGAATAAAAGCTACTTCCTCAAAAAAAAAGAAATAAATAAAAAAAAAGAATATTCTGATTTGAAATTGCATTTGCAATCAGGGACAAAATACAGCAGAAAAGTAAAGCCCAAGCCGGCAAACTTCTGACAGTTTTACCTTTAAAAACCTTTAAGATCAATTCTTTAATGAAGTTCAATGCAAAAACTGAAATCTAAGCAATTTTCCACATCCAATTTGGATTACTACATGTATTTTAAGGCTTCATATGATCCACATTCAACTGACAAGTGCAGAAAAATGTTATAATTTCAACATATTCAAAGACAAAAATGTCACTTGAATGATTTGAAAAAATATATGCTATTAATGTATGAAAAATTTCTGGAAATGAATTATTTTTCTTAAAACAAAACAAAAAAAATAATCAAATTAAAGTTTATTTTCACATTTAAAAACAGTAATTTTAAAGTCTTAAATAAAAAATTAGATTAGATTAGATTAGATAGGAACTTTATTAATCCTTTGGGAGGGTTCCCTCAGGAAATTCAGAATGAAATGACGATAAAATAAAAAGTTGTATTGCCAGATTTTGCTGACACAGTCACACATTGATAAATAATTTTCTGATAAACAAGGCGAGTAAACCAAAGTAGTCGATTTGAACATCAGTCAACATGTCTCAGTCTTTGAAGCGTTTTTCACAGGAGTTTAAATCGAACCTTTGATAAATGATGGAAGAAAAAGGCCAGCGAATGATTTCATTAACACAACATTGTGTTTTACCTTAGTGTATCCTGCTACCTTTTCCACCTGTATCACCCCATTCTTGCCTCAGCGCAAACCTTGTTATGTAACAGAAATATTGTGCAGAGATCAAACAGACTATAAGTGAGCTTAGATGGAAAATCCTCCATTACAATAAACATTAATCCAAAAATAAGCGTTTTGTTTTGTAGGGAAGGATTAGAGCCGAAAGTCCACAAAGACATACAAGTGTCGGGTTGAGTTTTATCGACTTACAAGTCAAAGAAAAATGTCCGAGTCAACACGACACGCATCCTCCTCAAACAGGTTATTTTACACACTGACGTTTCTGTGACAATGAGCCAAAAAGCTAGCCTCCAGCTAACACCTCCTAACACCAGGGTCTTATAATGTAATTCTAAGGCATAAAATTTGCCTGTGCAAGAAAAATAACAGAAATCTTACCATTTAAACTTCAGAAACTGATGATGTTGTGCTTTCATTTGAGCCCTACAAGTAAGTGTATAACAGGACAGGAAATGTGTGTGTGTGTCAGATAAAGGTAAGATATTGTATTAGTCTCCTTTCCTGCAGAAACTTTGCAGCCTAAGTCTAAAAATATTAAGCCTTACTGTTGTTTTTAACACATAAAGTTGAGGTTTTTACAAAGAAATGGAAGAAATTATGACTTTCTTGAGTAAAACTTTCTTATTTATATGAGCAAGAGCCCAGCAAGGACTCGTTTTGGAGTTCCTCACATTATTTGTGACAAGTTGCCCTATGTATTAGTAATGAGGTTAAATTTGCTGAAGTATTTGGATGAATGCCGTATGTTTAGAAACCAGTGCATTACGTTGTAACTTGTAAATGAAAGCTTCATGTTCCTTATTGTTTTCCCTGGATGTTCCCGGGGTCGCTCGTATTACTTCCGCCTTGCAGAGCTGTGCAGACGGAGCCCAGCGACTTTGAGCTCGGATGTGAGAACAGAGCAGTCAGAGATAAACAGATGCGTGTGTACAGTACACTTTATTCCAGCCACAGTGCACGTGTGTGTGTGTGCGTAAGCGTGCGCGTGTGGACTGTGAGTGTGCGCGGTCTTTGTTCTGTGTTTAGGTCCGTCTCTGTCTGTGTCTTCACATTTACCTCTCACGTGAAAGCAGCTGGGGTTTCCTGCAGTGTGCGGGGCCATGTGACAGACACATGCAGACACCGTGTGCAGAGGCGAGCTGCAAACAGGAGCTTGTCACGGCATGTAGCTCCCCCCACCCCGCCCCCCCCTCCCCTCAATCTCCTCCGTCCGGTCTTCCTCTCCCTCCCCGGCCAAGCCTGGCTACGATGCAGCGCCGGACTCGGAGCCAAGGCACAGGCTGTACCCTGCAGAGATCACATGGACTCTGGTGTGCTTTTGTCACGTGCGGGCAATGTTGTTCCAGCTCGGCAAGTCTCGTCTAACCAGCCTCTCCACTAACTGCACCACAACAACCACAAAACCCTCTGTGCCCGCTCCCTGCTGCTTGTAACTATCGCAGCAAAGCTCCTGATAACAGCATAACTACAACACCAACAAACGAGCGCAAATTTCACTGAGCTCCTGTGGTTCAGGGTTCAGGTGTGGTGCAGGACTCCTGTGTACTGTTGGCAGGGTCCAAAGGGGAAGTCAGATGTAGGAGGGGGTCAAAGGGCGTGTTGTTGTGGTGCATTCCTGTGTGTTAGTGAAGGAAAAGAGGCCCCGCTGGGAGACTTATCAGCAGATTCAAGGAGCTGAATATGAGCTTCATGGAGCAGGAATGATCGTGGAGTCCTTATCAGACCCGCGCTCTCTCACAGAGTGTTTTCAGTCCGTCGTAGTAGCCTCTGGCCCCGTTTCATGCAAACGGAGCAGCGGTCCTCTCAGATGTCTCGTCATGTGGACGCCTGGAGACAGGATCAGCATGTCCTGCATGATCTGGAGGAACAAAGTCCTCCTGACTGCAGTTAATTCTGCAGGGTTTGCTGGATAAATCAATTTGAGGGGAGTTGAGTAACTTGTAGATGAAAAAGAAGAAGAATCATCAAACATGTTTTTTCGTGGTTAGAAATGTCATGAAAGACGCAAAACAAAATGTTCTTCCACCTTATGGTACTTGAACTCTTGGACTTTGTCATGTCGCGTCATTAAATGAAGGTTTTCCTTTGATTTTTTGGTTATGAGTTGGTGCAAAGTGCACTCAGAGCTGAACAAAAACATTAAAATTGACTGTCAAGATGGCGAAAAAATGACATTTTTGTGAAATTCTGTTGTAATAAACCCACAAAATGTATCATCTATCATCATATGTTTTGCAATATTAAAGTTCTTGTGAGTGCAGTGTTAAAATTTTCATGAGAAGAAAAGATAAATAGAACCACTGATAGAAGCATTTTTGTCATTTAAATTTGTGCAACTTCATCACTGTGCAGGTTTTGTAGTTACCCTGCAGCAATGAAGGTTTTTATTTTGGGTCGATTCAAACAAAATAATACCAGGAAAAACAACCACAGATGCAAAGAGTGATTAATATCATACAGGCCATTACATCTCTGATCTTTGACGCTGTAGATCTCAACAAAAAAGGTTTGAAGAAGCATAGAAAAATATTAACAAGCCTTTTTTCAGATAAAACACAATCTAAAGTTTAGTACTCAAATTTCTTACAAGTGTGTTTAAATGTGCAGGTTTTGTTACTTTGTGAGATTTGTTGACGCTGAAAAACTTTTATGAGGTTGTTCGGTTAATTTCTATCTCTTGGGTACAGTTTGGTGGAGAAGCTCAGAGAGAAGGATGGCAGTTTGTGTTATTTTTGGTCTCATTTTGCTCAGACATTGCAAAGGGTTATGCTTTAAAGAATTACAAATGCATGATCAAAAATTTAAACAGATGACTTAATTTGGTTTAAGCAAGTGTAGAGAGGTAAGAACTGTGTTTTTCTGTGTTAATATCAGCTGACGCAGCAAGACAATCCTTGTTCCTTCGTTGTTTAGTGACTTCAGAAGAAATATTATGTTAACTTTTTTTATTCTTTTGTCTCAAGTGAACCAGTCAACCCAGTTCCAGTTAGTGTTTTTTGAACTAAGACAAGGATCTTTTTTCGCCTCTCAGAAGTAAGAAGTGGTTGTTTTCTGTCCCATGTCACACCCAGGTCAGGGTTCAGCTGCTCACCACATGACAACACTCACACTGACTCTGATATGAACATGTAGCGTGACAGAGACCTGCTGCCAGGCGTGAGTCAGCCCATGAATCTCTTCACGTCAAATAAAAACCAGTTCTTCGGGTGTTCAGAGAGGAGCTCTTTGTGGGTCAGCTCAGGTCCGACTTTGCTAAATTTAGACTTCAAGTGTTCAATGATTATTTCCTCACTAGAAAAAAAAAAAGTCTATTTGTGGCTGTTGCAGGTCAGCGAACGGCTCCTACGTCTACTTTTAGCTCATGACCAAGTCGCCGTGCTTTAATGGCGTTAATTCAGAGAACAGAACGACCCGTGGAGGTGATTAGGACGAGGAGAGGCGGCTAATTGAAGGTTTGAGTTCAGGCCTGACGGATTGTCTACGACAGCGTCTAGTTTTAGTCAGTAAGGAGCTTTCTGTCTGCGCTGTTCGCTTTATGAATGAGCGTTGAATATGCAGGAGTGGATTAGTGGGACAACAACAGAGCGTGGAGTCATGGGACTCAGGAGCTGCTTCCAGAAAGATCCTCAGAAACAGGCACAGGTTATCGAGTGGTCAATGTTGAAAAAACGCCAAAAAGTTGTCATTTTTAAACACTTATTTGGTTGGTTGGGTAGTGGAGGCATTTGGAGTTGATCGGCAGGATTTGGTTTCAATTTAGAAAGCTTAACGTTTGATTATCTGGAAAATAATCACCAGATTAATCAGCGCTGGTAAAGTTTTAGCACAACTTGACAAAAAACAAGAATAACGGAAAATATTCAATTTATATGCAATTTTTCAAAGCTTTTTTTATTCCTAAGTCGGAGAATAGACCACCCTGAGTGGACTCATTTATAGATAATATGAAGAATAAAGGTTGAATATCATGGAGTGCATTTTGTTTTGCGTCACATTTTTCAAGAATCATAAGAAAAAGTAAATAAACAAAGAGACAACCAGTGAGTGAGGGACATGAAGCTTACTTTAACCAGAAAGCCCTTTCAAAATAAAATCCCCTTTATCCTTCAAGGATAAGAGGGAACACTCACAAGGTTACAAAGTGATAAAACAGACTGTTAAAAAGCAAACAAGAGATAATAAACTGCAAAAGAAGAAGCAGAACTATCTGAATGCCAAGGCCCAGAGTTGGTCACACCCCATGATATTAACCCCCCTTTCAGCTCTATCCACGGTCCTGTCGTCTCTGACTTGAGGCTTAAAACACCTGAAAAAATAGTTTGAAAAAAGAAAAAGTTAGATCTGATTGAGTTAATTTTGTACTTGTTGATGTGGTCAAGATTTAGGAACACGTCAGGGTTTTGTCCACCTTCAGATTGTTTTTCTCTGCCTCAGAAAGTCCCAGCATTAGTTTGTGACCAAGGTTATAATAGTTTTGGATTTGTCATTATAGTTTAGTTTTAGTTAGTTTTGACGTTTTATTTTCCATTACAGTTGAGTTTTAATTAGTTTTAGAGCAGGCATTCTAGTTTTAATTAAGTTTTGATGTTTGCAACAAGGCTTGGTTTTAGTTTAGTTTTAGTTTTAGTTTAGTTTTAGTTTTTTAATACCTTATTAACCAGATGCAGGATTCAAAAAGGTCAGAGTAAATATTTTGTCATACTGTTTATTTTCCAGTCCAACATAGTGCTCATTGCTCAGTCAATGCTGATACTGAACTGTTGGCTGCTGCCTTAAACACATGAAAATAATATAAACTTAGGATAAAAAATATAAGCATAAAGTATATAAAATTATGTTGACATATATTACATAAAAATAATATTAACATAAATTATAAAAAAATAATATAGTATGAGCTTCAATAAATAAAAACTTGGACTCTGTAACAATTAAACTATTACAGATGCTCTAATTCATTGCCCCACTACGTTTTGTCGCAGCACAGCGCACAACCAGTCAGTGCAGTAAACAAGCTCGTCCCTATACGTCGCTATGATGGTGCTGTGCGAGACTGACAACTGCCTAAAACTGTCTAAAATTGGTTGGAAAAATGTGTCGGATTAATTTAAATCCTAAAGGCTGTTAATATTGTCAAAAACTATAACTAAGGACATTTTGTCTATCATTTTAGTTCGTTTCAGTTAGTTTTGTGAACACAAGAGACAGTTTTAGTTTACTTATCGTTTTTGTTTTCTAGTTTTTATTAGTTTGAGTTAACTACAGTGTATTTAAAATTTTAGTTTTTGTTTTTAGTTTTGTTTTAGTTTACTATTATAACCTTGTTTGTGACTGATTTCCCATCACACGTCGTCTTAAAAACTTGATAAAGTGACAAAATAAGTCCACAAAGTGTGAAGACAAACAGAAGACAGACTGGGGTGATTTAGAGATGTCAACAAATAAAGAAGTCTCTCCAGAGGTCTAGTTTCCTCAGTGTTAGTAGCACACGTTGCAGAGAGCATTATTTTGCATCGTCTCCAGTAGAAGAAGCAGCCTCCTGGATCCCTTTAGCATGGACATATCCCAGTCGAATCCATGAATTATCTTTGTGGTTTGTCCGACTGCAAAAATCAAACATCAGTTTTAGCAGATGTCTTGTTGTGACAAAGTTTGAGTTCATGTTAATGAAATTTGAGTTTGTTATCAAATCGAAACTTTTCAAACCCAGCCACACCCTCTTTTTGTTCAGTCTGAGTTGTTCATTTGTCACGTCTGCCTGAGGGAGATTTCCACAGCTTTATGAGGTGTTAATGAGCAGTTCATAAAAGTCCCTCTTGGTTCTCGGTTTTATTTCGCTCACTTTCGAAGCAGCTCGGCTCAGTCCGACCCTCGCCTGAGGTTTTGATCCTGTTGTCATAGAGAAGTCTGTTGCTTCCTCTGGGTGGGACGCTTTCTGCTGATGTTCACACTTCCTGTTTGTTCAGAGAGCGGAGTCTCAAACCTCCAGAAAACAGTCTGAGCGTGCTCACACTCTGATCGACTGTCTGCTGTCACACGAACAGAAATGTAGGTCATGATGTACGAGCTGCCAGAACATCAGCCACTAATGAAAACCAGCTTTCTATAATACTCCCAACTGCTGCTTGTTGAGCTTTTGAACACACACAGAGGGAATGCAGGTGTGTGAAAGCAATGAGACAAATTAATGTCATGAATCACGCAGGAATAGTTCCATTCAGGACGATTAATGAACTGAGTCACCGTTTACTGCTCGGCCCACTTAGCGTCAGATCAATGGGTGCATTTTTCAGCTTAAAGATCGACGCTTTAGAGACGGAAAGTGTTGATCTAAAATTCAGTGACAGGAGCAGCTGATAGCTGCAGAGCTTCAGATAAGGCCGGCCAGGGAATGATCCACACCTGTGACTTTAGAGCTTGTGTCACAGTGACACCTGCTGGACAAAAGAGGCAGAATTGTACCTGTTGTGTTTGCACCAGGATGAATATTTGCGTCTCTCCAGCTGGTGTCTTATTAGTGATTAATTTCAAGTCAATCCCTCAAATTTATTTGGTCAATCTCTGCATTGGTTGTCTCATAAAGAGAAACAAAAATGATAAGTTTAGCTTTCAAAAACAGGAGTCTCTGAAGTCGCTGCCTCTCCTTTTTGTGTTATTGTGGGGACAGAAAGTCAGGGGTTGGGGTCTGAGCTGAAAACTCACTCCAGAGCTGCACAACATCACAAAGACGCTCCCTTAATCAGGCAGGGCGAGGACTCATGTGCCTGTAAGATTAACTGTGCGGTTTTATCTGAGGAGTTTGGTGTCCTTGAAGGAGTTATGTAATCACTGTGTGGAGTCTGAAAGAAGTTTTTCTTCAAAAAGGGACAAAAAGATTTGTCCGTGCAATTCAGAGTCTTGAAATGAGAGTCAGTCACATCTTTTAACTCAACATGTTTAGATCCAAGTGTCAAGTCTGACCCCAAATCCCCAGTTGAGAAGAGCCGTTGCTGTTTGCTTTACATTGGTACAACAGCACCCCCTGCTGGTGGGCTGTTTTGCCTCATGCAGAGCAGTCACCTCATTTCACATCAGGCTGGTGTCTGACATTTCTTAATGGATCAGCAGCTAAACTTGAGCATGTGAGCAGAGAGGGAATAAAAGAAGCATTCAGCCCCCGTCACAGGCCTCCTGCTGGGAGACTCTCCTCAGATCCCCTCCTCCTCCTCCTCCTCCTCCTCCTCCTCCTATGTCTGTGTCAGGCAGTGAGAGCTTCTCAGACATGATCTGACGTTACATAATCAATAATGGAGACCTCCCTCTTCCCTTCAATAAAGTTTTCTTTAATGAGACATCAAATCAGAGGGACTTAAAGGGCTCACTGTGCTCCTTTTGTGCTCCAACATGCAGCTCACATTTTGTTTTCTTCTTCTTTCTGTGACGTCAGCCCGAGACACCCCCAGCCCCATCGATCCAGAGTCCATCCAGGTGCCCATGAGCTACGACCCAGACCCAGCAGACCTTGCTCTGTCCAGTGTCCCCGGGCAGGAGATGTTCGACCCGAGGAAACGCAAATTCTCTGCAGAGGAGCTGAAACCCCAGCCTATGATCAAGAAAGCGCGCAAGGTGTTTATCCCAGAGGACATGAAGGTGAGGATCAGCGCACTGATCTGCTCTTGTTGTAGTCGTTTCGCTTTTATCAAATACATTTGCAGAATTGGTCTTGATCAAAACTGAATTTTTAACCCCCAGCTTCCTGAAAGCCTGCCTTTTTTTGGATTTGCTGTTTATTTCTGTTAATCTTTCCGTTCTCCTCCTCAGGACGATAAGTACTGGGCCCGGCGCAGAAAGAACAACGTGGCAGCCAAGAGATCACGGGACGCTCGGCGGCTGAAGGAGAACCAGATCGCCATCCGCGCTGGCTTCCTGGAGAAGGAGAACGCCGCCCTCCGCATGGAGGTCGCAGACATAAGGAAGGAGCTCGGTCGCTGCAAGAACATTCTGGCTAAATACGAGGCCCGACATGGGCCCCTGTGAGCCCCCGATCCCGACCCCCTTACACCGACCCACACCCACTTTCCCCCTGACCCATCATCCCTGAGTTTTAAGGACAATGTGTCTCTTTTTGTGGCACTGCCCCCGTCCTCCTCCACCTCCCCCACTCCTCCCCTTTGACCTCCACACATCTGTATGATTCTGGTATTATAACTGTCATTTTGACTTCTATCATAAGCTTCGATTCATCTGTTCCTTCTTTGATTTCTGTACACATTGTTAGACTAAATATAAATATATATATATATATACATAGATAAATATATGTATTTACACATGCATACTTCCCACTTTAATGTACTGTGAGGAGTTATGAGCCAACCCACCAGCTGAGTCCCCGCCTCCCCTTGCCTGCCCGACGCTACTTTCCACTTTTGAAAACGATGCCATGCTGTTTGTTCACTTTCATACCAATTTTATACATGAGATCAGGACTGAGAACTGTTGTTCCCCATTTTCCTTTCTACTTCTTCTTCTTCTTCTTCTTCTGTGTTTATTGTGTGACGTGTCCGAGAGCCTGATTATAACCTCTTATATATTCTGTTGGAAAACCTTGTTTTCTTGCACCATCTCCCTTTTTGAACCTTTTTCTAGATGTTTTTGGTTCATCTAATCTTCCTACTGCTCTGAAAGAGTGTTCAGACCAAAAGTAAGCAAAGCTTTTACTCCTAATCATCCATCTCCTACAGGAGTGGTGGTTTGAATCTGGGCTAAAACAGCACTTACACCCCAGTATTTGATTATTTTACGTGTTATAAACTGGTGAAAATGAAGCTGAATTAACTTCTAGCTGTTGCAGATTCTAAAGGTACAAATTCTTGCTTTCTCTGATTTGTTAGCTAGAGGGAAAACGTCTTTTAAAATACTTGTTTTTGCGAATGGAGTTTGGTGTAACCGTTTCTGCAGGTCTGAAAATCTAAATGTTTGAGCCTTGGGCCTTTATATTCCTGCTCAAAATGTAAAATTTGAGGTGATTTCATCTGTTAAGGCTGTTATTTTTTTATCGAGCAACACATTAACGTTGCTTTGTTTTTATCAAGCTACACAAATATTTGCTACTTTTGGTCTGAACACGCTCCACCAATCCTCTCTTTGGCTTCTGTAAATTTTCCTGCATTTTGAACTTTCTCTCTGGTTTCTGTTTTTCCTTCATCATCCGGACACTGAGCAATAATAAATCCTGTCCAGAACTTAACATACATGTTCCTCACCCCATCCTGACGCCCCTCGCACTCTCCTTCTCATTTCTCTAACTTCGTTGACTAAGCTAACCCTTAGTTAACCTCTGCACTAATGCGTGTCTCACAATCTGATCCGCTGATCCTCACTCAGAATTTCCTCATATTTATCTACCTTTTATTTCTCAGATGGAAGATTGTTGTTTTCATATATATATATATATATATATATATATATATATATATATATATATATATATATATATATATATATATATATATATATATATATATATATATATGTATGTATTCTGTTGATATAATTGTTGGTAGTAATACTACTCTTTACATTGTTGTTTAGCCTCCTTGTTTCCAGACTTGAGCATGATTTTCTTTCAAGCCTCTCGCTTATCCTTTCTTCTTTTTATTTTGCAAAGTTGTTGATAATTCTTTTGGCTTCTGTTAAACTTTAGCATGATTAATATGAGTGTTTTATTTTAGAAATCAATACAGATGTCTGTAGTCTCTCATCGTAGCTCTATGTTCGTCCTCTTTTTTAAAGATGGCTGTATGAATGTAAAAGATGTTGACAAAAAAAACAAAAGTTGGATGGTGTTGTCCAATACTGTGGTTAACCCAATCAATTTGTTTACTGCAGACCAAAACGATTCACACAGAGATGATATATTGGTTACAAGAGATATGTTTATATAAACCGACTATAAGTTGTTGTTTTTGTACAGTATTTTTCCTATACATTACTGAACTATGTATTTTAAAGGCACAACAGATCCAGAATATTATTAAAGAATACACGTATATAACTCAAAGACATATAGTGGTATTTTGATATTCTATATTAGTTAGAGAAATGTGGTAGTTTTACAGAGATTTGTGGCTATTCAGCAGCACCCCAAACCTCCTGGGCATTATTCTTCTTATCATGATCACGACAAGCGTTATTCTCCTGCACATGTCGTTAAAAATCTCATTAACTCCACGGAAGCAGATGCTGGAATGTACCGTACATCGCCCCGTTTTTTAGGAATCTGTCCAACTAAAAAAAAAGACTTTGACGCCGGTTTCTTTCTTTCTTTCTTTTTCTTTCTTTCTTTCTTTTTCTAACCACGCGGCTGGTGTTACTTTCTGGGATGAAGTTACGATGAAGGAAGGGAAATCTATAGCTGGTTACTCTTGCTGCTACTGCTCTGTGTGTGATTCGGTTCCTTTAATGCAGTTATAGCGTCTCCCTGAGCCTGAGTGATGGACGCTGGGAGGATTTAGTTTGTTTGCTCGTATTAAAGCTCCCAGCAACGTCCCACCCTCCACCCTCACCCCTCCTGAATGTTAGCTGCACGCTGCAAAGCTTTTTTGACTGAGTTTAAGACGAGGAGGTGACTTTTTTCCTGTTTTTAAGGCTGATGTAGTCTTTTCTGACGATTGTACGGAGGTCAGAAGCTGCCAGTGTTAAAATTAAAATGTTTTTCTAGGTTTTTTTGACTTTGTGAGATTTGAATCCCTGTTGTTGACAGATGGGTGTGAATGACTTTAAACTCAGCCTAGCTGAGCTGCCGAGTACAAACATTAATTTTTTTCTTTTTGTTCGGACAGTCTACTTAAATGGTCGATTCATTTCAATGAATCAAGAACTCTTTTTTTTTTTTTTTTTTTTTCTGTTTTTTTCTAAACTTCATGCTTTTTTGCTTGACAGCAATCCACAGATTTGCATTTCTTTGTAGCATTAACTTTGGATATTTAATTCTTGGCAAATAAGTAATAAATATTGTTTTGATTTTATTGATTGTTTTACTCTTTACTCTTGCCAGGAACAATATATTTGGTCGTTGGATTTTTCGGTTCACAGAGGCACAAGAAAAATACTCAGATTCTCAGATTCTTAAAATTATCATAAATAAAGGCCAGATGTTATTTGTTCTACTTTGTTATGCTGTATCAGACTTTTTTTGTCATCAGCAGCGCAACCACACTCCACCCAAGTTTGAGTGTTTTTATTTTGTAGGAGTGGCAGCCCTTGGCTTCCGTAGATCTGTGCTGAGGCCTTACACTTTGAGGCGCCATGTTTCCCTTCATTATTTCCAAAGACTTGAAAATAGTTTCAAGATAAAACAGAAAACTTAGGCTTAGCCAGACAAAACTTTAAGGTATTAGTTTAAAAATGGCAGCCTTTAACTTCCGTACATCTGCGCTGAGATTTTATAAAAACAAACATATAATAAAAAAAAGACCAAGATCAGCCTAAGAAAAAAGGAAGATTTGTTGGCTTAGTCTGGTTGATGATCTGATCCAAAGGTGTGTGTGTCTAAGAGTGTGTGTTTGGTGTAAAATAATTATTTTCTTATCACAAATGTCTGTATTTTTGCGCTTTGGAGGGGTGTCTCCCTTCTACATCCTTTCTGCACAGATGCACTCAGAGTGAGCAGGGTTTGTTGAGGAGAGCTACGACTGGAACGCTCTTTCTTTTTTTTTCTTTTTTTTTTTCATGTAACCGTAACGTTTATAGGAAAAAGCCAATAATTAATCCACGCGTATCCCAAAATTACCTCACTGTCCAGTAATTTCACTACCTCACCCGGAAACGTAAACCATAATTCTGAGTCTATTCCAGTGCCTTGAATACACTGACTGTTCCCCGGTCTCTCAGCAATGTAAACTTCTCATTACTAATCGGTTCTGCTTCAGACCTGCACTGAAGGGCTTCTTAGTGCATCAAAAACTGATTTATTACACTAACTCACTGCGCGCGACTCTTCATTTCTTATTTTGGACATTGCAACAGACTTGTAACCATTGTATTCATGGCAACACCAACAGACTGTTTCAGAGTGTTAAAACCAACACAGAGGGTGTATTATCTGTCTGTCATGGAATGGAAAACAACATTTATTTGTGCTGTTTAGCCCTCAGCCTCTCCGTCTCTGTAATTTGTAGTGTCTAATAAAATCCCAGTTCTTTTCTGACATGTTGTTTTTCTCTGATTATTCCTTCAGAACTCTAATGTCTTAAAAGAGTCAAACACAGCTGAGGGATCTACCCTCATTAAAGAAGTTGTCAGGCTTATCTGTTTGAGGTGGACTGCAGTGACACCTGTGGACAGAATGGGTAGTGTTTTTCCAGGATAAAGACTCAGGCCACCCGTAGCTGGGTATCCGGGAAACTGCATATTTTTTAATAAATTTAGGCCTATCATCCACACAGAATGTTGTTTTCGGAAAACTCCAGCCTAAGTTACGATTTTGGAAAACTCCACTTGTATGATTTCGTGAATAAGCCAGGAAACAGATTTTGGTTCTCCAGTGTAACAGCTGAATGACAGCCACATTCAAATATGTGTCCCCCGTCAAAGCCAATGCCATCCAGGGTGACAAAAAAATCTGAGGGCTAAAATCTCTGTTTTGGGTTTTCCCAAATTGAGCTCAGAACGCAAGGTACAGACCTGAAATTTGGCGCCAAATTTTGACTTTCCAGTTTATGCTGAAATTCCATGAAATATGTGTCCCCCCTCAAAGCCCATGCCATCCCAGGTGACAAAATGCATCCTGAATCAAGTCTGAGGGCTAAAACCTCTGTTTCCGGTTTTCCCAAATTAATCTCAGAATGTAAGGGCCGGCCCTTGTGGTTTGGAGCCAATATATAACTTCTTTTTTAGTATTGGCTGTCACAGGTTTGACATCTAAACAACACTGCCAAATATGGGTTTGACTTGCTTCAAGACACAATTATTGGTAAATTTTCCTGGTGCATGTGGATAAAAGTCCTTTTAAAAACGAATATGGGAGTACTAGTTTTTGAAAATACTTGGCTACATGTGTACCAGGCCACAGTTTCCTATTTTCTCTCTTTGTTCAAGATAACTTTTTGCAGTGCAAAGTGAGGAGACGAGGTGAGGTGTATTTATTCGTAGTTAAAGGAGGTGTGAGGAGTTTGAAAGTGATCTTTTAAAAAAGGCTCCCTTCTAGATATATACTTGATTATAGTCCACACTTTAAAATGATATTATTAGCACCAATGTAGGTTATTTCAAAATTTTACTTTGTTGCTTCCCAATCGTATCAAGCAAAACTGGATTGATACACGGCATGCCCAAGTCGACAACACCACACCGGCTGACAAAGTTTGGAAGTGAGAAAAGAGGTCTAGTTTTTCTCTGCTTGAAAACAATGTCCCTTTTTTTTTTTTTTTTTTTTTTTTTTTGTCTTTTGTAGTAATGGTGGACACAGGAGCCTAACTGTCAGACAGAAAAAAGGACAGAAAATCCCAATTCTCTGGGCCAGGATGCCCTGGTTCACAACTGGCCAAATCTCCCCCTGTATGCTTCCTCCACTGTCCTCCATATTTCCAGCTCTCCTGAGGGTTCTTCAGGAGGGCCACAGACTACTCCTGGTGGCCCCATTTTGACCAGCCAGGACTTGGTTTTATCTGCTGTGCACGCTCTGCTACAGCTCACAATGTGCCTCCCAACCAGGGGGGATCTTCTGTCACAGATGGAAGGCTCTGGGTATGGCCCCTGCAAGGGCATCAAAAGCATTAATCGCATGTGTCCGACACTATTTTAAACACACAAACCTAATCCGCTTGATTTTTGTATGCAAACAGGTGGAAACTGTTTAACTATTGGTGCTAAGGCATTCTTGCCAGAGTTTCAGATCAGAGACGGTCCCCGACTACACTGAAGGTGTTTGTTACTGCAATATTCTGACATGGATGGTGGTATTGTTGGTAGTCATCAACACGTACCCTTTTTTCAAGAGTGCACGTAGATTACATCCTCCACCACAACCCACTAAACCATTATGGGATCTATCACTGGTGCTGGATGCCTTACGTTTACCTCCTATTGAGCCCTTGGAGCATCTGGATCTCAAGTGACTGTCAATGAAGGCTGCGTTTCTCCTGGCTATGGTATCAGCTAATTATGTAGGTAAGCTGCAGGCTCTGTCAATCAATGAGTCCTGTCTCAGGTGGAGCCCTGACAGATCAGGCATCACACTCTGGCCTGATGTCTCCTTCCTCCCTGAGGTGCTGTCCTCATCCACCCTCAGTTAGCCACTACGCCTGGCTCATTTTGACACGAGGGCCCCTTCCAAGCCTCTTTGCCCAGTACGTACGTTGAAGGCTTAAATCAATGCCACCACAACCATTCAACAATCGGAATATCTGTTTTTCTGATTTGGGGGTTTACAGAAGGGCCGTGCTGTCTCTAAACAGCATCTGGCTGGCTGGGTTGTTGGCACTAACTCCCACACATAAGAGGTCGGTGGCCACACACCGTCATCCGGGGTTAGAAAATCACACATTACTTTTTCTTAGGTTCTACAGGGTAAATGTGGTGGCAGCCCAGCCATTTGAGGGGGTCCTGCATCAACACCCTCCTGACTCCATTTTTTAAGCTAGGTGCCATTAGCCATCCATCCTGTTGATTCCTCGTGACATTGTTGATATGAGTCATCCAGTGCTAAAGCAGCACCTCTGGAGGTCACAAGGGATGAAACAGAACTCAGTCTATGGGTTGACCCAGGAAACACTTCAAGCCTGTTTGAAAAGTTTGATGCAGGAGTTCAAAGTTAACCCCAGGAGCACTCCCTTGAGACAGAACAAGCCACATAAACCATCAGAGCAGTAATAGCTTCATTTATAGTCTGAGCTTTATTAAACAAACTTGGCACAACAGTTGGGACATTTGTAATTGAGGTGCCAATTAAGCACCTGATCGTCAGCACCTCGGGGGTACCAGAAGCGGCAGAATAAGATGTCTGGCAACAGCAGAGAAGATTTGGCAAATTTTCAATGAGCTCAATCCACTCAGCTCAGAAATCCTTCATTTTCATGTGAAAAAATGAACTTAACCAGGAGGTGTTTTGGAGCATCATCATGTTTTATTATCACATTAGAAAGTTGGTGTTCAGTACGATCATGGATGAGCATTCATGATTATGCAGCACCATTAACAACCAACAGGACAAACAAGAAGCAGATTTTTTGTTCCTGGAAAAAAAAAGGCGAGGATCATAAAACAACACAACAACAACAACAAAAAAAACAACAACAGAAAATCAACAATTGTAACAGAACAGAGTGGTTACAAGAAAAACAAAACAAAACAAAACTGATGGAACATCAGAAGCCATCGAGCAAGTTTACAAACACGGCTCGTTAAAGTGGTGTGATGGAAATGTGATACAGGATTGCAGAGGTCAGAGGTCATGCACACGCACAAACATACACACCAAATACTGCACTGTTCACAGTAGTAAGAAAGTGGAAAAGGTTATTTCACCACCTCAGCCCACATTCTCACATTTGGCTCTGTCTGCTATACTGAAATGGGTGTTTCAGCAGCCTGCCAGCAGGGGGCGCTCAATACTTAGAGAGGGGACTGAAAATAAAGACCAGGAGGAAAATCAGGCCTGAGAATGAGAAAAAAATAACTCTCAGATTAGGAAATGAAGTTTAACTTAATTAAAAACTTCTTAATTAAGAATAATAATAGAAATATTTCCATTAAAGCAAAGCCTTAGTCTTTTTTTTCCTCATGCTTGGTCCTGGTAACCCTCAGTACAAGTCTGCAAATGAAAACCAATCAAAAAGTTGTATAAAAAAGGAGAAGCTAAGCGTGTGTGTGTATGTGTGTGTGTGTGTGTGTGTGGCAGTGTGTGTGTGTGGCAGTGTGTAACGGATGGGTTTCTGTTAAAATCACTGTAAAAAAATATATATTTACAACACAAAATAAAGAAACAAACTTTTGTTGCACCTTTTCTTGTCATTACCTTGTGACTGCTTGTTTTAGGTGCATTGAAGTGATAATAAGGACTGAGAATTAAACTTTCTGGTACAAGAGTTGATTTTTTGTCTCACTTTTTAGCCAAATCTAAGCTTTTTTTTCTCTTATTCAGCAGCTTTTTGGGATCTTTGGTTTCTCTTTTGACTGAGATGTTTTGGTAGAGAACACTTTTATTTATTTTTTCAAAGAAAAATATCAAAAATATTACAAATCTGTTTCATTGACACCCAGCCACAGCTACTCAACCCACGTGGTGAAATCAAAGATTCTCCAGCTTCTGACACACAGACAACCTTGATGTGGAATGTGTTTAAGCGATATAAAAGACTGCTATCAAATTTCTCAAATACTCCCGAACACATCAGGATTCTTTGTAAAAAGTCAAAACTCTCCCTCATGTGACTTTTAGAAAACAGCTTTTAAAGAAGCTCTGTTAGACAAATATTCTCTCCTCCAGGTTAGAAAAACAGTAAACAATTCCTGGTCGTTATTTCGTAAACTTTACGGCTGTCGCTGCAGCGCCAGCGGGCGGGCAAGTCAGGTGTGAAGGTGTGGATTATGTCTGGAGGAGGGAATCGGCGCTGGGGGCCTTGTAGAGGTATTTCCAGATGGCGTAGTAGTGCACGGCTGCAGCCAGCGCCACAAACACGTGCCAGATGGCGTGGGCGAAGGGAATGATGCCGTCACTTTTGAAGAAGAAAACACCAAGGCAGTAGATGAGGCCGCCACAGGCGAGCTCGTGGAGACCCTCGGTGTTACTCTGAGAAGTGCACAAAATAACCAAAAATTGAGAAATGGTGCAAGACGTAATCAGCGGGTTCATGAACGTATTCTTCATTAAAAGGGCAAAACATGTTGAAAGAAACAAAACAAAAACATAGAAAAGTGAAGACAAAATCCTTTAAACTTTTCACATTCAAAAAGAAGATTAAAAAATAATGTGGAAATTGTCACTGAAATATCAAGAATGAGCAAGTAACAGGCCATGCTGTCAGACCATGTACAGGATGCTGTACTGATTACAACCACAAGAGGGCAGCACATTCACTACAGATTCAGGATGGTCAGGCTTGTTTTCAGTGTGCAGGCTCTTGTGGCCTCAACAAGCTGGTAAAAAATCTGAGGGCTGGAAGACATTCAAACACTGTTTTTTTAGCTGCAAATTTGTAAAACCATATTACTTTTTAACCCTTACCTTCTTTTACAGCTCTTATATCAGTCTAACTGATCTGATTTAATTCATAAAACTTGTTTTACTCAAGCTTAAAGTAATCTGAAGTCTCCACCAAGGCAGAAAGAAATTATATTTGAGGGTTTGGCTAATGCAAATAAAGTGATGTGTATGAATATTCAAATTACCATCGAGGTCACGACCGATGCCGGGAAGAACCCCATCGTCAAATAGAAGGCCAGCTCGACTAGTTTATACCTGTAGAAACAGAGACATTAATAAGGTCAATCACTGGCCAGCAAACAAAAAAGTTTTTCAAAGTTAAACAACAATTTAAACATTCAAAAAAGCAGATAAAGCTTTAGATGTGGTGTGTGTAAGCTAATTCATAGGTATCCCATTTAATAACTTAGGGATATTTAAGTGCAACAACCCTACCCCTCTTTGATTCAGATGTTGCATTAACTTACTTCTCGTGGTAGTTGAAGACGTAAATGGTCCCAGCAGCAGCCATGAGCCAAACAAACCAGCGCATGTGAGCAGCCAGAGGACCCAGCTCACGCAGATTCAACCTAAGGAGGGGGAATCATCATGACACCAAAAATCAATCATACCTGCCGGTTATCTGAGGTAAATTTCAGCCCTTTGTGGCACTCACCAAGGTGTGTAGGAGGCAGCAATGAAGAAATAAATAACCACTCTGTCGCACATGTGCAAACAGTGCTCCATAGACCTGAAACAACAGGAAGGACATTCAAAGTCATTCTCGATCAGGCCTCTCCCAAAATAAAAACTTCTACTCCCACAGGGACCGGCACGGTTAAATTGAAGATGAGATAGGGTAGAGCAGGTTTTTTCCTCTTTACCTCAAGTGGCTCTTCTTCCAGGTGATGATGTGAAACACAGTGGAGACCAGGAAGAGTGCGCACAGGCCCAAGCCATAAATCCAGGCGGTGATTCTCTCCCAGCCGGTATTGGACAGACGATGCAGCAGCGTCATGCCCACAAAGGCCGGTATGATGAGGAGCTGCAGAGAAATTAACACAAAATCATTAAAAATGAACTTAAAGAGGTTATTTACCGGTGAATTTAAACCTCTTACCGCATGAGTGTAGCAGTTTGCAGCGTGCTCATAGCAGGTGGGCTGGTATCGGCAGTTAGCAGAGGCTCGCCTGTTCATGTACCTGAAACACACACCCACAGAAACATAGGATTCAAATGAACAACCTTGTAGCAGTCTGCTTTTTGGAAAGAAATGAAGATGATGCACAATAAAATAAAGAAATAAATCATCTAATTTGGATAATTCTGGGTTTTGTTTGTTTTTTGGGTTTGTTTTTGCACATATTGACACTTCCAGTTGCAGCATGTACATTTTTTGTTCCCTGTAAAATTAAATCAAATTAATTTTCTTTAACTTTGGTTGATCATAGTAAAAACGGACATTGTGAGCAAGTAAAAAGAAGTTGTTCATGTAAACAATCATAAATGTGGAGGGCAGCTGACTCCAAAGGTTCTACATAGAAATAATCTCTAACCTTAACCAACAGAGGACATTGAACAACACTAAATCCTTTAACTCTACTTACATGAACTTGGTTAAATGAACACTGAATCAGTTCTGGAGGTGAACACATGATGGACTTCATTTGCTGTTTTAAATCTTCGAAACATTTCACACCATTTTTAAGAAGCTTATTTGTGAGTGTTCTCACTTAACATCAACTACAATAAACAGGTTGGTGTACTTCTTGTTCTAGCATAGAATGACCTGGAATGCAAACTTCACCTGCATTCCTGACCAGATTGTGGCGTGGTATAATAAAGTATAAGTGCAATGTCTTTCCCCATGAATCATATAACTCAATATGTTCCTTAAGTGTTAATAAACCAAAATTTATCACATGGAAGAACAGTTTATTAGAGGACAATAGCAAACGAGTCACCAGTGTCAAACAGTTATTACTATAAATACACATTGACATTCAATCTCAACCTGAATTTAAGATATAAGTTGAATCATGAAGCCAGTCCGCCTTTCAAAGATCTCAAGAGAATAATTTTATCTTTTAAAAAGCCTGTTGCTCTGAGAAGATCTTTGTTTCCAACTTTGATGATAAATACCAGGTAAGTGTGTAGGAGTCCAGAATGATATCTTTAACTACTGAGACCAAACACACAATAATTTCAAAGTGACATACACAGATAAAAACAAGCTGTGATTCCAGACTTTAAAGAAATACTATTGTGAACAAAATTTATGCAGATAATTTTCCTTTGATGGACCAATGAATCAAAGACCTAAAAGCATTTTTTTAGCGTCAAAGTGTAGAGAAACTAAAAAACGTTATTGATCTGCAGTAACATCTGCTAATACATTTAGCTGCATAATAACTAGAACTGTTGGGTGACACCTGGGAAGGAAACAGGTTTCTGTTAACGGTCACACAAAAAGATGTCACACCTGAACCAGCCTTGAGTCATTACCTGATACTATTAACTGCACTATAATATTCATACAGTTGACTTTAGCCGCATTTTTAACAGAAAGATAAGCCGGACTTCACCCACCCACCTCTGGAAGCTGTTAACCCTCTTCATTTTAATCTTCTTTACAGCAGGAGGCAATACAAAAATCAGCAAACAAAACCCGCCTCTCAAAGAGAAGAATAAAACAAAGTGTCCTGAAAAACGAAAGGAAAAGGAAGGCCTAGCATCAGCTAACCCAATGCTAACCATAAGCTAACTGCAACTGCAGCTACAAGGCACCGGCAGCATCAACACTCCTGCTACAAAGCTCTGTTTTAGCCGTTTTCTTAAGACCATTCTGGATCGAAAATCGGCTCACTGCCTCTTCTGTTGATTCAAAATATCCATGAGTATCAGTGAGAGGCAGGCCAAACCGAAAAGTCCCCCCCTGTGCAAGCAAGCAGCTCCGCCGGCGGCTAATGACGGGAAGCACCCCGCTGATCTCTGTTTGTGCCCAGCCGCCCACTGTGGGAATATTGTGACTGACAGCTGGTTTAGCCAATGAGAGGCAAGCAGCGAAACAAACTGGCCAATAAGATAAAAGTTAGGCTTCGACTCGTACAGAAACGTGACTTAATACAGTCTGTGGTATTGACATCGAAATACAATTAAAACGCGATGTGAATACATCAATAAACCCAAGACGTACATTTAAATTTACTTAGCTTCATAACTCAGTCCGTGTGCCGTGAGTATTAAGAAAGTAGTTTCTTTTTATCGTAGTATGTTGGATTATATTCCTTTAACTTGCAAGACAGTTTCCACATCTTTTTATCCTCTTTTTATGTTGTGCTATAGTGTATCTGTCTTCTTTCATCCATACATCTGAAACTGATGTATCAGTACTCTTTTAAACTACGAGACACATACATTTATTCAAATGAATTAAGTATCCACAATCTGACAAAGGAAAACTAATGTTATTTAAAATATGTCTCTGTATGAACCAAAACGGTTTTTAAGGCTGTATTCATTGATTAAGGCAAGGAAAATTAGCCACGGACTGTCACACACAATAAATAAAACCACTACATAATCTTAATGGTGTTTTGTTTGGTTATGCAAGAAAATACTGATTAAAAAGGGGCATATTCTTACTTTAAACATATTAGTTATGAAGTTAAGTTTCAAAGCTAAACTAACCCCTTTCAAGTAGTATTGATCTATATAAAAAATATTTTTTTATGAGGTCTTCTTAATTTTATTCTTAAAAATGTAAAGAAAAAAAGGTATCTTTTTTTTGTCAGAGCCCCAAAGTTCAGAATATATTATTATTTTAGGCATACATGGGAAACACAACAATAACTTGTTCACAAAATGTATCTATATTTTGAGCACAGATTATTTTGTTTGTTTTTGTATTTTTTATTTTGGGGACTTGAGGGGCTCTGTAGCAACTCAATAAAAAACACATTTTCTGGTGAAGCCATGAAAAACAGACTAAAATACAAGTGTACCTAAAAAAATGAAATAAACAGAGTAAATGTAAATCACAGAGACTGTTTTAACAGCTTATCTGAGACTCAGCTTTCTTTTGATGCAGGCTGAAAGCTAGTAAAGAGATTTGAAGTAGGTGTCCTGCAATAGAATTTTCAGAAAACCAGAAACTTGTGGCTTTGGGGTCCGAGATTGTTGTTCCCGCAGACACAGTGACACAGGCGGATGATGAAGAGCACAAAGAGTGTCACGCTGGAACAGCTCTATTACATAAGACCGCTGTAACTTGATCAGGGACTCTCAGATATAACAGAGCCTTTATGTAAGAGCAAAGTGCAATCCTGGGGCTTAATGAAGTTCACGCTGTTTTCCGTCAGCGCAGAGGAGGAAACCCTCTGAACCCTTTTACAAATGTTTTACAGGCATTTTCTCCAGGATTATAGAAGCTGGCTCAGAAAAATAGGACACATTTATATCAGAAATGTATAGAAAATGTTGTTGAGCAGATTAAATAAAAGGTATCTGGATCATTGATGCACAAACAGAGGCAGAGAATGGGATTGTTCCAGAAAAAGAGGGTCATTGTCCATGTGATACACACAACATAGCACAGACAACGTGAAAATGCCAGAGGCTGTACGGTGTCTCTTTCTGCTTCTAGCTTTGGTCTGTTTTATCTCCTATGCTTTCTTATGTGATACAGACTTAAGAGCTGTGGATATTCAGCAGTGAGACTCAGCAGGTCAGGACATCTTTCTATCCTGGCAGCTAACTGTCTGTATCTGTGACAGTCTGCAGCCTCTGGTTTGGGAGAGGATGGAGCTTAACCTGCACCATCACCTCATGCAGGTGTATTACTTTATACACATCAATGTCTTTAGGGAGCAAAGTAATTTTTAAACATAATTCTGCTTCATTTTCTTCTTCCTGTGCCTGGGTGTTGTTCTAATTGTATAACTGAGAGCACCTTTGTGGGAGCGTCTGACATTTAATGGCAGATTAGCCTCATCTACACCTCCTATAATGTATAGGGCTTGTGTATGAGAATTCAGAACATTAAAAAATATAACTGACAGAGCTGCTTGTCTAATGTGTATTTGGTTTTGGGTTAAACAAGTCAAATAAAGCTCATACTCCTGTGGATTTTCTGCAAGGAAATTCAGACAAGGTAGTAAGCAAGCAACAAATAACTGTATCAGAAGAAACTACATCCACTGACATCCACTGGCATGTCTTTATGGAGGCCTGCAGACACACTTGGGTAGGGTGCAGCTTGGCATTGAAATTGAGCATTAAAGCCCTTGTGCACTTGGCAGTTTGACATCATGAAATCCTTGAGAACATTTGGGGAAAGTGGCTCACCTGCTTGACTGTGTAACCAGCGGCAACACTTAACGCTTTCTATGTAAACCAGTTCATGACATTTGTCTGACTTCTTCTGCTTCATTTCATTCCCAGATTTGTTATTCTAAACGTTTCTATAAACACATTAGACCTATTGTGTCATTTTGTGTTATACATTAAATCAGTGCCTGCTGAACTAAGCTCATTGCACCAGTGAAACGTACTGCACCACTAGAAAAATATATCCAAATACTAACAACACATGTTGAACCAAAAGAAAAAAAAAACATTTTGCACAATAAGAAAGGATACTGTAAGCTTCCAGTTCATGCAATGCTGGCCTACAAAAATCTAGGAAAAGTTTTAGATAGTGTGCAGAATCTCTTGATTAAAACAATTTTTAAAAATTGGACAAAATTAGAGAACAGTGCAAACTAGATGACAAAATAAGTAATTTCCCAAAAAAAAAAAGTAAGAAAATTGTTCTTTGCATACTATTTCTTGCATTGAAAGAAAACAATATAAACCATGCAAATTATGTTTTATGCAATGTGTGACAGTTTGGCAAGTGTTTGCTGCACAGTTAAAAGAATAAATGACACACTTAGAAGAAAAGCAGTTGTAGAGGTTGAACTGAGTGATGAAGTCTGGGAATATGTGAGTTTGCTCTATTCTTTAAACATATTAAAAGAAAATGTGGAGGTTGGGTGTCTTGTACTCAAACTCAAGGACAGTACATCCACAGGTGGGCTTTAATTAGTCAAAAATAAAAAGTGAATGATGAATGAAAAATGAATGATCAGATACAACAAATCAAGTCTGCAGGACCACTTCCTGTTTTCATCCAAATGTTTTTAATCCTCCTCACTTGGCTGCACACCTGACCCTCATATCTTCATCACCAAGCCTGAGTTTATGAATACCAGCTGCTTTCTCATCACCTAGTTTTGATGTCAGTGGCTATGTTTACATGCAGTCAATGGTCGGGTATAGGTCAATATTCCTGTTTCTGAAACATTCGGAATAACCCCTTTACATGCCTGAGGAAACAGGGTTATTCCTGTTGACATGGTATCCCAATCAAAACAGTGACACACTGACATTATCTCAACGGACGGACAACATCATGACGCAATATGTGTAATTTCCGCTTCTTCTTACTGCACTCATAGCTACAGCAGCAGCAGCAGCAACAACAACAACAGCATGGCAGACTTCCTGTAATCAAAAGGCCAAGATTCCTTCCAAACAGAACATGTGCAGAACACAAATTAATGTTCCTTTCGATGGGGATGGGGATAAGTCCACAAGTCCAAGATTTTTGAAATAAAATGATCTATTTAGTCTGAAAAGTCAGAGGTCAGATTATGCTTATGCTGACTCAAACTCATTCTCACAACAGGATTAGACACCTGCTGACCTACACTTAACACCTTAGCTGTTTTAACACACCCAAACATTTTCTGCTGAAAACACCAAATCATTAAAGACTTGGACATTTTGGAGTATTTTTACCTCAGCGTCTGTGTGAAAGTGTTTGAGTATGGCAGACATATGTGTGAGAATAATAGAAGCTTTCTGTTCACACGTGACATGGGGTTAAACAGCTCTGTAATTGGTTTACTGTTTCAGGCTAGAATGCACTTCCTGCCGTTAACCTCCCAACAGGCAAAACAAACGGCTGTTAATGTAAAACACTGTCTGTTTTATGAATCGCATCTTTTTTCTGCACATTTCTCAGAAGCAGCAGGATTACACTGAGTCTCATCCAAGTCTCTGTTGGTGCTTGCTGAACCAGATCTATTTCTGTTGAGCGTTGGCAGCAAAGACTGGTGCTGCAGTCTGTTGAATAATCACGCATTAAGACACGTAGCGGCTTTTGTGAACCAACAAAGAAGTGAGTCAGTTGACCTTGTGGTCGCTCTATTTCCCCGCTAAACAAGCAGATCAGCCAAAACATCACCGACCAAGAACAAGCCAAAATTTTAGCAGCAAGAAAAACAGAGTGTGTGCAACAAATAACAGAAAAAAATGAAACAATCAGACAGTTTTCAAGGAGATTTTGAAGTTTGAAGTACGAGATAATGAACTCTAATCACAATAATCGATCTGACTTTTTGTTTGGGTTTTTCATGTCTCAAATCAATTCTAAAGCTTTGGTTTAAATGAATTTCGTAAAAGAGATCTACAGGTTAGTTTAGTTTAAACTGCTGATGAAGGACAGACTCTGAACCCTGCCTGGACAGATTTACCAACCACGAGCTTCAACCTCTCTCGTCTTCTGGCTTATATTTTTGCAAAACCAATTCTTTCCCCTGCCAATGGGAGGATTTTTGGAGGAGAGTCTCCAGTTTCAGGGCCTCAGAGTTTTAGCTCTACTGTATGCAGATGATGTGGTTTCATTTGCTTCATCAGGCGGGTAACTCAAGAAGGTGTTGGGTCAGTTTTCAGTGAGGGTAAGAGCCAGCACCTCTAAGGCCAAAGCCAGGTATCAGGGACACCACATACATATATATTTTTTTTACGTTGAGGCCTGTCATCCACACAAAACCGTAGTATCACAAAATATGATGTTCTCTGAAATTTCCAGCCAGAGTGAAGATTTTGGAAAACTCTGGTTTCATGGTTTCATGAATACACCAAGAAACAGAGTTTTTATTTTTTAACATCACAGCTGGTTTTGTTGCTGGGCTCATTCTGAATGGCTGACACAGGTTTCACACCTCAAAAACACCGCCATGTATGGGTTTGGCATGCCTCATGCCTCGTACCTATGCACTTACTGGCAGATATACCTGGTTGAATGTATTTTTTAAAACAAATGAGGTGGTATATTTGTTTCTAAATATGCCTGGTTATGTGTGTACAAGGCCCAAGTCTAACCAGGACTTGCTTTTTTAACCACTTAAGACCCAGCGTCCACATATGTGGACATTACATTTCTGCCTCTCAGACACATGATACTTCATTTTTTTAAACTTTGACCGATAAGCCACATTTAGGAACACTGCCCACATCATCTTTTGGTTAAATCGCAACATTTAACCAATTTTAGGGGAAAAAAACAAACATATTTAAATACAATAACACTACTAACAAACTGCTAATAGAGAACTCATACACAAATAATCAAACTTCCTGTACAAAGACCAGGTTAAGTTATTATCATTATTATTGTTAGGTCAAAGGTGAATTAAAAATGCACACCAGACAAAAGCTTGAGTCTTAAGAGGTTAAGTATCTTGGAGATTGATAGGTAGACAGGTGAAGAGAGACCTGAGCATGGATGTAGTCTTAGTGACCTCACCCAAAGAAACCAGAGCTGAAGCGGAGGCCAAGGCTACAGCTACAAAGAACCCCCCAGGCGCTGGTATGATCTTGCAGTCTAGTCGTACCAAGTCTTTCAAGGATATTTGATAAGGACAAAGAAACGAGCTAAAGAGAGTCAAATTGAACATTTTGACTTCATGTTGTGAGCACCGTAAACTTTTGAAACGTCTCTCCAGACCATGTTTCAGAAGTGACATTTGTCTCTCAGGTATCTTCACCTTGGAAGAAAAACTGCCTCTGCTTTGGTTTGAGGCCCTCTGACAGGCTTATCAGTCTGGCTCGATGCAGATTACAGCACAATGCATGCACGCAAAAAAGGTCCTTCAAAATGAGTGACCTCTGCAGAGAACGAAACGGCACAAAGACAAAAACACGTCAGATGAAGTCATGTAGGAGCTAACTGAGAGTAAAGGGCTTTTGAGGAAAAACTGATGAAAGTTTCTTCATTGACAGAGAGGGAAACAAATCTGAAACTTATCCCAACTGTACTTTGTTTGCCCAACAGATACCACATGCCTTTCTCTGTTTACACTAAACTTTGTTTATTCACCCGTATCACCTCTTGAGTGTTACGAAAGACAGGGTCACGTCGCCGCCTGTGAAAGTGCTCTCACTTGACAACAAACTCTGAGCTCTTGCTGCATAAATCAAAAGGTTTATAACCCTCCCGTTGGCACAGGAAGGTGATTTAAGATGTCTCAAAATAAGAACGAAGACGCTTCACATACTCCACTCATTACTTTCACTGAATTATATAAGAGGTTACAGTCCAGTCTGACTTAACCAATTTTTGAACTCTAATCCTTGAACCACAGCCAATCAAGAGCTATCAAGCTTTCATTTCTGTGAAGTGTTTAAGCTCGAGTTAACAGTGTTATGGTGGAATAAAGTTCAAACACATGAAGGTGTGAAGGAGTGTTTCTCTTGTTTTAAAAGCACTTCACTTTTTTAAGGTCAAAGAACAGACACACACATTCAGGCTTTATCTGACTTTCTTTTTACTACTCCTCTCGTTGTGTTTTTCTCGACCTAACCTTAATCCTAAACCTCACCCACTCTCTGTCTGTCCTCCTTGTGCTTTATCAGTCCTGACATTTCCTCTCCACGGCAGTCTGAAGGCTTTGGCTTGAGATCCTTGAGATAAAGAGGGATTTTACCTGCATACACACAGCACCTAAAGGACAGTTTGTATATTCTTACACCTGGGCCCTATTTTTTATAAAGCTTTCAGATCAAACATACACAAACTTGGAATTTAACAGGTTTATTTCTATTGATGATCTTCTTTCAAGTATTCTGGTTTTGCCCAGCTGAAATTATTTTCAGTGCGTGACTACATCTACAGAAATTATCCTCTAAAAAATAGACCCTGTCTGCTTAGATGATATCCTTTTTCTCCTCTATAAATAGCTTTAATAGCGTTTGCTTCAGATGCACCAAACCCCATGGAAAAAAACAACAATTAAACTTCTTGGTCATGAGAGCAGCTGCTTTACACCTGCTGGGATAAGTTAGCATTTTTATGTCATTGAGTGGATCTGTTGTATAAAACGGCTCTGTCATATACTTAAAAAATGTTTGTGCTGCTCAGTTTAGTCCTTAAAAATGAGAAAAACAAAAGCACAGGCTGGCTGGAAATTTTCCCATCCTGCAAATGTTAAATTAGTGTTTTTTTAATGGAGTTTGGTGCCAGTGCAGAGAGCATTTTAACAGCTGCTTTTGGTATGAATATAAGTTTATTAAATTTACAACAAGGTTATTTTTGTTGTTTAACCTTTCTTTGGTGTTGTCACACACTTTGGAAATCATTTTGATTCAATGGGGAGAAAAAAACATTAAGTGCAACAGCTCAAAGAATAACAGCTTGCTTTTTTTGTTCACAGTTAAATAAACTTTTTCTTCACTTTTGAGCACCTTAATCTTTAAACTTGTTGAACATGAGGATCCACGTTTAGAATATCTGTAATTAACCTTTACAGACATCAATGCATGTCATTGGCTTACCGTCCAAGTTTGGTCCTTTTCAGGTCAAATCCAAACATTGTTCCAGAGAAAAATAGAAATTAAGAGGTGCAAACGGTACAAAAAAAAAAGTCAAACATTTACAAAAAGTGAGTGTTTTTGGTCTGGGTTAGACCATAGTGCTTTTCCTCTCCCTGAAGTCCGAGTGAGCAGGCTCGTGGTAGGTTGTGATCATGTTTGCTGTGTCCCACCGTGTCACCGGAGCCGGAGAGCTCTGCATCACCACCAGCCTGATGGGAGACTGAGTCGTAGGTTGAGGGTCCGGGGCGTACTCCTTTGTTGGATCTTTGCCCCTGCAGTCATACATGATACAGGATATCAGGAAGACCAGGAGCAAGATAACGTAGCTAGCAATTAGGATGCAAAGGTTCAAAGTGACTGGGTCGATCTCCTGGTAGTTTTCCAGAAAGCCCATGGTGCTCGCTTCATGCTGTGCGGCCCGGAGGCCTCGGAGAAGAAGAGCAGGCCTGGAAGGATGCCTGTTGACAGCGGCTTTCTCCCCCTCCTTACACCGTCTCTGCTTCACGTCTGCTCTCACCTCTCGCTTTCAGATGAGTGCCGTGGATACGTGGCTTTGTGGTATAAAAATACTTTAATCCGTGTCACTCCTCCAGCCTCGGGCTGCTGAGATCGATGGCTCCCTTTAATAACTTAAGCTTCTGTGTCAACTGACCGAAGGGATGCTATGTTATATCATCTACATGCAAGTGCACATTAATTACAGAGTATGTGACGTCTCTCAGTACATGTGTTTCTCGCTGTGTGTGTGCGTGTGTGTAATCTTAATCTTGATTGTGAGTGGGGATTGCTGGGGGAAGCCATCTGGCCTAATAGAGGCCAAGCAGCACTGCAAAGAAGCCACTCAGGAAGCAAACAGAAGCTTTAAAGAACCACAAAAGATGTTAAAATCTATAACTTCATCCTTTATTTTATGTCATACATGTAATCTGCACATGTTATAGTGGCTATCTTTTCCTTCTTCTGTGAGACTCTCCTCTTCATTCCTCAGCCGCTAGGGAATCAGAGACAGGATTATCACAGTGATCAGCAAACTCCTTGGGTGTGTAATCTGCATGTGGATGCACACGCCATGTGCACACGATTGTTTCTCTGGGGGAAAGAAAACGTCACATGATCTGTTAGTTAAAATTCTACTCATAGGTGTTTCAACAGGTGAAGTGAAGCTGTTGTTGCAGTGAAGGTTACTGTGAGACAGCAGAGGGCAGCAATAAGCTGTTAGCAGTGAGGGGAGAATAGGAGGAGCAGAGCTGGAGGGTGAACTTTGACCCAGACAAACACTTGAGGAGAGAGGGAGGAGGTGCACATGGAGCAGGAATGAAGCAGTAACTCAAGAGAGACAGTGACAATGAAGATAAAGGCACGGTTTTCTCTTCAGGAAGCATCTTTCTGCAGAAATACTGCCTGCAGACTGAGTCAAGACAGGATGCGGACAAAAATGTACAAAAAGTCAGCGTGAGAGCAAAATATTTCAGTTTGTGTTGAAAAAAGGCTCCATCAAAAATCCACAAAATAGATTTTTGAGTGTTATTTCCTCTAAGTGGGATTCTGCCCCTTTTCCACCATCTGGTCTTACTGGCGTTTCCATTGACTTAAATCAGGACATATCCCCAAATTAAACACTACCATCCCTCTTTTTTTGTGCCCTTCTGTCAGGGTGCCAGACATACCAATCCGACCCAAAAGGGTGAAGCTAGAAACACTGCAGTCCATTTACTGAAGAATTGTCACTTTGATTCTTCAGTAAATAATACACGACACTGCACCAGTGCGTGTGTGTGTTCGGTAAACCAATGCCAGAGAGGAAAAGCTTGACCCGGATCCTGCCTCTGGCCTCGGGATGAGAACCGCTCAGTCAGGCTCAACATACAGCGACCTCTGACCTCTGCAGAATCATCTGTGAGAGATTGTGTGCGTCACAGATGATCCAGGAGTCGACATCTGGAGAGCTGCATCGCTCGGCTTCTGCTCGGCACATGTCAGCGTTGGCTCGGTGATTGATCGCCTTTCATGTAAAACAGGGACGCTGAATAAAGGATTAAAGGACATAACTCTGGATTATCTGCCTCTTAGAGGCAGGTTTTTCTGTCTCAGATCCATAAATGGGAAATTTACAAATCCAGAGGCTCAAATTTTAACACTGAGTAATGTCAAAACAAAGGTGCTCAGTAGCAGCAGCTTTGCACAGAAAAAGGTGGAGATGCAGACGGCTTACATCCACCATCAGACACAAAACAGAGCAAGTTGCACAGAGCTGCAGAGCTTCACTGGTGTTTTTGTTCGTGTTGTCTCCAGTTGACATTTCCATCCATCATGCTTTATCTTAAGCTATATTGCCTGGATCCATTTGCTTTTTTACTCCTCAAAACAAGCTGTGTTCTCTCGTGCTTTAGTTTAGTTTCACCAATTTTTTAAATTTTAGCAAAAAACTCTCATGACTTTAAAACACCAGGATACGTGACGCCTCAAGGGTTGGTGCAGGTCAGCTGATGCTTTGAATGCTTGGCTTTTTAACATCATCTTTTATGCATCAGCTTTAAGTTTAAGCAAAAACCAAAAGAATGCTGGAAAATTTGTTTGAAATACTGCTGCATTTCTTGATCTCAACACCTGTCTTTGTAATCTAATTGAGGTAAACCATTCCTAAAGTTTACTGTAGAATCACCAACTTTATGTCTAATTTGAATTAAGTCAGATTTCTGATACTTTTACGATGCTTGCTGTTTGTTTGTTTTTATATTATTTTATTTCATTTTGTTTGCAGATTCCACATTTTGCATTCAGTCTTGTCAGAAGTTGCATGGAACATTTCACTTTTGATACTTAAGCATTTACATTTTACTCCTTCAAAATAAAAGTCCTCCCCCCAGTCTGTGTACCTGTATTGTCAGCTACAGCTAAGATTTAAAGCTCTAAAAACAGCAGTGAGCCAGAGGAAGAGTGGCGTTTCTGTCCTGGGGGATGTTTGTGTTGTGGCGGCTTCAGGGAACGATTAGCTCAGAGGATGTAACAGGTTTGTCTCTGTGTGTTTGTCTCTGTGTACACCAGGACCCTGGGTGGAGTTTCTCCTGCTCGTATCTTGGATATAGATCTCCTCCAGCGGTAGACCCTGGTGCCAGGGAGTCCGGCTGCCTCCCTGGGACCTGGAGACAGAAAGGAGGAGGTGTTGTCAATAAATCCTGTAGAATGCTGTGAGGGTCCGTCTGATATTCCTCGTGTTTCTGTGTCACGACAGCGTGACAGGCTGTTTGAGGTCCCTGACTTCACCTTGACTCCCAAACAATCAAGCATCCCAGAAACTAGTAATGAGAAGGAAGAAACATTTTCTCAAAACATCAGGCAAGTTTCTCAAGTCTGTTTTCTTCCCTGTGGAGAAAAAAATTGAACAGAAATCTGAAACAATCAGAAAACTCCTGAGTCACAGTTACACAACAAAGCCTTTCTGCTTTTCTGGTTTCATCTATTGTTGTTCTTTCAAACTGGAACAGATCCCGTCCCCCTGACAGCGCCGAGGTGGGAGGGAGGGGAGTATTGAGTTTGTTCTGGAGGTCAGAGGTCACTGAGAGGAGGGAGGAGATGTGGAGAACGTGATCCTGCGTCTCCTGGTGCTGTCTGAGATGTTCTGTGAGGTCAGAGAGGAGGTGTGGTTACACAACCAGGAGAGAGCTGAGAGGGAAAGGATCATCAATAGACTGAAATCCATACATTTTTCGCAGTGAAAACTGCAGTTCCTGGAGTGGCCACAAGGGGTGTTTCCAAAAGTAAGTCAAGTACAGAATGTTTTAATGTGCTGATGGGAAAAAGCAGGATAGCTGATGTGGTTTTACAGTCTTCATGCTTCAGTCAGACTCTGAGTGACAGACCACAGGATGGTTTCTGGGTCCTCGTGGAAAGGAAACCCTGAGCTCTGGGAGGAGCCGGTTCCCACACCCAGAAGAAGAGACGCTCTAACACAAACAGTCCGGAACATTCAGGAAGGAAAGGGCTCTCTTTGGGCCTTAATCAGATCTACAAGACCCTCGACCCTGTCCGTCATCCACAGCTGTGTGACAGCTGAGGCCCTGCCTTCTTCTTCTGTTTCTAACACTCCTCAACATCTTCATCTTCTTTTCCCTTCACCTTCTATTCTTTATTTTTTACTCCTTTCCTTAAAAAGATGCAAAATTTCTTCCTTTCTGACTTCTGATGGTTTGGCTGAGCTTTTTGCTCGGCCAAACTGTTTCAATAACGTCTCTGACCTCGGCTCGAATCCCAGAATCTAAACATATGCTTCATATCCGATCAATTACATGCCGTCTTAGGGAGCTCAGGTCACGCACATGTTGTTTGCATTAGCATAACCAATGCTGCAGCTGCCACTGACGTCAACTCTGTGCTCCTTTAGGAGATGCTGGAGTTCTCAGAAATGCGCAAGACAAAATGTATTGACTAAAAACATTTCTTCTGACGTCAGCATGCATTTTGAAATGCACATTTCAACAGGTGCTAAAACTGAGGTCACACATATACTTAACTATATTCTCTGAAACATGGCTGCATTAACTTAATGAATCTGCATAACTTAATGATTCTCTTTTCCGCAGAATCATAAATCTCCTTTGCTGATGCACATGTCGTCTCCTCCTCCTGGGTTTCAGTGTAAGTGTCTCTCTCTGCTTGTATTTCACATTCACACCCAGTCCAAAGCAGCAGGGAGCTCTTAAACCTCCTCCTCACCATTGTCCCGTGTACGTCATCACAGCAGCCTTCCCAGGCAGCGTGCAGAGGAATGTCCACGGCTGATAAATTCACAGATCCCATCACAACATACCCCACCCCCTCAGGCCTGTTTACACTCAGGAGGATGAGGGCGAGCTGTTGGGGATGGCTCTTTCTCTATTAGTTGTCAGGTTTTAGGGTCTTTTCACACCTTTTCCTCTGGGTGTGTGGTGCCAAATCCTCCCAATAAGCAGAAAAACAGTATTTTACAGTGTGACAGAGCTGCTCCGCACGAAACACTGTCTTTACCCTTTCATGTGATGCCAGCAGTTCTTGGAGTGTCTGAGTCCCAGAGGCTCCATTAGCCCTGTTCCATCACATAATAAAGAGAAATCTCATCCTGAGTGAGCCCTCCCTTTTTTGTTAACTGGGAATCCCTTTTTCTATTGTCTCTACAGTTCACCTGTTCAACTTAAGCCTACATTACAACATAAAGTTTCATCCTCAGATTTTCGGACACAGAGCTCATAACTGAACCCATTTTACCCACTGCTACTCCACATCTGAATCCTCTTTCTCCGCTTTAAACTTTGTGGTCAGCAGCAGAAGAAAGAAGAAGTGGAGCTTATAAAACATGAGGGAACAAAAGGAAAGTCAACACCCAGCTGTCAGTCTCATCAAACAAGAATGATTACATCCATATGTGTGCGAAGAAATAACCACCAGTTGTTTGTCTTTTTTGCCGCATCGTGATTGGGTTCACCTCCTCTGACGCACATGTGTTGCAAAAATCGGAAAGGTTGCATACATGGTCAGTGTGTCAGCCTCTGCCTGTAGTAATCCTCCCAGTTTGTTGGAGTGATGAGGAGCTGGAGATGGATGACTAGCACCTGTGAAAATCTGTTTAATAAGAAAAATATTTAGCTCTGGTGTTTGAATGATTAAAAATCTGTTTAGAATCTGTTTTTTCTTTTTTTGTAAAAGTCTGCAGATGTCCCTTGACTTAGAAGAAAACATCTTGGGAAATTATGTTACTGTGTCAGCGATCAGACGCTACAATATGGGTCATTTTAAGCAGCAGAGGGTGGTCTCTGTCATCCGATTGTGAAAGAAAGAAGACTTTTTACCACTTTCTACAAACCCAAAAGCTGTTATTTCGTTTCTCTGTGACTGCAAAGTGAGATTCATTTCCATCAGTGTCTCTCTGGGTGTTTCAGGG
This sequence comes from Halichoeres trimaculatus, assembly GCF_033239565.1. Classification (NCBI taxonomy): domain Eukaryota; kingdom Metazoa; phylum Chordata; class Actinopteri; order Labriformes; family Labridae; genus Halichoeres; species Halichoeres trimaculatus. Next base: position 12,203,492 of record NW_027437198.1, on the reverse strand, counting down.
TCAGTCTCTGATACATAAACTGTTTTTCCTCCAGTCTGTAAATTGAGTAAATAATCCAAACACTCAGGGAGGAAATGAGAAGGTGTGTCTGACACGCCTGTGGAGGTCATTTAACAAACACACTGATGTCATGGGAAGTGGCTTCTTCACAGCGATCGGTTTCCTTTACAGATGAACAGCTGAGAACAGGCCGTATATACCCCTCTCTATGTTTCTAGATCTGCCACAGACTTTTGTGACTTTCAGCTTTTGTTCTGCACGATAAACTCTTCGTATCTGGGAGAGAACAGAGTGTGACGGCCCAGCATCTGTTTCCAACAAAGTCTCAGTTCCAGCCCCTAGCTCTGCTTTCCTCGTGCCTCTCCCTGCATACAAATCCAATCAGCTGTGCTCAACAGAAATACATCTTACTGAAATAAATCACAACGATCTGACCACTGAAAATTAATTACCTCCACCCCCAAGGAGGTTATGCTTTTGGGAGAGTTTGTCTGTGAACAACATAACTCAAAAAGTAGAAAACAGATCTTGTTGAAATTTTCATAAATGTTCAAAAAAGGATAGGGACGAAGTGATTAAATTTTGGAGGTGATACGGATCACCGTCTGGATCCTGGACTTTTTTAAAGGATTCTTTATCATTATGAGATCGGGTCATTTTCCCCATATGTGTATATAACTCCATGATAATTGGTCGGATTGCTTTGCAAAACAACACAAGACAAGTTCACCATATTTTCTGACAAATGTAAAAGTACAATCCAAATCCTGGCAATATTCTGGATACTAAGATCTGGAATATGAAATATGTACTGGGTCATCATAATTTTCAACACTGTCAGGTAATTATCATACAATCTTGCAACTAACACCAAATTGTAGCAGACAGTCTGCTGAAAGGGAGTATAACATTAAAGTAGGACCAAAGTGTTGCGTGACAATCACAATATGCTTGGGAGAGAACTGCGCTCTCTGAGTGCTTTTCTAGTTTTAAAGATGATAATGAACATTTTTATTCACAAAATTCATTGTACACATCCCCATCGTCCCTTCCTGTCTGAAATGGTTGGTTGCTAGGTGCTACCCAATTGGCTATGGCTGCCTTTTGCAGCAGCTCTGCCTTCTTTGTCTGTTTCTTGTAATTTTTTCATCTCTTTTTTTTAATCTTTGTATTTGGAGTGGATCACTACTTTGTATGGCTCATTTGTTGGTCATGGACACCAAACTTTTTGTGGCCTCAGTGCTACTTTTACTACTTATTCTCCTGTGTTTGTCTGGAGAGCCTACGTGTAACCATTGCCACATTGTATACATGTAAACTCAGCTGTTAGCAGCCTGTAGCATGTCAATGCTAACTGGTGTAAGGCCTGATGTCTTCCCACAAGGTGAGGAGAAGGAGGTGAGGATGACGTGCTGGTTCTCAGGTGTGAGCTAAGAAGTGACAACATGGACCTGTCCTTCCATCCATTGTTATTGGGAACACAAGATCTATCTCCAATAAGATGGACAAGCTAGCTGTGCTAACCCAGCAACAGAGAGAATACCAGAGGGCAGAGTAGCATCATGCTATTCACAGACATGGCTAACAGAGCTAACATCAGACACCAACGCCACATTGGAAGAGCTTCACCTGCTGTGAGCAGACAGGATCCAGGAGACAGAGATGGAGCATGACTGAAGAAGCTCAGTCCTGGACCCTGTGGAGGTGGAGGCTGGCTGAACTGGAGAATGATGGAAAAGCTGTCATCATCTATTTTCTTATGGACCTTTTTGCCCTTTCTATACACTTTCTTACTTTTGTTTTCTCGATTGCTGCTGTGACTTCAATTTCGTTGTACTTGTTACAATAACAATAAAGTTCTATTCTATTCTATTCTAGTCTATTCTATTCTATTCTATTATATTCTATTATATTCTATTCTATTCTAAGTCAGCCACCATCTTTCCCAACCCCAAGAAACAGGTAAACAGGTCACATGGATCATCTGAAGATGCCATTGTTACAGCCATCCACATGGTCCTGACCCACCTAGAAGTCAACAAACTAATCCATGAACTGCCGAACCTGGAACCTGGAGTCCCCCACCACCACCATATGCACCTGGATAAGTGACTTCCTCACAAACCATCCACAGAGTGAAAATTGGCGCCCTCTGCTTCTCCACCAGCTCCCTCAGGCTCCCCACAGGGCTGAGTGCTAAGCCCCCTACTTTACTCCGAACCCATGACGGCTCTCCTGCTCACCCCTCTGATACCATCATCAAATTCACAGATGATACCACTGGAGAGGAGACGACCTTATGGTACACAGTGGATAACCTGTCACTGAACGCAAACAAAACCAAAGCACAGATTAGGGGCTTCAGGAGACATGGTGAGGGTCTCCACCTTCAAAATCCCCGGGGTACAGATCTCAGAAGATCTTAACTGGTCAGCCAACACCACAGGCTGACCAGTGGTTGCACTTCCTGAGACTTGTGCGCAAAAATGGCCTCAACCAACAGCTGCTGGTTGCATTCTACCACTTCGCCATCGAGAGTTTATTAACGCAATGCCTCTCCCTTCAAGAGAGTGACAAAGACAGTGGAGAAAACCATCAGCTGCACTTTGCCCACCCTGGAGGACATCTCTACCTCCGCTGCCTTGGAAGAGCCAAGAAGATTTTAAGACTGCTCACACCCTGGCTACGGACTGGTTTGTCTTCTACCCTCTAACAGGAGATACAGAAGCCTCATGACCAGGACAAATCGACTCAGAAATAGTTTCAAACATCATTACATGAGAAACATCAGCCGCAGGGATGACTTAACTTCTTTTAAGTCAGCTAACTTCCATTTGTTGTCTTATCTTCTGTATCCTGATGAAAAAAACAAGACACTCTGATTGGCTGCCATCATGGAAATTAATTCATGTTGTGATTATCACGAGGATAATTAGCTCATTCACCAGCTAATGAATTAGCAATGGCTGCTGACTGTTGAGCTTTCATGACTTGGGATTAGCCAACCCCTCACTCCTCTTCAGCTCTCAATGTTTCATTCTCTACTTTTTTTGTTCTTTTCTTTAAGTCCACACAACCCTACAGAAGTTTTTTTTTATCTTCTCCTTGAGGCAGTGTTGTCCCCGCTGTGGATTGGAGTCCCCTCTGTTTATTGATAAACCCACCCAGCAGCGTGGCACTGAGTGGAATGACAACCACGTGAGGCACAAAAAGTGACGCACGCAGCCCCTGCAGGAGGTGCCAGCCGTGTGTGAAGAGGCTAAAGACGCTGGCGGAGAGAGCACCTGTCAAACTTCATATCAAGTCACCCGTTTTTCCAGCTTCAGTCTGTCTCCCTCTAACTCGAGACGCAGGCAGGAGACGCCTTAAGGTGTCATGTGACCCATAAAAGTGTTACCGATCTGATCCCGGTCTGTAGCTGATGGTGTGTGTGGTGGTGATCTCCCTAAAGTGTGTTGTAGGGTCTCCTCTGACGCAAAGAAAACCATTTAGTTGTAGTGTCTGGTGTCACATAGCAACGCAAATGCTGCCTATAAATACACTTCCACGTCCAGACTATTTAAAACCCAACAGGGTCAAACAGGAGAGTTCAACTTCCTCTTACCACCGAGAATTTACATCCTGAATGTTTCATTATGTGGAGAAATCAGCTGACGAGTGTTTTGACTTAGCATTATGTAAACCTGTAAAGGTATAGCCAAAGAAACTGTAAGAATAACCACAATTTAGATTATAAGAGAGCATTGCTTATTCATCACAGAAATCAAAGAATTTGAAGGGAAACAATGACTTGGAAACATAAAAAATAGATCACACATTTTTTTGTAGGATGCTTCAAAATTCTCATCAGTGTAAGTTACTATTACGTCTTTAAAGATGAAGTATTCTGCTTATTTTCAGGCTTCATGTTGTCTTTCTAATGCCCTTATTAACAATTTGAAGCTAGAAATCCTTTACCTCCCTCAAAACAGTGTCTAAAAACACTCATTTTGAGCTACGCTCTTGAAAGCATCCCAGTCGCTTCGAAAACTAGCCACCCAGAAGCCTCCTCCACTGTTGCCTTGCTCCAAAAGGAAAAATAAAACAGAGGTTTAAAAAAAGTAAACAATCAAGACAAGATACTATCAGAAAAAAAAAGGACAGAGAGGTGATTTATGGTCTTGATGCTAGGGTTTCCCCCTGTTTCCAGTCTTTATGCTAAGCTAGGCTGAATTTGTCTTTATGAATGTGAGAATGATTGGAAACCTTGGGGATCTGGCATAAAATGGCAGATTTTGGATCCAATCATGGCATGGTCACATTTCAAGCAGGTTGGAAAGGAACAAGTGTCATTTTACGCTGCTTTAAAGAGATTCAGGATTCATTCAGGAGCCTCCTCCACTGTTGCAAAAGTTGACGTCATTGATACAAGCAGGGTTTCTCCATCTAAAATGGCAAATTTCTGATCCAAAACAAAGCATGGTCACGTTTTACAAAGTTGTGCAAGGAGCAAGTTTCATGTTAACACAATTTTAAAGATTCACCAATTAGTGATGTCACAAATTGCACAAATCTTGTGTGAATCTCAGTTCTCACATGACTTTTTACTCATCTGTGTAATGTTTGTGAGGTGTTTTTTGGACTTTATGCTAGCTATACCCTCTTATCACCTGTGTTAATGCTAAGCTAGGCTTATATTGTCCTTGTGGAGGATCTATCCAAACAACATGTCAGTGAAGTCTAAATGAAAGCTGTTGAAAATTCTTTCAAAATTATGGGCTGCTAAGGGAACTGGCACTCCAGGAGCCTCCTCCACTGTTGCAAAAGTTGACGTCATTGAAACAAGCGGGGTTTCTCCATCTAAAATGGAAAATTTCTGATCTACAACAAAGCATGGTCATGTTTTACAAAGTTTTATAAGGAGCAAGTTTTATGCTGACATAATTTTCAAAAGATTCACCAATTAGTGATGTCACAAATTGAGCAAATCTCATGTGGTTATCTTGTGCGTCCCTTCTGAAAGTGAAAACTAACGGAAACCTTAATGATCCGCTCCAACAACAGAGTGTGAATGAAGATCGATACAGTCTTCCCAAATGATTATGTTCATTTCAATGAGTTTATTAAATCTCATAACGTCAGGTAACAGTTTGTACATGCAAAGGATTACATCAAATAACACATATGCTACATTTTTACAGTAAAGACACAATTTGAAGCATTTAGAAGTTTAAACTTTGTCAACGTGGATGTGTTACTGATGCAGCTTGTTAATAGTTGTGATTAATGACTGAGTATGAAGACTTAAAGTGCCTTTAGAGAACATGTATAGTCTCTCTATGTATAATATCATGTGTTCTTCAATCTGACAGAGTATACTCGCAGATTTTAAACACAATCCTCATAATTAGTACCATACTTGTACAGGAAATTCACAATAAATCCCTGTGAGATTAGAGTTAATAAGCAGATATGTCCAAGTTGCAGCAGAGAAAAAGAGTCGTGAATCAGCGGCCTGGTTTTGAAACCGCAATCACTGCCATTAAAATCAAACAACCTCAGATTAATGGTCGACTTCCTCCTTGTCTCTTTGCACGGTTGTAATTTATTTTAATTGTGATACACTCCTCCTGGCTGCGTTCCCAGCTCTCCAGATGTTCCGTGTCTGTTTGACAAATAATCCCTTAAAATGTGTTCAAAGCTTTCAGTTCTGGGCCGTGGGAGTCTGCGGTTAAAGCTTTTACAGGTCAGAAATCTAACACAACATCCTTCCACTGCTGGGTCTCCAAATCCATCTCAAAGATTGGGAGGAAAAGAGCTCAAGTTCAAGTAAAAATACTCCTCTGGTTGGCGACTAAGGCAGTTTGACTCTCCCGTCTGCGCTCCTTTTTTCGATCCATCCTTATCTTCCAGCAGACGACGCTTGACGCCAGGAGCACGAGTCCAGCTGAGAGGAGCACGAGCCCAAAGTAAGAGATGGTTGACCCATGTGAGTTGAAGCTGTAAGCTACAGCGGTGACCACGATCCCGGCGATGAGGACAACCACGCCGAATGGGACGATGCAGCGGTAGCAGGACAGCTCTGCTCCGCCTGTGGCTGCAGTCAGCTGGACTTCATTGACCAAAGGGACGTTAACCGTCGTCGCATCACGGGGGGCAGCAGGGGTATCGTTGTTGTTCGGTTTCTCGGGGGTTTGTGGTGTTCTCATGGCGTCCTTGTTGGCTTCTTCTGGCATCGCAGGATCAAGGGGACTTCTTTAACCAACTGCCGGCGCTTCCTCTTGTTGGCCTTTTGTCTCTTTCTCTTACTAAGGCCTCCGAGTCTGCAGAGAAAGACAGTCAGTCTAGAGTGAGAAAATTCTGATCAGATGCAAGATGTTTCATGTCTTTAACGCTCAGATTTCAGACTATGTAAAAATGAGTTTTAAAAATCCAAAACATCTATTCTGAATTGAAACAGTTGGAGGCAGTGATGGGTTAAACTTCTTGATCAGAGCCTGACTCAGCTCTCCAGGAGAGAAAAACTGACCCTGCAGATGCTTTTTGTTACAGTTCAACCCACATTTCACAATTCCAACAACAGTCCCTCAACACCACACGCTGCTTTAAAGTAACCTCTCTCTGCACAACCCCAGCCGCCTCCTGACCCAGCCGGAGGAGCCGTCTGAATGACGCAGGAGCGCTGGGCCCAGCACGAGCTGAGACATTCCCTGGAGAGCGCAGGATATGACATTACAAACTGCTCCGTGAAACGCGAGGAGCCTCGAAATCACCGTCAATTTCACAAGCACACATTCCTGGGCCTTCATCACGTCTGCTGCGTGGAAAGCTGGGATTCAGAGTCCGAGGACAAAAACAAACGTTTAGTCACAACTTGATGGGTGTTTGATTGTTTAGTATCAAGGCCTCTTCAGTTCTGATGTGGTGTCCTTTAAGTTTGGGTTCTCCACCTTGAGGCTGATCTTGATGTTCAGATTTCCAAATTAAAAGATCATTCATCATTTTAAACTGGGGTTTATTTTTGATAGAAGAAAAAATGTTCAGCAGCTTTTCTTTTTAATTTTCTTCATGGACGGAGGAGTGGAAAACTCTTTGAGGAGTAAAACAAACATCTCTTTGGACTGAACATAACTATACAGTTTTTTTCTTTTCTTTTTTTGATGTAACAAGAAATTTTATTACCATTACAATAAATCAAACGCACAATTAGTATGTATGTTATTTCCCCCCAATTTAGATTTTGATGAAGCAATTAAAGATGAAAAACATGAGAGATCACTTTTTGGTGTAACATATTTACGTGTTTGTTAAGAAACAAAACTAAAGCTGTGTTCCTACATTTTTAAACTGATAAATAAATCCAAGTGGCTTTTAGAGCAGTGGTTCTCCAGCTTTTCATGATCTGCTGGCACAAGTTGACATATTCTTAAAGGATCGTTGTTTCCAGATGGTTTCATGCACCAATTGTTCGGATCATAAGAAAACTGTGCTCCCTTATTCTCTCTGTGTGTCTCGTTTTCTGGCGGAGTGAAAATTGACGATAAAGGAACTCTTGAACCATCTCTTGAATCCTTGATTTCTACAACCTTTAAAATTTAACCTTATTTCCATGTTTTAAGTGGGGCAGAAGACGCTGCTTTGAAGCCAAGCTCTGGTAGTTAAAGATGCTTTTGTTCATTTCTGTGCAACAAAACTTCTTAGAAATAAATTTATGCATTGAAACTTGTGAAGAAAAACAGACTTAGTGAGACAACTGTTTTTAGACTCATATGATCTACAATATTACAAATAACCTGACATTTGCTGTCCTGGAGAATCACTCTGAGGACAGATATAGTTTTACAATATCACAACAGTGCCTTTTTATTATGGTACCTCATTTTTACATTTTAAAGTGTGCAAAGAAGAAACATGTTTAAAAATTAGAAATGATGTTGAACTAAAACTTTAAGTTTAAGCCTGTTAGAAATTAGGTTTAGTAGGTTTGGCATGGGGAGATTCAATGAAAACATTTGTCTCCAGTTAAAACTGTCCACATTATAACCCATTACAAGATTTTTTGTGGTTCCAATTTGAGGTCCAATGTTCTCTGAAGGAATTACAATTTGGAAAATTGTTGCATCCCATGGTAACATTTGTAATGTAACTTCACTTCTTTTTTGTTAGGAAAAAATGTTATGTTGAAGCTGAGAGACTGCAGATAAAAAATATTCACAACTGGTACAAAACCTATTAAAGATAAGCGTTTTTGTATGATAACACTGAAATTGCATGGTTAATGTGAAGGAAATGGTTTTTTGTTGAATTCTGCTGAAATTGTAAGATTCTGTAATTACGACCAGCAAACCAATCCCATTCACCCCAATATAAACGAATTAAATCAGAAGCTGATTGAAGTGCAAGAGCTCCCCTTCAAGTCAGGCTGTTCTGGTAATCAGAGTTATTTTTCCACGCTCGACACACAGCAGAGACGCTCTTTACCTCACAGCTGAAGTTCTCCATGTCGCTCCTCTGCAGCACGAAACTTATCTCAGAGTTTGACTCTCATTCAGAGTCATTCAACAAAAAGTGGATGTTGTTTTCTTCCCCTGAGGTAAACTCGAACAAACCAACAGTGTCTGTGAGCCGGGCTGGAACCTGACTCCCTCTGCTCAGTCCTCAGGTTCAGGGCTGCGGGTCGGACTGCCATCCCCATTGAGAACAACTATTTCAAGTATCGATGACTGCAGTGTGAAGTTAGAAACAAGAGGAGGATACCCACTTCCGGTTTTCCCTTGGAAAATAGAGCTCGTGTTTCTACCAATTTCTACAAAGTTGATGTTTTGGTTATTTTCTATGAAGCAAAACACATTTTGACTCTAGAAATAAGTTCAGCTTACTTCGGTCATAATTTAACACCTTACTGACCAACATTGTTTTATTAATTGATCTGCTGTATATTGGTCATTTGCTTTTTTTTTTTTTTTTTTTTTTTTTAATTCACCTCTCCTTAATGTGAATGTGCAACCAATTTTGGAGCTTGGTTCAGAAAAAATGAATTTATTTATTTGATAATTAATTCTAAAAATTGAAGACCATTAAGAAAAACAATTGAGCTTAATTAAGCAGAACAAAGAAATAAAACACAAGCTAACCAGTGGTTCATTAATTTATTTACATATCAACTTATCAATTAATTTATTTATTGCGGTTTTTTTATTTGTTTATCAACAAGCATTCTTATATTACTCATTTATTTAGATGCCAACATTTTGATTATGTACGTAATTGTTTATTTAATTATATTTCATAAACTAATTTATAGGATAAAGAAAAGGACAACAAAACAATACTGAAAAACAGCCCGATAAAATTTAATATGATAAACAAAAAAGAAAAGTTAGACAGAATAACTTGTTATTTGAAAAAATCTGGGGCTGAGGTCTCAGTCTGCATGTAAACGAATGGAAAATGTCCTATCATCCCTGTAGCGTTTCATATTTTATTCTGAAAGTCTAAACTCGAGGTATGCGCTCTCACTGTTCGGCTCTTTCCGTGTTTTCGTCAGGTGGGAGCCGTCATGTCGCTGCAGTTTACAGATGAGGAGTTTCAGAGCGCTTGGAAGGAGCTGGATGAGCCGCAGCTGGAGGGAGGATGGGAGCTTTTTACCGAGACGATGGGAGTGAAAATATACCGGCTTTATGACAAGGTACCACAATAAACCTGAAATATGAACGCGGTGCTTTTAAAACGGAAGCAGAAGCGAGAGGCGCACTGATTGAATGGATTTCTCAATGGAGGTCTGGGTTTCCACCGCGGAGACTCACTTTCATCGTCAAAATCATCATTGTGCAGTCATTGAAAATGAGATGTTGTAGTATATATAGAATAATCTATTAATGCACAACATGAAAAAACACAACACCTGTCATCTCCTAGCGGCCAAGGTGAGAAATATCCGGAAACTGAGGGAGAAAAACGGAGCTCATAAAACCAGCTGTGCGTCGAACCAAACTTCATTCGCAAATTCGTGAATTTATGTTTACAGCTCTGTGGCTGAACATTTATTGTTTTTTTTAAATGGACCTAACACTTCTATGAAATCACAAGGATATGGTCTTCAAATCGGCGTATATTTGACACCTTAATATTATACCTTTAATTCATGTTGACACAGAAAGCTACCTGCAGAGATAAGACAAGGTTGTGTTGAGGCAATCAAATGCTATGTCATGTGGTTTTCCACTCCAGCATTAATGAACTTTGATTTCATTCAGGTAGTCGTGCTTGAATCTCTAAAACCACTGCTTGCACTTGCTGTTCTTTTGAAAACAACCCACCAGCTCTGACTTGTTTCAGTAAGAAAGGGTGTTACTGTGACTGGCTCTAATCAGTTGTGTGCTTTTGGGGATTAGTAACACACTGGGTGGGTGTGGTTTGTTGGCCTGCATTTGAAACAGGGAAACTTTCATGCTCTGTTTTCAGGAAACTGGACTTTATGAGTACAAAGTATTTGGTGAACTCAGTACCTGCTCTCCAGAGCTGTGTGCGGACGTGTACATGGACCTGAAATATCGGAAAATATGGGATGGGTATGTGAAAGGTGAGAAAAGACCTTCCGAAATCAAGTCCATGCTGTCATTTCCAGTCACATCTAACGGTCCCTCATCTTCATTTACATAAATGCATGGTTTTATACACTGAGTAACCCTTTTCTATCTTTCATTCTTGTTTTTGCGTGACTCTACAGTAGCCTAAAGGTAACACATTACTGTTCCAGTCTGTAGTTACAAACTGTTTCATAGCTCCTTGGTCCATGAACCACTTGCACCAGTTATTTGAGATGTAACAGGTAATTTAGGAGTCTGTTTTGGTGTAGTTTTTTTGTGATCTGTGTTGGTAGAAAAATCTGAATTTGTTGGCAGTAGTGCACATCCATCACCCACCATTGCCTGTAATTGCTGCTTTGCCTTTACCTGTCTCAACACCATATCCTCTGCTTCTTCATAATAAGAGAGAAAAGTGAACTTAAAAAATGTTTTCAGGCAGCATACTGGAAGGTTTAATATTTTATTTGATTTGTTTTCTCCTCAGAGCTCAATGAGGAGGACTTCAACGGACAGACTGCGATCTACTGGGAAGTCAGTTACCCGTTTCCTCTCTCGAACAGAGACGTATCCTTCTCCGTGTACCACGTGGCTAACACAATCGAGATGAGGCTATCATGAAGGGCACTGCTGTATTCCCTAACAGCTTAACTTTCAGTATGTGTACGTCAGGGAACGCAGGGACCTGGATGTGGACGGCAGAAAGATCTGGGTGATCCTGGCCAGAAGTTCTCCAGACACGCCGTGTGCAGAGAAGAAAGGAATCCTGCGGGTGAAAGACTACAAACAGAGCGTCGCCCTGGAGAGCGATGGAGCCTGTGGGACTAAAGGTAATACCTGAAAAAAGACTGCTATTAAAAGTGAGAAGCTAATATTCTTCTTTGTTTGATTTTTAAATTTGCTTGGTTTCAGTGTTTTTAAATTACTTTGACAACCCTGGAGGCATGATCCCGACCTGGTTGGTGAACTGGGCAGCTAAAGTAAGTCTATGCAGTATTTCTTTAACTTTATTAAATCAGGTGGAGAATAAGTGAACAACAATTTAGTCTCTCTGTGACATCTGGAAGTTTTGGTAAAAAACTTTTTCCCACAGTCATGTCAGATGATTCAACTTTGCACATGTTCCTGTCGACCTACTTGAAGAGATCTTTGGCGAGGGTATTAAAAACCATGTTGACGGGTTTGCTCTCAGGCCTCATAGACCTTCATCTCTGCCTGCTTTATGGGTTTTCCATCATTACTGTTTGCAGATGTGTGTTGTGGGTCCATGTGTCTGTGTCCCTCAGTGAATGTGTGTATTTCTTTGACAGACTGGAGTTCCAGCTTTCTTGACAAACATGCAGAAAGCCTGCAGCGACTACGGGAAGTTCTGCCAGGGGAAGTGAAGCAGCTGACGGAATCGTTCACGCACAAGGGCTTGGTTTAACTGTCCTGTTTAAAGTCTGGTGTTTTAAAAGCTGTATGATTGAATCTGTTTTGTGAATGGGGTGAATGGGGCATGCTGTGGGTTGCTGTCGACTGACTGAGGCATGATGAGCATGGCCAACCGCCCTCATGTATAGGCTGGAGTGGAATCAACTCAATGCTGTATTAATCTGTATTTACTGTCTTTCATGTGCAATCACTGTAAGCTCAGGATGTCAGAGCGGTCCTGCACTGTTTTGAGCTTTGTTTTTAGAAATGAATTAAATGTAATGTTTGTACAGAAGCCCTGAGAGCAACTGAGAGAAAAAAAAATAGTACTCGTCAAATCATAATTTTATTAATTTTATTTCTGCTGTTTGTTTTAAATTTACAATCAGAAAAAAACAGTTTAATTCTCTTGAAGTTCTGTTTTTTGGAAATTTAATTTTCTTTAACAGCAGGTAAAAAAAAACAAAACTGTTTGCTGTAGAAGAGAAAAAAAGGAAAGAGTTTGTTGTTGTAGTTCTCATTTCAGCCACTAGAGGCTGCACCACTCCCCAGTGTTCTAACCCGAGACATTAAAGCACTCTCCTCTATGCACTCCTAGAAATTATAATTTATTCCATCGGATTATTTTGCTTTTTTGAGTTCTCAATGTCATTAAGAACAAAAAAGAAAACCAACAGATGTTTTTATTTCATGTGTTACCCTCACTTTTCTCTCAGAGCTTCTGTAAAAGCTGTGTCTGTCTTGAAACACTGATACAAAAGCATTATCTTGTACCTCATTTAAAGTGAAAACCAGTTTTATAAGAGCCTTGCACAGGTCATGTAAAGGTCACAATACGATTATGATGACGTTTTCCTGATTTATGATTGGTTCACACGCTGGAAGAAACAGAACGTGGGATTATACTGTACTGTAGCGATTTTGACTGTACCTCAGTACCTCTATGAAATCAGGTGTACTAATGTAATGTAGACATGAAATACTTATTACTGTGTAATACTGCTGGAATGAAAAGTTGTATTTAAAATTAATTCCTAAAGATCAAAAAATGTAATTGTCTTTCATCCGTTTTTTTTCATGACAAAGCTTTGTGGTGATGGGAATCATGAATTTAGTTTAGAAGTATGAATAAATGATAGATAATTTAACAAATGGTATAGTAGAGAAATCAATACTGTGATTTGATGAAGAGAATTTATTATTTTGAGGGTTTGTGTTGTAAATTCAATATATCTCTGTAGCACCTTTACATGATTCACAGTTTAAAAAAAAATACTTTAACCGGCTCAGTCTGCTGTCTGAAACCACTCCCTTCAGTTTCTCTTGCTTTTAAAAGCATGCATGATTACATGCTTCCCAGAACCTAACATTCTGGGAGCATCCCCCACTGTTGCCATGCAAGAAAGTAGTGTTTCTCATTTTGATAAAGAGATTCACCAAGTTGTGATGGCACAGTTTGAGCAAATTGTACGGAAATTGAAACCAGTGTTGACAATTCAAAAATAAAAATCATCTAACCTGTGAGTATAAAATATAAGACAAGCTTAATTAGTCTAAATCAATATACATGTATTCTTGTATTCTTGACTGAAAAAGAGTTGATTGGTACACATTCAGTTATTTCTTCATTAGTGCCTTGGATGTGGATACTATGTTGGAACTTCCCAAATAACCTGCATGGCATCATGTAGAGCAGCATCATCGAAGTTTTGTCTCATTGTTTCACCTTTTCGTGTCCCTGCAGCGTCGTGCACTCCATTAGGTGACGTCAACAAAGGCCATAGCAGCTCAGGGTTTAGGGTTTGGGGTTCAGGGGCTCAGAGTCAGGCCGTCATATTCCTGCGCTCTTTCACCTGCACGTTTCCGCGTGGGTCACGTGACTGGAAGCGATGGATTTGTTCTGCACACGTTCTGCGCCACAAACAACTGTTTATAAATGAGCCGAAAAAACACCCAAAAGATAACAACGGTGGAAGAAGAACGTTTAAAGTTTCAGGCTCAACTTCTGCTGCACAGAGCAGGAGAAGGAGCAGAAATGAGACCCGAGGCTGGAGAAAGTCAGAGGACCAACTGGAGATAACACTGGAGCTAACTTTCGTCAGAGGCGACAGTGAGGCAGAGGAGGCCAGTGGTGCATGAACAGGTATTCACCTAACCTTTTTATTCATTCATTTATTTATTCATTTATTTGTGTATTTGTTTGACTTCCTTTTTTTAAAATTCAAAATAATATGCCAAAAAAATGCAAACTTGAACTGTCAACAATTCCATGTTTATTTACGTTCAGTATGGTGATGGGTGTAAGATAATACTTAATTAATCCTTCAAGAGGAAAATATGCAGTCTTACAACAGCAAAGTGGACGCTGCAAACATTACCTTAGGAATATTCATTCATTCATTTTCCATATCGCTTACCCTGTTCTGGGTGGCTGGAGCCTTTTCCAGCTGTCCTAGGGCGAGAGGTGGGATGTAAAATAGAAAGAAGTGTATCTAAAGAAAAATATGCACAGAACTACTAAGGAAACACAGGTAAACTATGTGTAGGAACTTTTAAGATAGATGAAGAGGAGTGAGATTAATTGATTTGCATCAATAAAAAATAATAATTGTTGCACATGAAGATCACAGAGTGTTGCTGGACTCTTGTTCTTTAGATACAAATGATATGATCAACAGCAGCCATTGCTCCTGTGTTTTGGAAGGGGGCCAGAGGCTTTGTTTCAGTTGTATTGGCAGGTATGTTATCATTTATCCTACACTCAGTGCCAGCCCACCTCATGAAGCCTCAGAGGAGTTCTCATTGGAAACAATGAATTGTTGGGTCATTTCCTTGCTGCCCTTATACTCCTCCTGATTTCTCCCTTTTCGCGCCGATAAAAGTGAAACCACCGCGACACACCCGCACACAGCGGCTTTTTTCTCTCTTGATGGTTTGTTGGAGTTGTGAAGTGTGGGCCCAGATGTTTCCTGAAGGAAGACGATGGTGGTTGTTTCCTGTGAGGTCACCTTTCTGAGCAGGGTGTTACAATTGACTCTGGCTTCACTGTCTGTCACCAGCCTGTCAAACAGCCTGTTATGGTAGAAGTGTTGTGGATGGGTAGATATAAACAGTGTGTTTGTTGTCACATAAACTATCTATGCCTTCATAAATAAGAGGGCAGTGGGAAAATTCTTTTTGAATTCAAACTCAAGACAATTCAAGCAAAACAGTAAATTAACTGGGTTAAGTCACTTTAGCACAATTCCGGAAGCGTTTGGATGAAATGTTTTGGTTGATGTTAACTGCGTGTATTCCATGTACATCCCATCATGTGCCCACATTTTACTGGAAATCTAGAATGATTTCAGAGTTTTGGGGTTTAGTTTTGGAAATGCAATGCAGAGAAATGCATGAAGACGAGATCTTTCCTGAAGAAGTATTGGTCTCTGACAGTGACTGATATCCAAAAACTTTATTGGCTACATTACTGATGAAGCTGAATATCAAGAACTGGCCGTATTCAGACATCGTCGAGTAACTCTGATGTTGTAGTAAACTGTGTGCTCTGCTCGTATTTTGTGAGGATCTGACATAGATAGGATTTGATAGGAGGAGATAATTCAGTTTTTTCTTGTATAATTAAGTTAATCGATGTATGGAAGTTTTATTTTTCAGATGAGGTGTGCTTCCTGATTTCTAATACAGGGTCTTGCAGTCTTTGAGGGTGTTTCTCTCAGCTCATTTCAGGGAGAACTCTGATGTCTTTACACCCTCTGCTGGTCGGAGAGATGAATTGAAAGTTTAAAGAGTTGCCTTTAGTCTCTTTGGGGGACTTTATACTTTACACAGCATTGTAACTGAAGTCTGGAGTCACATGAAAAAGCACTTTTTTCTTTGGAATTGCGGATGTACAGAGATGCAGATGATGAGAAACAAATCAGTGCTTAGAGGTAAAAAATGGAAAAGATGTGTTATTAAGTGAAGTTTTCATTCCTTATCCGGGAGATCTGGAGGTGTTGGTGTGAAGTTTTTCCTCATTTTTATTGTATTTAAAGCAGACAGAGGGCGCAGACCTCCACCAAGCATATTGTGATTGTCACCAACACTTTAGTCCTACTTTAATGTTATACTCCCTTTCAGCAGACTGTCTGCTACAATTTGGTGTTGCATTTTTGTACGATAATTTGTTTCCTGACAGTGTTGAAAATTATGGTGACCCATGACCCAGATATGATGACATCTGTCTGAAATTATAGTGACCTTGTCTTGTATTGTTTTACAAAGCAATCTGAACATTTATCATGGAGTTATATACACATATGGTGAAAATGGTCCTATCTCACAATGTTAAAGAGTCCTTTAAAAAAAATCCTGGATCCAGACAGGGATCCGGATCACCTCCTAAATTTAATCACTTCTTCCTTATTCCATTTTAAACATTACCTGAAAATTTCATCAAGATCCGCTTGTAAGTTTTGGAGTTATGTACACAGACAAACAGACAAACTCTCCCAAAAACATAACCTCCTTGGCTGGGGTAATTTGCGCTAAAGACCAGGTTGGTGACAAATCATTTTTTGAGACCTGTTAAAAGATCATATCTGTGGTTTCATTTGCTTGAAAAGCATCTTTTACCACCATTTATCTCATCAGACAGTGCTCAGCTCAGCCTGTAATGTGAACTGACTTGATCTGAGCGCTGCGATCTTGTTTCCTTTACAGTTGTCGTCTGATTTTCAGGGAGAGACAGCAGCAGCAGCAGTGACAAAAATCAGACGTCAGATTCTCCTTTAATGCATCATTTTATCCTCTGGAATGTCTCGGGTGAATAATACTCCGTCCTGGAGTCTTTCCACTGCCAGTCGCTCACGAATGGAAGACAAATATATTTCTTGGCCGGCCGTTGTGTTTGGGAGCGAGGTTCTTTTGATTGGTAATACACCGGGCTAATTAGCTTAAGAAAGTGATCTAGTTTTTCTACTGGACTCGTGCTCCCCCCTTCACGTCAGCTCAGATTTCCCAGGTGCCTCGCTGTCTGCCAGAGGTAACAAAATAATGGCTCTGCTTGGAAAGCGATTTTTCAACCTGTTTTTTTTAGTGATTTTCAATAGATCTGTGTGGTAGATATGAGTTTACACAGGGGAGTCTTTGACCCTCACCACATTTTTTTTGGTCATTTTTTTCTTTTTGTGCACTAATCAGCTTTGTTCAGAGGGAGGAGCTCTGCTTATGCAGATTCACATGAAGACTCAGCGGCCACATTCTGCAGAAAGGGAGACCTGATGGGGCTAAACTCAGCTCAGAGTTGGCCTGTTTGATTACCTCATTCGGGACAGTAAAAGGTGTAGTGACAAAGCAATGTTAGTAAAGTTATATGACATCAAACACTTGGACTCCTGCTGATAATGTTGTGACATATCTCTGACATTTATCCCCGGGCCTCATGAGTTACATAACTCAGTTTTCATTGCATTCAAGCAGCTTGACGTCAACATCAGTGCCTGTATTTCTCAGCCAGTCAAATAAATCAGACGATGAACATGTTGAGCCTCAGTGAATCATAATTCATCAAACAGTTCTGAGTTTTAGCGGTTATTTGAGATGAGAGGTTTCCTGTGAGAGAGTGAGTTGTCTTCAGGCGCTGTGATTTACTCATGATCTATGTCTGCGTTTATGAGCTACATGAAAGATGCTGTACGATCAGATTTTTCCAGGAGTGTAATTGTTTTTGTGGCTCATTGTTGCCTGCGTATTCGTTAAGTCCCATGAAGAGGCAAATCTAGCCAATGACATTTGGAGAAAATAAAAGTAATTGCACTGCACTGCTCGACCAGTAGAGGGCAGCAAGCTGTGCTTGATTGGTTTTATTGCACTGCCGAAAGAAACAAGTGCTCATGGTGAAGATGTTTCAAAATGCTTGTTTTAAAGCATGAAGACGTCAGAGATTGACCGGTGTTTTGGGTTAAATAGTGACCTTGTTAATTGAGGACTTTCAGCCAAATGCATCCTTCGCAACAGTTTTGGATTATCGTTAGATACTTATCTGATGAAGCTATTATGATGCAAAACCAATGACTTCCTCTGTTTGAACAGCTGTTGTAAACTGGATACTCCCTGACACGTTCAGCTGAAGGTCCTCAGTTTTCAGGGTCACTCTTCAAACTGTCACACTATGAGAGACACATTCACACTATCAGGATCAAAGAAGACCACTGGTTAGTAGTTATTAAACCCAGTCAACCAGAGCTGGGGGTGATAAGAAACATTCAGCTAGGGCAGGGGTCTACAACCTTTAGTTGAATAGGAGCCATTTTTCCTCAGCGCACCTGGATTCAAGTCATTCAGGAGCCACAAAATCTACTTTATCTTCACAATAAAGACAACAAAGTGGATAAATTCTATGTGTGGTTAAAATCTAGTAAATAATTATCCAGACAAGAAGTTTTATTTAATTTATGAAATTGTACATGTGATGCCTTGTTTTTTCATGTGTTCAAAATTTGCAAAAGATATATTAGATTTTAAAAAAATGTAAAAAACTTGCAACAGTTTCAAAAATGTGCAAAAATGATTTATAAAGATGAAAAATTTGTGAAAAAAAACAATAAAAAATGCAAACATTTAAAAAAAAAAAGAATTTTCAAAAATTTTCAAAAATTTCAATTGTGAAACTGTAAAATTATGCAAACATTTTGTGATTCCAAAAATTTTCAAAAATTTCACAAAAGTTATCTAGAAATCTGCTTTTTATTATTATTTTTTTTTTAAATTTCATCGAAATTTCAAAAATGTTTAAGTTGTAAACATTTTTTGAAAATTTGAGGGGAAACAAAAGCAAATAACACAAAGTCCAAACAAATTTTGAAATTTAGAAAATTCTGCCAAAATTGTTTGGGATTCTCTGAATTTCAAAAATTTGCAAAAGTTGCCCTCTCATGTTCAATGATTATGCTTGCGATTAATACTTAGTTCAACAAAATGTTAATGCATTTTTTGTGTCTTTAATCATCAATACCCACTGTAAGAAAAATAAAAATTCTCTACTTCAGTAATATTTTTTAAAGCTTCAGGGAGCCACTGCAAAGGGGTCAAAGAGCTGCAGGTTGCAGACCCTTGAGTTAGGGGCACCGCCTCCTAAAGTTCCTCAGAGCAACCCCAGTTCCTGTAGTTGAAAAGCTCCTAAAGCAGCGTGAAATGTTTCGGAGACCTAAGAACAGTTGCTGTACCACCATCCTTTGGCCTCTCTTGTTAGACTTTCTGTCTCATGTGATCTAGTTTTTGAGTGATGCTTTAAAAAACACAAGCAGTACAATGATTTCTGAAAGCAGTTCCCAAAAAAATGACACCAGGTCTGCACTGTAGACGACTCCTCCATACACCTCCATTGGATGCAGATCTGTATTTATGAAGCTGAACTCTGCAGCCTGTCTCTGCTTGTTTAAATTGAGGTTGCGTAACAGAAACACTCACGAGCTGCTTAATGCAAGCGATTTATTTTCCTGTGAGTATTTTTCTTGTGTTCATTAAAAATAATTGTGATTTTTAACCCGAGCACACCACAGGCTGGCACCTCCTCTGAGTCACTGCAGCTCCAGCATGAAGCTGTGCATACCAAAGAGGGACGACTTGTGTTTACCTCAGACCGACGGCAGACTGACTGAGGGTCCTCTCCTCCTTTTTTCCCTCTGTGGTTTCTGGCAGCCAGCACCAGATTCCTCCGTGTCTATCACTGCAATCAGCAGGCCAGACCTGCAGTCAGCCAAGCAGCTTGAGACAAAGCAGCACGAACGGCTGAACACAGAGGAGGTGAAGCGTTTCTTTCTGGATCCTGAGAGGAAGACTGAATTTTTTTCTCCTCTCAGCTTCATCAGAATCTTCAGGACAGTCCTTCATCTCATCCTCCATCAGCCAATCCTCAGATGATGAACTTTTCAACACTATCTTAAAAATATGAGTATTTTTTCCATCCTGTGTGTGATTTACGATTGGCTCCTGAGCTGATTCATCACAGACTAAATAAAAACGTCCACCAACCTCAAATTATGTTGCTCCCCCCTCCCCTGCCTCTCCTTTCTCTCCTTCTCTCACCCATAATCATAAAACCAAAGTACGTGCTGATTCGCTAAATGTCTCATTTAAACGACAGAGGGTGTAAAGCATCCAGAAAATAAGAGTGTCGGTTAAAAATGCTTGTAATGCAGAGACATGTTTACCAAGGAATGATAAATAGCGATGATTTTTACTGGCACCATCCGAGTGCTTTTCTTGGACCAAAGCTTTACCTTCTGTGATTATTTGGATAACACTAAATCAAACCTAACCTCTGAAGAAATACAAGAGCAGCAGAGAAACAAGGTGAAGTTTTTCCCTTTGAAAAATGAATGAATCTGTGACCTGTGGCTGGAGGCCGTATATCTCAGAGTTTTCAGGAAGGCTGTGGAAAAAGTGTTGTAACGATACAGTCGGCAGGTTTAGCTAAGGAGGATAATTCTTGTAAAAGCTCTTTATCAAGGATTTCTTTCAGCGATTTCTTGTGCTCAAACATCCTTTTACCATCATCTCAGACTGATTAAGTCAAACCTCACCTGTCCCTCAGGTGTCTCTTGATACCAGGTGAAGAGTGGTCAGTTTCTGCTGTGAGACGGCCT
The DNA here is from genome assembly GCF_033239565.1 of Halichoeres trimaculatus. Classification (NCBI taxonomy): domain Eukaryota; kingdom Metazoa; phylum Chordata; class Actinopteri; order Labriformes; family Labridae; genus Halichoeres; species Halichoeres trimaculatus. Next base: position 12,182,884 of record NW_027437198.1, on the reverse strand, counting down.
CACTGACCCCGCCTCCTACTACGCTGCTTCTGTTTTTGTCTTTTATGCAATAGGTACATTAGCAATACCTCCTCTACAGCTATGTTTGTTTTTGAGTTGAGTTTGTGTTGTTGTCAAACTTTCGACTCTGAGCTTATGGACGTATGTGTGCAGTGACGGTAAAATTGTTTGGAAAAAAACATATACACTTTTTTGCGTAAAGGGAAAATAAAAAGGTGTACCCCTGTGTCCATAAATATCTTGTGTCATGCACAGATTGACGGACATGAAGGTGGATCTGCGTGTGTATCCCACTTTGTTTTAATAAACCATGACCCACACTCAGAGGTGTCAAGTAACAAAGTCAAAATACTTTGTTACCTTTAGTAAAAAATTGGGGGTATCTATACTCTACATGAGTAAATATCTTTTAGCCGACTATTTACTTGTACTTCTTACATTTTCAGGCAAATAGCTGTACTTTCTACCCGGCACACTTTAAAAACAGCCTCATTACTCCTGTTTTATTCCAGCTTGTCAGTATTCAAAAAGACACACTTCAAAAAAAGTAACAACCTATCCTAACATCGCTGAAATAGCGCCATCTGGAAAGGGTGAATTTGATTATGGATGGATGAGATGTATAAACGTAATACCACTCCAACACCCCATTAGTTTGTACGCGATCCATCACACCTGCAAGCAAGGACATAACAGACGTATGTAGCATAGTATGAAGTTGTCCTGGGTCCAGACTCAGGAGGGGGATGAACTGTATGAACTATATGACCTATAGGCCCCTGTGGCATAGCCTGAGCGTTTGACCTGAATGGCATTTTCCTCCCCTTTAAGTTACTTTTATACTTTAAGTAGTTTTAAGAGCAGTACTTTTATACTTTTGCTTAAGCTTGAGTTGATACTTCCACAAAATTTTCTTTTTAAACCCTAGTATCCATACTTCTACTTGGGTAATGAATGAAATTTCTTTTGACACCTCTGCACACATTGTGCCTTTTCTTGAGGAGTAGCCATTTTTAAGGGTTTGATTTAACGGTGCCTCTATCATCAACAGGATATGATTCTCACGATTCGATTCAATTCGATTCAAGGTGCTGATCGATTTAAATTGTGATAACGATTTTTAGTTTGCTTTTTTTAACACTAGACCATGTGGAAAAGTTAAAAAGATGAAAACGTCTACAGACTATATCAGGAGCCACGTCACACGAGTCAGAGAGAAACATTTCACCCTCTGCTGGAGAAAAGTGGTAACTTTTTTTCCAATCCAGTTTATAAACAAAGACTGAAATAAAGAATTTGAATTTGAAAAAAAAAAAAAAAAGGAAAAAAAAACTCTCATTATGATAGCCAAACAAAAATCCCGATGTATCGTAAAACAGTTTTTTCTTACACCCCTAATACTTGAAATACACAAAAGCCATGTGATTAAAAACTTTGATAAGTACTGAGTGTGTACAACAAGTCTGATTAAGATATCTCATCAATTGCCTTTGTGATATATTTTTTGTAAATGTAAATACACGCAGAGCCACTCCTAATACATTGTAGGATGAAAGCTGGGGGCTAATGGAACTGGTGATCTCTGGACGGTTGTCATTTTGTCATATTAAAGCAATCCTGTAGTTCCATTTATGACCAGGTGTCTCATTTTCACACTTTGTTTTCTTTAAATGTCTCATTCAGCCTGAGGACACACTTCACACTGTGGTTTTTTGTCATTTTAAACCATAATTATCAAATTAACCAAGAATGACACGCTGCTCCAGTGCGTGTCGACACCGCGGTTGTTGTTGTTGTGAGATATGAATCTGTGTGTCTCCTCTTTTATTTGTGTTTCAGTAACCCCACACTTTCTACTGAGCAGTGAAACAGTTTTAAGAGAATTGTTTGTTATTTCATACCAAGCGCACGGAGCCAGCAGTAAACCCGTCTGTGAACTTAAGTGCTCTTCTATAAACTTCCCAACAGTGCATCCCCCAGTAAAGAGAGAAAAAGTGTTGGTCAGAGATGGATAGGGGGCAGTTTGGGACCAATAAACCCAAAATACACAAATACCTCAAATGAGATGTCTCATTGTAGCCCTGCAGACTGATTTAGTGATTCCCCTTACAAAGGCCATCACCCTCATTCTGTCGCCTTCACAAACACAGAGGAGTCGGGGGAGGACTCACAATGGCTGTGACAATATTACTGTTATTATCACTCTGCTTTTGTTCACTCGGCTGACTCAAATCACTGGTAATAGGTATAATTCATGTGCTGCTGCAAGAAGTGTGGAAATCTTACTTTGAAAGCTTTAACAGACTGCTTTGACCCTGAAAAAACAAAATTTCATTCAGTAGGACTTTTTTTCCCCAACAGTTCAAGCAGCTCTTATTTAATATTCCTCATTTGTCTCCTTTTTAAAGGATTCTTTGAGGACAAATAAGTTGGTTGCTTTTCTTTTTGTCCAACTGTGGATTTTTATTCACTTTACATGTCTTTGAAGTGACAGGTGTCACTTATTTCCTCTAAAGATCTACGGCCACAGATTAAAGGTGTTACCGTCTAATCTGAGCCCTTTAAGTGGTTTACCTGCTGCCTGGTCCCAGCACTGATCTGGACTTCAGGGTGGATTGAGAGGAGCAGATTTCTGCCTTTGTAGTCCCCAGAGGGTCCAGGGTGGACGGGGCTTTGTTTAGTCTGACCCTCTGTGTGTTTCTTCTGCTCCTTAAGCCTTTGGAGACGCCGATCCCAGAGAGTCTGAATAACCAGCAGAACATCCTTCACTGTCAGAGCTTCAACTGCTGCAGAGACACAGCTCCTCGTCCTGTGTCACTGTGCTATGAGACAATCTGTGCACCGAAGGGACGGGAAGAAAGAGTTTGTGCAAAGTCTCATGTCTGTAAAGTTGAATGGGTTTGACGGACGGTTTTAATGGATTTCTGCAGCGGAGCGGAGAATCAGTCAGAAGAGCTGAATGTAAAAACAGATGGAGCAGACGATGATGGAGGATTGATGTCATATTTATCATAAAGTCTCATCGCGGTTTCAGTCTATTTAAACTGGCTGAATGAAGGACATTAAAACCGCATCAACTCAAAATGAAGTCCATTTTTGAGACTCCTCTCTGACATTTAAACGAGCCTCTTTTTGTGAGTTATGAGCCCAAATCATGTGGATAGAATTCAATTTAATATTTTTTTCATATGCAGATCCTTCAAATATTGTGCATGGATAACACATGTTGCAAAACATGCACAAACTGAGCCCTAATTTTGCATTTGGTGCATAAGTTTCTCAGTAATATGCCATGTGCTTGCTCGACACCATGTGGCGTCAGTCAAGCGGCGGCGGCAGCCAGGTTGACTTGTTGCATGCCTTAGATGAAAATCTCACCTGGAAAACTCATATATCATTATATATACATTGATCTATCCATATATCTCATGTTGCAATATTGTCTGGGCCAGTACCTTTAAAAGCAATTTCAACATCATCTTCTGTCTTAAGAAACGTTTTATTAAAACTATCACTTTCTCCCAGAGATTAAGCAGCTCTACTCCTTTGTTTGCATCACTCAGAGTTCTTCCCATGTTTGACCTTAGCCCTCTGCAACTGTGTTTGTTTATTTTCCAGTCTGTTAATAACTTACTCCCTGTTTGTTTTAGAAATTTATTTCAGTTTAATTCTCAAATCCATCATTATAATACAAGGTCAGTCAATAATCTCCATTCAGCCTTTTTCAGGACTTTATTCTCGCAATTCTCAGCCAGATTCAGAGGACCCCACTGCTGGACCATTCTACCAAGTCACATCACAAAACCACTTTTTATGCAGACCGATACCAGTACGAGCACTTCATTTCGAGTACTCACCAATACTGAGTACTGATATAACTTGTACTTTTCATACATAAAATTTGAATTAACAGTGACAGATCATTTCGATCAAAGACAGCACTGTCACTCTGCCTTTATGTCCAAAATAAAACTCAAAAAGAAAAAAAAAAACAACTAACGACAGAGTTTAAGGCCCCGTTTACATGACGCCGAAAACGGTCGATTCCGCAAACATTTCGTTGCATTTTGGCCTTCCGTTTAGACGTGACCAAGTTGCGTTTTCAGTGAAAAGGCAAACTTTTGAAAACGCTCCCCAGAATGGAAAGATCTGAATCCGCTCCTCCATCCAGCTTCGTGTAAACACAGAGCGGAGCGTTTCAGGGTGAAACGCTGATGTCACCGCATGCGCACTCGCAGTTTCAGGTGAAGGCTGCGCGCTCAGCCACATTCCCAGTTGAGCCATTCCGGTCCAGTAGGTGGCGGTAATGCGCGTTATGGTTGGATTGCCGACCGTCTCACACAACAAAACGGCAGAAAAAGAAAGAACAGAAGAAATGACTTCTCCTCCTGGAGTCGTATGAACGCGGATCATTTTCACGCCGTCCTCATGTAAACGCGGGTGGCTTTTGGAAACGCAAAGGAAGAATCTTTGCGGGAGTCTCCGTGTAAACGGGGCCTAAGTGTTTTTTAAAGTGAACTGAAGTGCAAAATAAAACAGTTTAACTGTTACCTCTCCCTGGTTCATTCATGTTATCTGAACATGACCTGACGCACATTTGCTGTGGTGTTAAACCGCAGCAATTAGAAGCAACTAGTGGCGAGGAGGACTTGCTCAATGTAAGATTGTCTTGCCTAGAGTATTTGCTGCTGGTATCCCTGCTGGTTCCCTTCTCGAGTACCGATACCTTGAAAAGAGGCTGGTATTGGCCCAATACTGATACCTGGTATCAGTACTTGCCCATGCTTATTGAAGTTGTTCAAAAGACAAACCACACCGTTTTTCGGGATAAATTAATCATTTAACCACCATTATCTTTTTATTTTTTTCCTTTTTTCATCTTTCGATTACTCTTTTGCTGACATTATATCGATTTTTCCCCTGTTTAACTGTGTTTTATTTGTTTGAATTTCTGTAACATATTAGTGTATTTGTGTGAATGTATAGGTATATTTCGCTCTAGGAGGGTTTTAGGAGGGCCACTCGACCAGCCCCTATGGGTTTTATTGGCCCCTCCTGACATTTCCTGAGGTTGGTTTGTTGCTTGTTTGGTTTCGTTTCATTCTTTTACTAAATCATTATGTATGGTTCATTTCGTGTTTAATTTCTTATATGTGCAATAAACAAATAAATAAGTAAATAAATAAATAAATAGCTGCACCAGCAGAATATATATATATATATATATATATATATATATATATATATATATATATATATATATATATATATATATATATATATATATATATATATATATATATATATATATATATATATTTATACTTTTTTAAATCGGCAACAAACAGGAGGAAATAAAGTGATGTTATCAAGTTGTGATATGATGATGTATGACATTAGCAGATGGAGTATTCCTTTTTTAATGTTGTAAAAGCCAAACACCATTCCATTAACAAAGTTTGAAAAAAAAAAAGACAAACCAGGTATAGTCATATTTATCATGTAAAATAACATCTTTATACTTCCATTTGCAAAAAAAAAAAAAAACATATGCTTTTAATTTAACTTTCACTTTTGTCTTAATCAGCTCAAGTTTGTCTTCTTTTAAAAAATATCAGCATATCTTTGGCCTTTTAAGTCCTCACCACGAGTAGCATAATTTAACCGTTTCAAAGGAAGCAAGGAGACTCCTGACGTTTCTTTGTAGGAATGGAATTTGGAGTGTTATATTGAGTGTGTGTGTTTGTTTCAGAGATATTTAATGTAATAAGTGAGTTTTTCAAACAGACAATGCTCCTGTGTCTGCCTCCATAAGGGCATTTACTCACATCCTCTGTTTTTCTTTCATAAAGCTGCAGCTCCAGTCACAGAGTTGACGGGGATTGACCATCCTGGTCTCAGAGACGAGTTAAAGATCTTAAGCTGAGTGTCTCTGCTCTGCACCCAGTGGGCTTACACATATATCACACTGGCAGAGAGCTGTTTGCTTTCAACCCCCGCTTCAACCGGGCAGACCACTGATCTCCTGGTCTCTGTCTCACAGGGGAATCCCTGCGAGTCGGGGACAAAATGTGGAGTTTTCAGAGTCAAAACACACTCGTGCTGGCCTTGATCTTCTTTGATCCACCAGGGAGCTTGATGATATGCTGTGCTGGACTAAAACATGTATTTACAACAGCTCAGTCACAGTTAAATGATGTCCACTGAGTTTAGTTTGACAGTAAGACATGTTTATATCTTATTCATAATATAAACTGTCTGAGACTCAGTACCTTGGAATAAAACGTTCTGGTCTGCAGCCTCCAGAGTTCACCCAGCAGGAGACGAGCTGCAGAAATGTGCAGGGTGCTGAAGGAGGGCTGGTTTTGGGCGTGAAGACTGTGAACTGTCCTGCTGACCCCCGTGACCCCTTTGATCAGCAGACCACGGTGACAGTGCTCAGGTCCAGGCCAAATTGCTGTGTCACAACATGGCAGACCATCCATCAATCTAGATTTCCCTCAAAGGAACGACATTTATCTGCAGCGGATCTGAAAAGTGACGAGAAAACGGAGAGCTGCTATCTGTAACACGGTGGAGCTAATTAGTTTGATAAATGAGGGAATGTGAAAATGAGGCGACAATTCAAATATCTGGTTCACTTTACCTCTGCTGTCCTCTTTATCTCAAAATCAGGGTAAGGTGTCAGCTTCAGTTGTGAAAGGAAACAAACTTTACACATACAGATTATTTTCCTTTAAAAGGATCTTTGAGAACGTCTCTTTCAGATGTAAGTGCTGCAATTTTTGCATTTGGGCCTCCTCAGATTTCTTTCTGCAACGTTTGAAATGAAATGTAATACAGCTGCAGCCTGCACCCCCCAAAATAGTCCAATGAATAAAAGACACATTTTCAAACCTCTGCATACTTTGATTAATTAAATTAATCTTTACACAAAGCAAGATTTTCACGAGACTTGCTGAAATGAGGAGGTCATCATTGCTTAAGGATCTCCTAACTGGTTCATGATGACACTTAAAGGCTGATTTGTGCGGACGAATGACATCATTTTTGCACCCACGCCCCTCACGCGGTCCTTTTCACGTGGCAAATTTCTGCGCCGCACACACTCAAAAATTTCTAACCTGCTGGACAGAGACTTGTGGACAACATGGTGGAATAACAGAATCTCCTAGTGGTTGAAGTGCAGGAATGAGGGCATCTGTATAACTCTTCACACAGAGATCACCGTGGAAAATAATTCATGGTGTAAAATTGCTGCCACTTTTCGCAGAGAAAAGGAATCGGTCAAAAGAACCTGGAAAAATCTCCAGGACAGATATGTAAATGTGTTGTAAACAAAGTCAAAGTTCTTAAAATCTTGTTTAGCACTCTGGTAGATGTATGTTTGTGATACACTGCCCCCTGCAGTTTGGGAATGGACACCAACGATCACCACGTGGGGAGTTCAAAAGCATAAAAGCCTCACATGTTCCTTTGCGCGGATCTCGTGCGTCTCATTTCTGTGCGTCATGTTTGCATGAAAAGCAAAACACAGCCTTAAGAAGGATGGACCTAAAATACCTTGAACCAACCCCTAACAGGCTTCCAGAGGGCTGACCAATCAGAGGGAAGGGGTTTTTGGAGTGGGGAGCAGCTGAAAAAATATTAATACAAAAACTGAAAAAAGTGTTTTCTAAAACACCAGAGAAAAAAATTGGAATTTATTGAACTGTAAATCTTATAAATATACTACAGGGGCAGCAAGACTAAAAAAATAACAACAGCCCCTCTTTAAAAACACAATGTCAGTACTTCCTTGTTTTGTGTAAATGAAGATTTTATTGTTTTATTGTTAGAAGCGATCACACAGGATATGTGCTCTGGGTGTGTGAGGCTTTTTTGTAAATATGACTTCATTTGATCCAAGTTTCCACGTCCCGGGAAAGTCATTAAGATCAACACCATCAATTTTCATGATATAATCTGTTCAATGAGTGAAGATGTGTTGGCTTGTGATGTCTCACAGCAGACTGAGTGTGAGCTGAGGAGGGTCTTGGTTAAATGTCTGATTATTTAAAGGTCTGTGAAATAAAATATTTGCAGATTTCAAGAACCACCTGGAAGCTCCTAAAATGTCAGTTTCACAGCCAGGACTGAAAGTTAACAGAGATGATCTATCTGTCCACTCTGCGGTGGATCTCCATGCACTAGGTGCCATGTCTCGTGTCCTGTGTGAGTCTTTATGTTTCATCGTGCGTGAGAAAAATGCTTCAGAAAACAAACAGTGAACCGCCCGCAGCACTGGAAAATGTCTTTCTCTCTGTGTGTTTATGTGATGGTCTAATTTAAACCAAAACACAACTCATTGGTACAAATTGCCTGTTAATTTGTTTGTGTGCAACGCAGATGTTCTGCCTCAAAGTCCAATAAAAGTGCCCTCAGAGATCCCTTGGAAAATGGAACCGTAATATTTAACTTTAAACCCTTATTGTACAAAAGATGAAGCAGAAGAGACTGTACTGAGAGTTTAAAGAGGTCATGATGATACTAGAGGCTGTGAGAGAGGACTTAAAATCTTTTATTTTAAGTTGAATTGTTCTTATATTGAGTTTTAGAATGAGTGTTTCAGCTTCTAAAGAATTTCTGGGAGCATCTAGTCGGAAAAAAAACTGACTAAATTCTCCTTTTTGTGTTTAAGCCTTTTGCAGATGAAGTGAACGTACGGTGACTTCTTTATGTTTTTGCAGGCCGTAGAGGAATCCTGTGAGCTGTCAGTGTTTGTGAATCAAAGTGAACCATCCACCTGAGCAGGTAAGATCTCCCTCAAGTGTTTTTTACTTCAATAAAAGAAAGAAGACGTAGAGAAACCGACACATTCGTGCGTTTGTCTGCGGGGCCCTGGGGAAGAATGTCTCAGTCTAAAGCGTCACCTCTTAAAGAAAGCAGATTACGTTACACACAAACATGTCATTTGTGGGACACTGGGGTGGAAATGTCTCCCTGGGGAGCAATCAGACTGACTCCAGCTTTTAAAAAGTCTCCTCTCTCCGCCTCTCCTCATTTTTCAGACTCCTGGAATTAGTCGAAATCCTAGCTCGTAGTTTTTCGCTTCCCCACACGGCTCGGTTACATTGATTAGAAATCAATTAACATTTTCCTGTTTGTGGAAGTCACTTTGTAATCGGAGACCAAGCTGAGCTGGGAACTTAAGACTCTGAGTAACTTTTTCTGAGGATTGCAGACACTAATTCTTGCAAAAGAGGCCTGGTACTCAACTTTAATATCACACCATGGGATAATCAGTGGATAAAATCCAAACAAAGTTTTGGGTGCTACTTTCAGCAGCAGAGGACTCTAAATTTGGAGACTTTTTTTGATTCCAGGTTGTGGACCAAGACCCCGTTCAGTCAGTAAACCCCAGCCCCACAGAGGGCATCTGCTCAGTAGGACTCTGGTGTCTGTGTAAAGTCGCTCTCTAACATTTACACTCTTGGCACCGGCAACAAAGCAGCAGCCATTCCTGTGGAAGCAGCGCCGGTCATTAAGCATAATTTGTCTGCTCTCCCTGTGCAGAAAACGCACAAAGCAGAGTGAGTAAAGCCAGCGTGAGGTTGTCTTCTGAGCTGTCATGAGGAGGGATGGAGGGGGGGCCCCATGCTGGGTGGAGGTGGTGGAGAGGTGGTGGTTTGGGGGGTAGACAGCGACAGAGAGGCTGGCAGGCTGAAGGGGAGGAGGGAAGCTCCCACAGGACTGTTTGGGGACAGGAGCAACCCGAGAGGGACTCCCCCACCACACCACCTCCAACCTCTGCACCACCCCCTCCCTGCAGCCGTGTGTCTGACGTTAGAACAACAGCCCCTGTGGATACCAAGGCTCCATCTCCCCTACTGGATTTACGCTTGTTTCTCTTTATTCAACACCCTGTTCTCCACCTCCAAACCCCTCTGCCTCCTTCTGCTTCTTCTTCCCTATCCTACAACTACTGATGACTTGATGTGTGAACTCCTGCAGCAGAAAACTACAACAAATTATCAAAACAAAGCCCTGATGGAGGCTATAAGTGACTTGAAATTGTGGATTGTGTTTGCATGACAGCTTTATTAGAGCTGACTGGGTCTCCATAGATCCACTTGGGATCAGACATTTACAGTACTTTTTTAAAATCATTTTTGTTCATAACTTTAAGTGACTGGAGAATTCTCTGGCCAAAATAATGCAAAAAAAAAAAAAAAACCCTGGTCAATTTTTTGGAGCCTGAATGTCTTTTCCCGTTCAATTTGTGACATCACAAGTTGAGCATCTACACCCTCACCATAATATGTTGAAATGTCACATTTATTTGTAACTGGATGTTATCTATTGTTGGTTACGTGATCTCTAACTCTGTCGCCACATTAACCTGATATTGGAACCAGAGTTAAAATGACGTAAAGTTAAAATCGGATCATTCAGAAACCTCTTGTTGCGATCTTGGTTGATGCTCTTCTTACCATTTTAAGAAAAACGGTTAGGAGCTGAATTAAAACCTTCCTTGGAGCTTAATTCTTAAAATCAGAATAAAACATGGTGCAAAGGTTTCATATAGACAAAAGAGGACTGTGATGAAGTTCTTTGACACTTTTTTGACAGAGCTGGTGCCAGTGCTGGTTCCAGGCCAGAGCCTGACTTAGCACTGGTTCTTTGGGTTTCCACTGACAGAGCACCGGCTCCAGGTGCTAAAAACTAGTGCTTTGAAGCACCAACTCTTAGCTGGGCCGTAAGTAATCACGGTAAGTAACCGTGATCAGCAATCAGAAAAAAAGACATCTTTTTTAAAAGAAAAGCTGCTCAAGGAGTCATCTGGAGTTTCTCATTAAAACTTGTAATGGAAGGGAAATTAAAGCAGCACTAATGCATATGTTGAGGTCCTCATTGTTGCTTTGTGGGTTTCTGTATGGCGCAAGTGTCCTGGGGTAAAAGGCTACTAATGCAGTGATGTCCTGACGCCTTATGGTGATTTACAACGCAACGACATGGCTCCAACTTGGCTCTGTGCCGATAGAAAACCAAAATGTTTCTTGGGGAGAACATAATTAGAACTACTATCTACCAACTAAGCGCCAGCACCAAACAAGTACCTGGTTCTTTTAATGAAAAAGGTGTATTGGTGTCTTTAGGCAACTTCACATCTGAGCAGATAAAAACTACACGTGGTGTTCCCCAAGGCTCCATATCGGGGCCTTCTTGGTTTAACATTCTTATGTTCCCACCGGCTTAAATCATCAAAATAAATTATACAACAGAAGTACACAGATGACAAAAAGAGGTACGTTACGGTGTCACCAGGGCATCATAGCCCTGAAAAATATATGAGATTGAGATGAAATTGTGGTTGTGAAAGAGATAATGGAAACTTTTCCCATTGCTTAATGAAAAACTTTACCAAAACATACCAGTGAGTATTTAGTTTGTTTAGGTGTTTTAACTCCTACACAAATCAAAACTTCAAAGGCAGAGCTCTCTGATCAACTCACTGCTCAGCTGCTCTGATGTTTCTACTTAAGAGTTTCTGACAATGTTTGACAAACTCCTGATCCAAACCAGCCAAGCTGCCGTTAAATACCAGAACATAGAACCTTCAGCGCCTCGCTCCGTTAAGTTCTCTGATGAAAGGAGAGAAAGAAACACTCTCCTGTCTGCCAGAAGCTGTATGAACTCCTGTGTGTCTCCACGTCTGTTCGAGTCCACAGCAACAACACTGTCACATATTGAACCAACAGAGGGGCTAAGGTGTGAACGAGAGGAGGTGTGAGAAGCTAACAGAGCCAATAAAGTCATTATAGGTTCCTTCCTATCGAGCAGCAGCCGCCTGACAGAGAAACTCAACAGCAGCTGATAATAAAACAAACATGTCAAGGCTCACACACACACACACACACACACACACACACACACACACACACACACACACACACACACACACACACACACACACACACACACACACACAGGTGTGAAAGGTACACAACAAAGAGCTTTTTATCCAACTGGAAAATAATCTGATATAAGTCAAATCTTCTTTTAAATGAACTGTAAGATTCTTCTTCATCTACGTCAGACTGAAACTAATGATGTTTTTTTTGTTTTTTGTTTTTTTATAGCTTTCAGAGCTTCATTTTTGTCTTAGTCATTTGTTTTTGTAGGGGAAATGATACGTTTGGCACAAAAGTTTCAAATTTGATCTTCAGATAGCTTTTTTCATACTGATTTAAATAATGAAAAATGTATTATTCATTGTTTAAAACCCTAAATTGGTAGAAATGTGCCACCTACAGCGGATGACCACTTAAATAAGACATTGATTTATCACAAAATTGGCTTTGTAATAGGGATGGGTACCTTTCACATTTGAAACGATACTGTATCGATGCCCGGTACCTGGCAATTGGTACCGTACCCAACGGTATCAATATCTGGAACTTTCTGTGTTTATGTGGTAAAAAATAATCAATTTGTTCAATATTTAAATACATATATTTTTTTTAACATATTTATTCTTCAGTGTATAACCTTTTTCATGGCCAGCATGGAAAATCACCTACTCTTCCACTCCCTTACAGTCACAAGGATGCATTTGGGTTCCTAAACATGGTTTTGATTTTACGTGAATGGGTACCTGGTACTTTTGACAGAATTCATTCTGTACCTTTAAAAGTACCTAATTTGGTACCCATCCCTGCCTTTTAATTAGGGATGCACCAATCCAACTTTTCTGGTTCTGATACCGATACGGATACGTGGGCTCTGGGTATTGACCGATTATGATACCAATCCGATAGCAGTGTTAAAAAATAACCTGCATGCCGTACTGTGAGATAACACTAGTAATGATATGGGTAAAAGGCAAAAAATGAGTAGACTGAATCATTGAAGTTAATATTTATTTAAATGATAAAATATTTGAATGTTAGTCAGCAAAAGAAAGTTTCAGAACTTTCAGAAATCACTTTTCAATTGTAGATTTTCATACTCTGTAGATTGGTTATGCAGCAAAAACAAAGAAATTGCATCAGCGGTAACATTTCAAATCAAGTATCTAAGAGCGCAGGTTAAAAAAAAGGCATAGAGCTGGTTTCCTGGATTGGCACCATGGATTGGCCCCGTTCCACCAATACCAATCCAGCTTTGCCAAGATCGGTATCGGTACATTCTTATTTTTAATGTAGATTTGAAATTTTATTATTTGGAGATCCTTAAATTTCATAAGCCTTAATACAAATTTTGGTATTTTCTTTTTGCATTTGAGATAAAAACATCTCTTGGATCTGGAAGTGAATTGATTTTTAAATACCATGTTGATGTTTCTTCTTCGTTGTCTTTACGTTTTATGAACCAAATACTTACAAATATTAATCACATGCTTATTTTTAACAAAATAGAGACAGATGTCATCTGCACTGTTATATTTCAACAGCCGTGTTGACCATCAGTCCAGTAATATTAGCTTTACAAATGGCCGTTTTTAGCTCAGAAATCTCCATTCATTTGCTCATGGACTCAGAGCTGCAGACTGAGATGAAGGTGAAGTATGATGTCATGTGCCTGTTGCTTGTTGCTAAATCGGCGGTGAAAGTGACCGCCTGTCTACCTGCTTTCTCTTCTTCTTCTTCTGTCTCCCCCCGTCCTCCAGCCTCACCCCTATCAGCTGCCTGAGCCGCGGAGGTGAGCTGGGAAGTGCCTGGGTGGCAGGGCAACACACGGGGCCTCCCTGGCTGGCGCCTGTAATTTTACCTTCCCATTCATCAGCCAGAGATATTAATAATAACAGCACATCTGGATTCACTTTACTGTCTCCTGTTAACCCTTTCCTCTGCACCCCCGTCTGCTACTGCAGCTGCTGGCAGGGCCTTAAACCCCGACAACACCCCCCTCCCCGCAGCTCTCTGGTCCCATTCCTCCTGCTGTCAGTCTTCATTTCTCTGTCTCAGACTCTGCTGCTGTTTCCTCTCGCTGCTGCACGGAGAGCCAGCGAGCTCATCTGAGAAAGTCTGTGTGTTCTGCTCTCACACTGGGCAGAGTGGAGGAGCTGTGTCATGTGGGCGCAGAGATGAGGCCAGAACTGTTTTATACACCAAGGAGCCTTACAAGCTTTGCATTTGTTTTATATATGTGGTACATTGTATCCTGTAGAGAAATCCATCGTGGATGCAGACATTTTAAATAAACATGCAGCTCTTGGCTCTCTGTACTTTGATGGCCAGGCGCCTTATACTGTTTTGGTGGACCCTCTTCCCCCTAAATATTTTCACTGGATTAAAGAGATTATGCAATATGTCGAGCTTGAGAAGACAAGATACTCTCTTAAAGTTTCTGCCTTAAAATTTTATGAAACCTTGAATCCTTTCTTGATTTTTTAGTAATGAGCGATGAGTATAATCCCATCATTTATTGTACTTCTTTCTGTGTTAGCGAGTGCTAATGTAGGATGACTGATCAATACAGGACATTACCTGTATAGTGGGTGGGTTAATGGGTGGGGCTCTCTTTGATAGTTTGTATATTTCTTTTTTTCTATATGCTTCTTTTTTTGTATATTGCAAATTTTCAGTAAAAAGACCTTCATTAAAAAACATGTAGCTCCTACTGTGGATGGACTTTTGCAGCAAAGTTGCATCAGTCTGAGGGGCCGTTTCCAAGACAACAGTTTTAGGGTGAAACTTAAAAGTTTTGTTGTGTTTCAGCCTCGCGTTTACACGGAAACGGTGTTTCAGCCGACCTAAAATGCAAACTTTTAATAACGGCCCCCAGAGAAGGATTTTTCTGAAACGCTGCTGACACTGTTGCCATAAGGCGTTTTCAGTGGAAACACTGACGTCACACTCACGCTGTCTTTAAACAAAATGTACACCTGTTGCTCCACTTCTGCTCTTAGCATTCACCAAAACACCACATGATCGGCTCAACTCTACTTCAGTGGAGATCTCCCAAGAGCAGTTTCAGGACATGACAGTTAAAGCGCCGCCTACAGGCCTGGCATGCTCACTACAGCATTTTCAGTCCCTCTGTGTTTCCATGTAAACGCAGATTTTTTTTTCCCACTGCGTGGTTCAGTTCGGTCGCAAAATGTGGCGTTTCCTTTGGCTAAAACTATCCCAGAAGGTAGAGCAAGAAACACTAAAGTCTGTTAATATGCCAAAAGAAATACCACTGTATTCCCCTCATGGCACTCAGCCTTTCTTTGAAACTAAGTTTGATTGCGTTTTGAAAATAAGAGCCACATGCCAATCACAAAAGAGACAAATTAGTGGATGTCTTCCATCATTGCTCTTTGTTTACTGTGTCAATTTTTCTTCTTTGTTGGATTTATTAGTGGGGTACACTGTGTTGCATTGCCATGCTGTCATGCTATTATGTAGCTTACATGACTAACGGCCTACACACCACCTACCTAGAAGGGCACAGTTGTCTGTGGAAACCACAGACTGAATAAAACGTGGACGTAGTATACCCGACGTCACCTGTCTGTTTTCTGAAACGGAAAATGACGCACATCGGCTGTTGTGGCCATATTGGAAGTGGCAAGGGCTTTGCGTACAGCTATAGGGAGCCTGTTGGTCATGTGACCTGAGCTGTGCCCCTGATTGGGCGAGCTCCGGATTTTAATCTGAACGGCCAAGTTAGAAAAAATTAACCCCCCTGTACAGTGTGTGCCAATAGTAAAATGAGCAATTCAGAGACGTTGGTTAATTTATGCTTTGAAAACGTCTTTTTTTGGCTCGGTGTGTATGTGACTTCCGGTGCTACCGGAACCAGCCTCAAGTGGACAATTGTGAGAAACAGCAGATTTTAGCACTTCCGCATTGTCTCATATTCTTAGTCTAGAGGTTGCCACTTGGTGGAAACGCAAACAGGATCAGGCTTTGCCAATCCAACCGGTACCAAACCAAAATGATATATAATGGACCGCTTGGTTGAAACAGGGCTTTTACTAGCATTAGCACTGGGACCACTTGAGTAAAAGAGGAGTCTGTGAGATGCTGTGGTTGGTCCAACATCCTTTAACTATATTTCTGTTCTACTGTCTATTGTTGCAAACACTCGGAGCAACAACCAAATAAAAAAATAGCATCAAGTGGCTGCACAGCCTTCCAATCCTCTGCTCCACAAGTTGTTCTTAACTTGATGGCCAGCCAGACGAGTTTCTCCCAAGGACTCTGAATCCTAACGGGTCTTTTTGAGAGTGTCCAGGTCTAAGCTGCCTGCCAACGTTTGTGCTCCCGTTTAATGTCCTGAAGAGAGACAGAATTAGACAAGCCAACGGTTTCATGTTGAAAACATCAGGCATGCTTTCTCCTCTGAGTGTCCGTAGACACCTCGGCGTGGAGCAGAGTAAATCACCCGCTGAGCTGTCTATAGGTGGAGTCTCAGAGCCCTGCTACTGGCCGCCAGCATTGGCTCCTCGCCCTGAGCCCTGAGCCTCCCGCTGGTGGCAACAGGTGACAGAGGTCTGCTGTGTGTAGAGCTGACAGCCCCCTCCCCTCTCAAAGCATAGGAACACTTGCTTCATTACCACCAGACGCCCCCTACCTGAGTCGAGAGAGAGACGGGGAGACAGACAGACAGGAGCAAAGAGAGGCTTTACTGCTGCCACTAAAGTTTGAGAGCTCAGTGTGCATCACTCATCTGCTCATGAGTCAACACTCATGATGTCACACGCCGCCGCGCCAGCCTAACACACAACTATACTGTATTACCAAATCCGTATAAAAGAGCTTATTTATTAAAGAAAGGGGGAGAGTCGGCTCTTTTTCCATGCTGTGGACTGAGCTGTACCTCCCAGAGAGCCCCGACTGTTAAACCATCGTGCCACAAACAACCTGCTAAAAACACTTAGAGTATTTCTCCCAAACAGAAATAAACACGCGCCAATTAGTGTTCTTATTTTTGGAACTGTCGGAGCTGCCAGAGGAGCTGAAAATATAACGGAGCAGACGTGGCCTGACATGGAGGAGGCCTGCAGGCGTCCAGGAGCTGCTCCACATATCAAACCCTGAACACGGTGCTCAGGGATGTTTTACATCCATGAAATGAATCCTCACTCTGGAACAATAGCAGCACTATTATCCTGTTCAGAGAGAGATGAATTCACACATGGACATCTTGATTTATGAAGTGTGAATTAGGAGCTGAGAGTTTGAGACCAAGGTGGGGTTTGGCGGGTGTTGGTGGAGGGGGTTGCATGGCACAAACAGGCGTCTGTGTTGGAGGGGCTGGAGACACGACGACCTCCTGTCATCCCCCACCTCCACCAGCAGCTCCACCAGCAGCTCCACCAGCAGCTCCACGCTCTGACTCTGTTCGCCTGCTCCAAGGAGCCTCTGGTACGGCTGCAGTGTTGCCTCCTGATGATCCGTAGAAATCCAGCCGGATCGCTACACAGGGATCAGTGCCTCGGCCAGAGCAGGGGCCAGTTAAATCCGCCAAATGCCCCCTGCTAAACGCTGCAGACGCCTGTGAGCTGCTGTGTTTCTTTCATGGTTGTCAGGCTTCATTTATGTCATACGACAGGTTGATGGAGTGCTGAGTCATCCATCAAGAGCTCAGGTGTTTACTTTGATTCTAGTAAAATAAAGACTGATCGAAAAGTGCTGAGAGCTTGAATTTGAGCCAACAAGGCTCAGGAAGGCTCGGAAGAAAGACGTTTTCTGTTGGCTTTGGGAGTTCTGGTCCAAACCGGTGTCAGCGGTATAGGTGGACCTAACGGTCCCAGGCCTGACCACTTTTCTTCAAATTAATAAAAATTATACAGCGTCTATACCTATATATAAGTAAACTTTTTCATGAATTTTTCAAAAACAGCTAAACACAAAATGAATAATTAAAAAAAATCTGTTTTTTTTTATCTTTCATGCACATGCCCAAGTTCGTCAAGCATGTCAGGTTTTTGAGCTCAGTGTCGCATACCGGTAGGCTGAGGTAATAAGAGAGGTATTGGAGCCTGAATTATCTGCTGTTTGCATTTATTCTTGTAATGGCACACCAATCGTTTAAACGTGTAAAATGCCTTGTACCGGGACTTGAAGGAGAAACGGTATTGGCGCCTCCAGGCACCTCTTCTTCTTTCCAGCTGGCTTCTCTTCAGGATGCTAGCGGTAACACCGATGCTCATGCCATGGACACATGGTTGGAAGAGTCCATGATAGCCACGACCTAACCCACTTAACTGTCAACTGTAGATGAGCCAGCAGTGAAAATACCACTGCGTGAAAAGTTGGAAGACGATGAGACAAAAAATGCTGGCAATTTTCTTGAACTGTGTAGACTTGACTGCAGGCAGGACAAGGAAACTCCAAAAAGACTGGAGGCAATTCCTTGCAAATATACTCAACCATGAGATCCAAAATGACCTGAAGGAAATTGTTGCACCTTTTGAATTGGACCCTAAGTTGTGTGTTGTTTTTGGTTTTGAGAATAGTTACTTCTACACTGGGAAAATCGACAAGGTTGATGAGTAACACTGCCTCGCTCTGTTGTCCGTAAACATCCGTCAGTCTCCCGAAGAAAACAGAAGCCATCCACACCACTGACGCCGATTAAGCACACATCAGTACAGCAGGTAAAAGCACAAAAAAAGTGTCAAAATCTGAGGAACAAAAATCCCTCTGTTGTTTTGGGGAGTCCAGTAGGTGCACTCCTTGTTGTGCGAGGGAGGTAGCTGATTGTAATCTACACTTTAAAATGAGATTACCAGCACCAGTATTACAGGTTACACTTATTTTGAAGTGCTACTTCTTAGCGTCCTACTTGGGTCAAACAGGACCGGATTGATTCTAAATCTCTATGACAACACCAAGCCGGCTGACAAAGTGTAAAAGAGAGACGATACATCTGTGTTTTTCTCTGCTGAAAACAACTTCTGTGATTGGACAGAAGAGCAGAAGAAAGCTAAACAGGAGAGTGACAGTGCACAAGCTAAAGGCTAAGACATGAGCTAAAGGCTAACACGGGGGCTAAACTGTTTGTGATAATGTTCGTTCCAACCCACTGTCAGCAGTTATTCTGCAGTGGTCCGTTCAAACTTGAGAGTCTATCAATAAAATGAAGAGTGAGGTTACGTTAGCTCTGATTGGTAGATGACTGGCAGGACATAGCTAACCAGGATTTACTGACGTTACACACTACAGAGACATGTCTTAGAGAAGAGCACTTCACTGCCAGCTGCACTAAATTTAAACAGCTACTTAACTACTTAAAAACTGACAGTGTTTACTTTTTTGTGACGTTAGCTTACAGATACCTCGAAGCACCGGGCTGACGATAGCGAGCTAGCGAGATACATACAGCCAGCTACCACTACGCTGGCTTGTTGACACATTTCAAACCGTAGCGCTACGTAACTGTACTGATAAATTCCTTACCTTGGCGTGTTGTATCCAGTAAAAACTTGTTGCCATCTGATCTCCTTTTAATTCTAAAACAAACACACACCTCACTCAAAGTCATTACGACAGTGTGCGTGAGACTCTGGGCCCGAAGGTCCAGTTAAAACAGATCCTCCTCGAAGCATCTTTAAACAGAATGTATCACTTGGCTACAGACATTGTTTAGCACTATTTCTTATGTTTTCGCTGCGTTCTTTGACTTTGTTTTCCACCACTCTGTATCCTCCTTAAATCATTTCTGTCCCATTGTAATTATTTGCATTTAACGCCATATTCAAACATTCTCTAGATAGGAAAACTGTCAGAAAACATTCAGCCTTGTGTTAAACATGCCGGACTAGGGAATGGTTTTAGAAAAGACTGTAGATCGTTGGTCTTTTGATTAACAGTGGTTTATATCGCTGCTCTTACAGCCAAATGGAAAGTTATAGCAGACAGCCCGCTGGTGCCTTAGAGTGCTACTTTTTGGTCAGTACCATGAGGAGTGTGGGTAGGTAGATCCTTTTAATGCACTAAAACATTATAAAAATGCAATCAAGTAAAAAGTAACTAAATCCACTTTGAAGCCATACACATTAACACCCGCTTTTGTTACTATGAGCAGTGATTCATTTTTATTATTGAAGGCCCAGACAAAATTGGTTTGGCCTGCCCAAAACTGAAATCTTGGCGCTGTTCCTGGGTGAAACCAACCAGGGTCTGAACCTACAGGCTGCAGTCAATGTGGGAATGAGGAGGCAAAAAGCTGACTAACTCTAACTTGTGTGAATGTTCAGATTATAAGAGGTGGTCAAAGTGGAAAAAGAACAGACTCTGGCTTTGGACTCGGATCAGAGATTTAGAGCTTGGGGTCTTCGCTTCAGCGACGAATAGGAGTCAGGAGTCGTCTAGCTTGTGTCGCTCGCCTGTCACCTGAATGCCTGGACTCAAACTTCACTCTCACCAGGCTGTTTGCTCTGGTTTTACGACTTTGTTTGGATGCAGAGTTTGAGTCTGTGAAAAGTTTTATGGAGGAATGGAAGGACTCTGCAACCTGTGGGAAAAATGAGCTAAAAAACGTCGCTCATTAAACCACAGATATTTACGAGTTTCTCAGCAACCTGCGGATGGATCTGTAGAGATTTGTACGTGGTACGATCAGAGGAACTTCTGCATCAGCTTCATTTTCAGAGGTCACTGCTTCATCAAAACCTCCAATCCTGTGTTGTTCTTTCTGAGTCTGATTTTTTAAAAATCTAAATATTTCACGTGGAAACTGTCTTTCAATTGATACACCAAATTGGCAGAATTACCCTTTAAATTTCAACACTTAACAGAAATCGCGTGACCTGCAAGAATGCAAATCAGCTGTTTCACTCCCGGTCAGCAGTCAGAAGCAGCAATTAATTCCAATTAAGCTCACAGCAGGAGTGATTATTGTGATTGTGTGGGAATGGAAAGAAAGTGCGAAACAAACTGGCGAGTCGCACACCTCCCCGAGTGCCAGAGTAAACAGACCAGCACCCACTTCATGCCTGTGTGTATTCAGCTTGGCAAAGTGGGCCCAATTAGCACGAGGTGTGAAACGGCAAACTGTGGAGAGATAAAGTGTGAAAGGTGTTTCTGATTGGCTCTTTCACTGTCGTCGATAACCCAAGCTTTGAGCGTCTTTGAGTATGTGTATCTGTTTCTGGATGAAAGCGATCACGGCCTCTGACTCTGCTCTTTCTACCTGAGCGTGCTGTTTCTTGGTTCCTTTGCTGAAGCTCTCTGCCAGTAGAGAAGTCTGCTTTTCTTCACTAAATGAGAAATCAGCAGGGAAGTCCACAGCAACCCACGCTCGCCTCAAAGGAGGAGATTCATTTTAAATACATATCCTTGAGTGTAGGTTTAAACGTCTTCTCAGGGACCAGACCCTGTTTTTTTTTTTTTTTTTTTTAAAAAAAGGTCATTACAGTAGCGGGTTTATTAGCAAACAGAAGCTGTGTTTGCTTAACTCTTGAATTAAAAATACTCCATTCTGCAGGCGTCTGTCTCAAGTATAACCTGTCATTTTAAGGGGGAATATTTCACAATGTGGTAAAACAGTAGGAAGGGATTAGAAGAAACAAAAACAACTCAGCGTTAAATGAGCCTGGCAATCCTGATGACACTTAATGAGAACCATATTTGGAGCTGAGCGGGGCCTCCAGGTTAGAAATGAAATATTCTGACGAGTAAAACATAACTAAACATGTCAGGTTCCCTTTGAACAGAGCTCAAGTGAGCAATGAGGGGAATCCTTTAATAATAAACCGTGATCGTTTTTGACTCAAGTTGGAGTCTAACTGACTTCATAGAAGGAAGCATTGTGAGAGAAACCTTTAACTGCACACCTGAGCGAAGTTTGACTACCCGTTGAAAATATGCTTCTTTGAATTTAGAAGTAGCCATTGCATCAGTCTCTTTGAACCAAAAAAAGTATCTTTACAGGACAGTACACAGGAGTTGCTGATCTACCACTGCCTGTGTTGATTCCCTTTTTCTACAGTAGTAGTGGTGCTATAAGTGAACATGTGCTGGTGCTACCTTTGCTCATTTGTCTCCTAAGTTTTGAAACCTGCCTCGGTTTCTGTCCTCTTCTTGTAGCCAGGCCAATAGAATAGAACTGCAGTCTCCCTGCTCAGATTTTGTCACGTGGTGCTTCATGGGAAATGTACTTTGGGCTTGATAAGAGACTCATGGACTGTATAAAACACAGACGTAGTCTCTCCGACGTCACGCGTCTGTTTCTGAAATGGAAAATGAAGCACATCGGCTATAGCGGCCATATTGGTAGTGGCAAGGGCTTTGCATACAGCTATAGGGCACCTGTCGGTCACGTGACCTGAGCTGTGCCTCTGATTGGGCGAGCTTGCAATTTTGCCTGTACAGTGTGTGCCGATAGTGAAGTTAGCGATTCAGACAGGAGACATTTTTAGACCAGGCTGTAAATATGTTAATTTCTGCTTTGAAAATGACTTTTTTTGTTTGGTGTGTATGTGACTTGTGGTACTTCTGGAGCCAGCCTCAAGCGGACACTGGAGAAAAAGCACTTCTGCATTGTCTCATATCCTTAGACCTGAAGTTGTCGCTTGTACATACCACCAAGAGAAATTGCAAGATGGAGAGGTTAAGAAAGCGCACTGGCAGCTCATAAGAATAAGCTGAAACAGTACCTGTGCCAAAGAAGGCTCACCTCTTATGACCAAAATACACCAGATGGGCCTTTAGTCTGGCTCGGCTCTGCCATGGCTCCAGATCAGATCAGTTTCCATTCAAGACAATGTGTCAATTAGCACTGGATCCATTCGGTGGCAGTCCTCCTGCATCCCTGCTCCATCAGGTCACAGCAGATATCCAACCATCCTTATTTTTCTGGATGCTTGAGGTGTGGTGCACTAATTTAACAAAAAGCAGCTTGAGCAGGACAGGAAGACGTGCACAGAAACCACCTGAAAATGCCCACAGACTTTCAAAATAAAACACAGCATGTCAAAACCAGATTGTATATAGCTTAACCACAACAACAAGTGAACACAATGAGCAGAGCCAGGCCAGGAGTCGACTGGTTGGAGGTTTTACAGCTCCACATGAACAAGGAAGGAACCATGGATGGAGAGGGAAAGCAGAAACTCCTCAGTTTGTGACTCCAGATGTTTGGTGTCCTACAACATGCCAGACTTAACATGAAAGTTTGATAATTGGAGCAGCTTGGAGATAATCAACTCAGTTTTTCTGTTGACAAAAATTATGGGAGTCTGGTGTCTGAAATACATTTACCGTCCAGAAGTGAAACTGGATTTCATCCACTGTGGCTCTCAAAAACAAACCCTGCACTTAACAATCTCACATTCATGGGTTATGAGCAAATTAAGTTTCATTTCTTTTTAACAAAGGCCCCATTTTAAGTACTTTTGTCTTTCAATGACTTCTCGACAGACCAACAACTCCCAGATTCAAACAGGTAGAATCACCTTGTTTTTTCGGGATATGGTTGTTTCTATAGGAAGCATTACTAGCAGAGCTTTAAACGCTGAAAAAGTCATATTGGTGGAAAAAGGGTCCATGTTTGTAGGGATTTTTTCTGTTTCTTTGGAGACACCAAAATGAACAATCTGAGCCAATTGGTGTCAGAAAAACTGAACTTTTCACAGACGTCTGATGACAGGGAGCATTTATCCTGCATCCATCTCAGCCCTTTTCCAAGTGCAGTCCTGGTGTTGATCTTTAGCTGCATAATGCTTTAAAAATCAATATTTTCTTGTGTATTTCATGCCGTTTAAGAGGCTGACAAGAGCGTTATACATGTCTGCATGTGTGTGGAGTTTACTCAGCACCGTCCCACATGTGAATGCTGGATTGAGCCGATCTGTCAGGTGTTTTTTGGGGCTCGATATTTATGATACATGCTGGTCAGATGAAAAATATAAGGGTGACATTTTCCAGACTTTTCACCATCATTTGACCGTAAACTAAATGAGTTGTGTGCTTCGAGCGCTTGTGTGAATTAGCTCATTCAAAATGAAACAGAGATGCATTTATCTAAAGCGGATGGTTTATGGCTGATGTAGCAGCTGGCTAAGTTCTTCCATTAAATTATTTTTTCAGAGAATGATTCTCTGAGCTTGAGTTTAGACAGGTTCACAAATTGTGATACTTTCCATGGCTTGCTGCTTAGTTGAGCGTTGTTTATTTGGGCGCTAATTTGGCCGGCTTTATTGAGAGGCTCGCTGTGGCAGCGTTACAGGCAGAAATATTGTCCCACTTGAGTTGGACACGAGCTGTAAATACGCTGCAAAAAGTGTACTTAACAGGCCGTTTCATTTCATATTCAGGCTCTAAATCTTGCCTTCGCTCAAAGGAGTGAAAGTTTCTGGTAACTGGGTGATAGGAATTAACTTTTTTTCATGAGAAGTGTGCATTTCTTTATCTTTGACACTATCTTAAATGAAAACGACATTTGTGAAGAAATGTGAAGGAACTTAATTCTCCTCAGGTTTGTCGCTGGATGCTTTTGGCTTTCAGTAGCTAGAACATCCCACGGGATCACTCCTGTAGTTTTAACTCATAAATAAGATGTTTTTTCTATTTCTCCAGTTTTTCTTCATGGTGCAGTATTGTGAAGTGACAGTACGAATATTTCTGTATTATTCGACTTTGCATATTTAAGTCCTTAAATACTTTGGGCTTGCTTCTGGTATTTTAACTAAAGTTTGATGGAGTTGAACAACCTGTGGCTGCATATAGCTTTTACAAGCTATACATCACCAAGTGTTGCTCATAAAGGTTTTCCTTTGTTTTGAAAATAACTCTCCTCACAAACCAGGCTCCTTTTTCAGATTCACTTCCTGTTGAAGGGAAAGTTTTTTTCTGCCTCTTTGCTGACCTTAGTGTAAAAATCATTCAGTTTGAACAATCCATATATACAGAGGAGTTGGTTTTCTTCAAGATAAGTGATGATTTTGAACCTCATGAGAGGGTATGTAAAATGTAGAGGTAAGAAGAAGAAGAAGAAGAAGAAGAAGAAGAAGAAGAAGAAGAAGAAGAAGAGTAATTTTTGTCACAAATTGATTATTATGATTGTTTAACACGAAAGAATTCATGTTAAATGTTTTTAATTGTAAAAAGTTGTCCAGTGGAGACTTACTCTGCTGCTTGACCTCCAAGGCTGCTGTCGTTTGTTGAGCTTTAGAGAAATTGAGTGTTTCAGACCAGACTTGCTATTAGTAATTGCGATAAATTCAATTTGCTATAGGCAGCAAACAAAAACATCTTCGGACATGTATTGAGAACCTGACCAGGGATAAAAATGCATAAAATCAGCTGCCAATCAAAAAGTTTTTACTGTTTCTACCTGGCTATTATTATTATTACTTTTACTATTACCATTTCATATTACCATAGGTCACCACTTTGTTTTTTTTAATCACTTTTCAATCTTAGCTTCTATTTACACATTTATTACTTACTTTCAGTCAACAAATCTAAGTTAAGTTAATGTTGTATTTAATTTCTCTTTTAAAACCAGTAGGAATGTTAATTTATAGCTGGTGCATAAACCTCTCACAATCTTATTGTTCTATCTTTTTGTAGCTAGAGTGCTCGTGTATGTGTTTTATTTCATTTCATTTTGTTTTATTTTTGCATTCTTCTACTAACTTTGTCAAGTGCTGCTGTTAAAATAACTATTTTTCAGTTTGGGATCAATAAAGTAACTCTATTCTATTCTATTCTATTCTATTCTATTCTATTCTATTCTATTCTATTCTATTCTATTTATGTCTTACTTTATAAATAATAACAGAGGAGAAACGCTACTGCCTGACATTCCTCCTATCAAAAGGTATTTGTCTTTGGCTTAATCACAAGGACCTTTACTCTCAACACTCTCATAGTCCAGAGGTAAAATCGTGAACTACTTGAAACTTTTGAAAATGAAAGAGAAGCTCCTTGGTTAGAGAGTTCCCTTTAATAGTCACTGTGTCAATTTTTGTCCTGGAGTCTGCTCAAACTCTCCTGTTTTCTCTGGATTCTTTGAGTCTGCAGCTCAAACTGAGGGATTCTCCAGATGAAAAGACTCCAACAATCATTCCAACTGTGAGACTGATTTAAGGAAGTCTGGAAAACCGACAGGGGGCGTCTCCTCACCCCGCAAGCCTCCTCCTCCTCCCCCTTCGCCTCCTCCTCCTCTTCAGCGGGGGAAGAAGGAGGTTTTGGGGATCTCGTCCTAGACAACAAACCCACATTCAATGAGGGGCACACGAGTGACGTCACGCCGCGCGTGGAGGATAAAACGGAGGTCGCGGCTTTCATTCACTCACTGAATCTGTGGAGGAGACACCTGGAGCATCATGCCGAGCTCGCGCGCGCGAACTCCGGGGAGACATCTAAGCTTTGTCACGCACTTTGAACTAAAGAAGAGTGTCCACTGATGCTGAGTGGGGCCCGTTTTTTCATTTCTGTTCGGGATTTTCATCATGGGAAACTTTTAGGGGCCATCCAAGACGTAGGTTTGGATACCTGTCACGCGTAATTACGCACAAGAAAGTGGCCCTCTAACAGCTCCGTGTGCGCACTGATCTCACCTCCGGGCCGTGTCATGGATCAGCCTCAGCAGTGTTTTGCCATGTATTTGCTCGTGCTCTCCCTCGGACTCCTGATGGACAGAGGGATCTGTCAGCACTACTACCTCCTGCGCCCCATCCCGAGTGACAGCCTGCCGCTTGTGGATTTAAAAGAAGACCCGGACCCGGTTTTCGACCCCAAGGAGAGGGACCTTAACGAGACAGAACTCAAAAGCGTACTTGGGGACTTTGACAGCCGCTTTTTGTCCGTTTTGCCCCCCGTGGAAGACAAATTCACCGGGAATGATGAGCTGGAGGACTTTGACATCCAGAAACCCGGTGGAGTACTCCCGAAGGAGATCCGCGCTGTGGATTTCGATGTCCAGCTCGGCAAGAAGCACAAGCCGAGTAAGAAACTAAAGCGACGGCTGCAGCAGTGGCTGTGGGCTTACTCGTTCTGCCCGGTCGTGTACACGTGGACCGA
Organism: Halichoeres trimaculatus; assembly: GCF_033239565.1. Taxonomy (NCBI): domain Eukaryota; kingdom Metazoa; phylum Chordata; class Actinopteri; order Labriformes; family Labridae; genus Halichoeres; species Halichoeres trimaculatus. The sequence continues at coordinate 12,155,933 of NW_027437198.1, read as the reverse complement.
CCTGGGGAACAGGTTCTGGCCGCGGTTCGTGCGCGTGGGCAGCTGCCTCAGCAAGAGGTCGTGTTCTGTGCCGGAGGGGATGGTGTGCAAACCCGCCAACTCGACCCACCTGACGGTGCTCAGATGGAGATGCGTGCAGAGGAAAGGGGGCCTGAAGTGCGCCTGGATACCGGTGCAGTACCCCATCATCACGGACTGTAAATGCTCGTGCTCGAGTTGAAAATAAAGACTGAAAATAAATTATAAGCTCATCATTTTGTGATTCTTTCTCACGTGCACTACCGAGTGTAGGAATGTATTTTCTGTATATGCGGTGCCATGCAGTTCTATATAGCTCCCTGTACAAAGTCAGTATTATTTTGTAACCAGAGTCTACTTTATTTGTGGAGAGTATTGGTTCTATATTTTGTATTTATGGAGATATGGCGCACAGAGCCACATAAGGACTTGCTGTTTATTCCATATTTGGATGAAGCAGATCAACCTCAGAGTGGATTATTGACACTGCCATGTATCTGTGACGTGTTTTATCCTGTAAATTAAGGAAATTTGCTATTTATTCTTTATATTCGTATAATAAAACGACACTGAAACGACTTCAAATGCCTACTCGTCTTCCTTTGGGTCACTTTTACGCGGTCACCTGCCTCGGTGCGCACGGAGTGTCACGCTAACACCATTTTACGCATCACCTACTTTTCACAATCACGCACTTATACACGGCTCCATGGTGTCAGAGTTAATCCTTATCAGCAGTGATGTCATAACACTCAAAGAAAAGAGGATTAAGTGTTTGGAAATGGATATGTATGATTAGAATTTACTATGATTTAATTCCAATCAATTTGGTTATATGATAGCCTCAAATCAGCCAGTGCTATCTTATCTCTGTCAATCTGTCAGTCACATATCAGAGCCATTACATGCTGATAAAGAAAGAGCAGTGACAGAGTGATTGAAGGAATCAGCTGCTAACAGTTCTCACCCTCTCATCTGCTAAACTCCTCCTTGATGTGCAGCTCAGCAGGAGCTGAGGAGAAGAAGAAGAGGAGCTCTCTGCACCTGTAGGATTGTAGACGAAGAGGCTGATGCTCCTCTGGTCTCTGACATTAAATCTGTAAAACTGTCAAAATATTTTGAAGTTAATGAATCAATAATAGGGAAACATCCTGGGAAATGGGAAGAGAAAAGTTGCACTCAGACTGATCAGATGGATGACGTTTTATCTATTCACTCAACTGGAGTAAAAAGTGAGAAAACATCTTTCTCTAAAGCTCTTTCCTCTTGGATTTTGTCATCTTAACGTCAAGTAGTGCCCCTCTCCCTGAAGTAATCTATCTGATTTGTGTCCCCCAGCTCTGTAACACACATCTTCTGGCCTCAAACATCAGTAATTGCTCCTCTTCTTGGCAGTCAGGTACCCTCCTCTCATTTTACTACCACCACATAATCGCTGTTCCCACTGACTCGGACTCTGATGATGCTAATTCATCTCTTAAACTCTTCAACTTCTTCCCTCCACTTTCTGTTTTCCACAGCGGCACAGATACTCTGTTTCAGCTTGTTCCAGCGCTTTTATTGAAGACACATTTAACGTCTGCACTGTCACTTCAAAAAGAAGTCACGGTGCATTATTTTATTAGCATTAGCTGAAAATCTAAAGTGACGTTTTTGCACTTTTGGAAACTTTGGGAGCGTGATCAGGAAAAAATCTTGTGGTTCGAGTAAAGTTGGAGCATTGTGTGTTTGTAAAGATGGAGCCATCGGTGGGTCATGTGCTATTTAAGAAGTAAGAATTAATAGATTTTTTTTTCATAAATTGGCTGCTCTGATCATTAGAGTTTTACGTTGTTTCTTCTCTTCCGCTGCCTAAAGACATCTCCCCCCTCCCCGTGTTCTTCCACAGCCTCAGCCGGGCAGACTGTGGGGCACCAGAAAGCCTGTGTTTTGTTTTAGTTGTGTTTAGTCCGTAATGATGCTCCTTAGCCTCAGAGCCAGCTCTGCACGTACACAAGCTGCAGACAAATCCCTCTTCTTGTCACTGGATAGCAATGTAAGGGTGAAGATCTGCACCATACAGCTTAAACAAACACAGTAAACAGCCTTTGATGAGTGTGTGTGTGTGTGATCCTCGGTGTGTGACACTGATCCTTCTGTCTATTCCATGATACTGTTAGTCCCTTCGCGTTCAGCACCCTGTGATCTGGCTTTGCAGTTGACAAGCTCCACGGATATGCACCTATTTCAGGTTATGTGTGTCACAGCTGAAGCCGCTGTAGGGATTAAAGGCTAGACCGTTAACAGCTGCAACAGGATTCATGCAAAACTTCTACTTCCTGCTCAATTTAGACCTGAATTTATCTATTTCTTAAACCGAAAGTGTCTGCTGAGTTCATTCTGACCAAAATGGGGATTGGGAAAAAACAGTCTTTCTTGTCTTCTTCACGTCCTTTCTGAATAAGGATGCATGCAATCATCTCACATCTCATTTCTGACACACATTACTTCTCATATCTGTGAAACTTCCCCTTCCACTTTCCATCTCTCCTCTGCTGCAGCTCAGGCTGAGTGTTGATGTCGCTCAGATGATTTGTGAGTGGAGTAATATGTGTTGACAGGGTGCTCGGTGCCTGCTAATACCAGCTGCAGACGGAGGATGCTGAGCTGCTAATGCCCGTTGTCACTTTCAGAGCTCCGAACGTCGTCCACAGATCTCTGCGGCCTGAGGTGCCCCGAGCAGGCGCTGTAGTGCTTCCACCCACCGGTGATCCATTAACTTAATGATCTCTTTGGGTTTGGACTCACTTTATTGCTCTCGCGCTCCCTCCCTCTTTTAACCTAATCAACTTTTCCTTTTTTCTCTTTGGAGATACTCTGAGGCCAAACCTTGCTGATTAAATTCTCCTACAGGGTTCAGATATTTCCCTGATCAAAGCAAACTTCTCCTTGTTGGTTTTGCCAACAATATCAAACACGAGTCATTCATTTCATGTTAGAGAAGATAGAATTAGCTTTAATAACTCTGAGCGGCTCATTATAGGCTGGAGGTAACCTCTGCGGCACCTTTATTTTAAATACAGAATCTAATCAAAGTCTTTCTGGAATCAAACTATTTCTTTTATAATGCTCTGTCACAAACCTAAGGGACCTTTATTCCTCAGTGTTTCAGAATGTGTCAGTGTGGACAAACCCTGCTTTAATGACCTGAGTGATTTGTCTGCATACATCTGTCAGTATGCTCAAATATAAAGGGGATGCTTTCATTCAGTGTCCAGATGTCCTCAGGGGAAAGTCTCTGAATAAAGGCAGGTGTTCATGGGGAACAGCTGCTTCTGTTGTTCACACAGCTCTGAGAGGAACCTGTCACTGGAGCCGATAAAAAAATATCCAGTGCCAGTGTTTTTTCGTCTTGTATCGGGGATATTAGCAGGTTTCCATTTTAATGTTAATGAAAGTGAGCCGAGTATTACCCACTGGTTTAAGGACTTTTGTTCTGAAGCTCTTTTTAAACCAGAAGCAGACCAAATTTGAACTTAAGTTACTAAATACCAAGTTGTATTTAGAAGTCAGCAGGTCTAAAACTAAATGTTAATCCATTATGTACAAGCCCTTGGTAAGATGAACCTCAGTGTAACAGGCAGAAACCTGGAGCTGACCCAAACTCATTGGTGTACATTCATCTGCCACATGAAGACATGACAAGGTTTTTTGGGAAAACTTGAAAAGCTGTATTAAAAGTGTTTTCAATCATTAACTAGAAAAGCACTCAGAGAGCACAGACCTCCTCCAAGCACATTGTGATCGTCACCAACACTTTAGTCCTACTTTATTGTTATACTCCCTTTCAGCAGATTGTCTGCTACAATTTGGTGTTAGTTGCAGGTTTGTACGATAATTTGTTACCTGACAGTGTTGAAAATTATGATGACCCAGTACATATTTCATATTCCAGATCTTAGAATCCAGAATATTGCCAGGATCTGGATCGTACTTTTACATCTGTCAGAAATTATGGTGACCTTGTCTTGTATTGTTTTACAAAGCAATTCGACCATTTATGGTGGAGTTATATACACATATGGTGAAAATGGTCCTATCTCACAATGATAAGGAATTCTTGAAATAAATCCTGGACTTCTTTAGCGACTTCAGGGACAGCCAATAGCCACTTTTCTTACTGTGGAGTTGGAATGTTGAGACTAGCAATGTCTTATCCAGCTTTAATGATGTATCAAATAGCAAACTGCCTCATTCTTTCAGGTTTTACCTGACTTTACATGATGTAACTGATTAAAAACACTGTTCATGGTGGGTTATTGAAATATATGGTCTATAAAACATGGATGTAGCCTCTGCGACGTCACCTGTCTGTTCCTGAAACACAGACCACACAGCCACGTGTGCTATAACCCAGGTTGTGAGTTTCTTTTCAAACAGCTACAGGGCACCTGCCAGTCATGCCACATGACCTAAGCTGTGTTACTGATTGGACAATCCAACAGTCCTAATACCTTCTGAACTGCCGAGTCAGAAAAAAAAATCACTCACAGTACAGTGTGTGCTGTTAGTGAAATCAGTGGTTCAGACTTGAGCCTTTTTTGAACCAGACTGTAAAAATGCTTTTTAATGCCATAAAAGTCAGCTTTTATGGCTGGGTGTGTACGTGACTTCCGGTCTTTCTGTAGCCAGACTCAAGTGGATTCTTGATGAACAGCAACTTTTAGTACTTCCACATAGGCTTCACTTCTACTAACCAGATGTTGTGCCTCTTTTACCAAAACAAAACCCCCAACTTGCTTTATTGAAGTTTTGGGTTGTTTCTGGGAAAATGTATAATATGTTTCACTGACGTCACCCGTTTGTTTCTGATAAAGTTTTTGAAGCTCATTATCAACGGTGGCCATTGCGAACTCAACCTACCAAGATCCGAGTTAGCATGAAGTAAAGAGGTGGGCCTTTAGCCTCTTTGCAGACAGCTACAGCATGCCCACCTGTCAGTCAAGTCAGTGTGCTGATATAGAAATGAGATATTCAGACCCAAGCTGTTTTTTTTAACCTGACTGTGTGGATATTTGTTTCTGCTGTAAAGACCAGCTTTTTTGAATGGGTGTGTATGTGGTTTCTGGTGTTTCTGCAGCAAGCCTCAAGTGGACATTCAAGGAACTGCAGTTTTTTAGAACTTCCACATAGACTTCACATTTGTAGAATGGTGTTTGTTGATTGGTCTCAAGTGTTGGAGCCTGTGCTGGCTCCATCTTCTGCTGCTTCGAGTTTCTCCAGAACATCTTCGTTGCAATAACGACTTCTATAAAAGATGGCTCTTAAGATTTGCAGTTTTAAAACCTGCAGCATGTTTCACAATTATATTTACCTCCTCTAAAGCATTGTTAATTTTTCCCTATCGTATGATATTTTGGGCCTCTTAAGTTATTGTTAAATTAAGTTACAGATAATATAAGGAGCTTTAGCCGCAGCCCTGCATGAGCAGTTCGTTGGTGTCCAGTCCCCTGAAAGGCAGACGCGTCCTGTCAAAAGTTTTATTTGTTTGGTAAAGGATGCTGTTTGGCATGCAGCCCAGCTCATTGTGCTCTCCCACTCATCAGATAATTAGGAGGCTTTTGAAATCTTCATTCTGCCGCTGCCGTCCTGGTCACGATGTTCAAACCGGGATGCGTGGCAAGCTTGATGTTGATTTTTTTTCCTGCATTTTTTTGTCTGCTGTAAATTTCTCTGAGCTGGGTTTGATGACTTGTGCGGGGGTGATCCTGCTGTTTGATGTCCAGAGCTCGTTAATCCAAACCTCATCTGGTATGCAAGGTCAGACCCAAAACTTTTGAAGTGCATGGGGCCAGCGCTGCCAAGTCTGGAGGGTGGAGAGGGCAGCGTTCATTTGTGAAAGATCAGGAACTGTGGCAACCCTGGACACATTTCGGCCTCTGTCCATTAACTCCTGCGAGGATGAGGTCTGGTTTGTCAACGGGCCTCAGAGCTAAACGTTTCCTGAGAATCGAATACAAATCTTTCCCTGGGCATGCAGGGTAATTGGAGGAATGTGTGGAACTTTCATGTTTTCCTCGGGGAGGCATTGAAGCAGTTTATAAGATGAAAGCTCCATGATAACACTGAGCATATAAACCAAATATTAGCCGGCATTAACCCTCAGCTTTCATTTGTTTTCTCAGGACTTAGCATGATTGTCTTTTTGATAAAAACTCTGCCATCTCAAGACCTCATAACAACCTTAACACAAGGAATAATAAATGACCTCTCCTCATTGGGTGAAGTTTCGTCTCATAATCGTGCCTGATTTACGAGAGCTTAGATCCCTCTTGCATCTTTGCTTCTAGTTCCTTGGAAACAAGGAGGAATGAGTCGAAACAGTGTGTTTGTTACGTAAAATAAAGCACCAACAGCCCCCACTTTGCACCCGGAGCAGGAATTCAGCGCAATTAACTCTTGAGCGTCGCATGTAAATATGAAGGATTGGGGCTCCACACACAGGGATCCTGGCTCTTTGTTCTTCAGGGGCTTTGGCTGCATGCCACTCTGCCTCAGTTGGCGGCACCTAGCTATAATTTTCTCACAATAGCTGGCGTGTGAGCCGTCCATCATTCCTCTCCCATATCTTCCTGTTTCTCCCCCATCCTCCTCTCCTCTCCACTGGCACCTCAAGCCTGAAACAGAGTCAGGTTTACCTGCTCCGAGTGCATGCCAAGCCTCTCCTATCATTCTCTCATCACAACCAAACAAGCAGCCCTGAGGTTATTTATTAATTCGTTGTCTTCACACTTGGCAGAGCTTTGATCAGAAGTTAAATATCTGAAGAGATGTTTTCTGGAGGGCTGTGATATCTGTGCAGATTGTTTCCAGATCCAGCTCTTGATATTTCTCCTTTCACCTACGACTTTCTGAAACTTAAACAGGGGATTTCTTGTTGATGTTTTTCCTGCTTCCTAAAATATTCAGTTTTCACTCACACAAGCGGCAGTGTGATATTGAAACAGAAGTGACCATCGAGGGGCTGAAACCAGCAGAGATGAAGCTGTTTGATCTGGATTTTGTGACTAATGTTTGGTGTTCATCATGCGAGTTTCATCATCTGTGTTACTGTTCTTGCATCTTAAGTTTCTGGATTTATAACCACAAGATTTCACAAAGACACAGGTATCAGGAGCCTCATGTACAAAGAGTGCGTACAAACAAAAACGTGCTGTACGCTTTTTTCACCACAAAGTTCAGATGTTTCAAGAGTGAAATGACCGTGGAAGTGTGCTGTGCTTCACTCCGACTTCATGGCTGGCGTATGCACGTTTCTACAGCTGTTGACTTTTGTCGACACGTCTAACACATCCACAAGTCTGCGATCACATTAGTGGATATGAAAGCATGGGCACAGTGATGCAAAAACTAGCGTTAAAACAGCGACTATTTTAGCAGATTGAGAGGACACGGTAAGAAGAGAGCACGTGTTCAGGGTCAGAGAGGATTTACTGGACCATGATGACAACTGGCTCATCAGACACTTTAGGTTTCCTGAGGACAATCCAGACTACAAAATGGCATTGTGCAGGATGGGTGGCTTCTTGGTGAGTAAATTTATTTGTATAATTGTCTTAATATAAACCCATTTATGCCCAATTTCTTTCAGAGTTGTAAGCCATATAGTTGTATCAGTTGAGTCCCTCAGAATTATGTTATGAATGTCCATTTTGTACTTTGTTTTTAGGAAAATAGGATTTTTATGATGGGGGTCATAAATCTTGTCACTGGGTCACTTAATAATTATATATAAATAATAATAAGTCATTAATTAATAACAATATAGTCATAGTAAGTTTTTAAAAAAGGTGGTGTGGGGGGTGGGGAGTGGTAGGTGTGGGCACAGAGTGTTTTCACTTGACGTAATCAACTCAAGCTTGACCATGTTGGAGGCACTCTCACAACAGAACAGCATTGAATTTGCAGGTATATAGGAGTATTGTCACACAAAATAGTAAATTGCTGCCATGTTTTTTGCTGCACTAAATGGTCCGACTGTGAAAAAACAGTTCATATGCTTTTGACTACTAAAAGTTATCCCTGATCGGCATGAGGAGTGTAAACAGTTGTCTGAAGAACGGAGAACATTTTGGCTAGCTAAGCTATTCATCGGGATTTCCAAGGCAATAATCTGTCATTAATCTCAACATTTGAGTCGAACATCATTTATTCCATAGACCACCTCTTCCATGAAAAGTATAGTTGTAACATCTTTGTTTTCACACCTTTGGGTAGATGATGATAAGGATGCTAACTCCTTGTATGGGTCACTCCTGCTTTTAAGTGTAATTTTTCAAAATATCTCTCTTATTCTTGCTGGATGAGTCCTTCACAAAGAGTTTTACTGTACTCTGTGCGTTTTTCCTCACCTGTTGGTGGATAAGACATCTTAACATCATATTTTACTGCGCACTTCTACCTCCGTCTATCTACATACATATCTTCGTGTGCCTCCAGTGCAGCCGCACATCCGGGTATTTACCCAAATCGTGACATCAGTGCAAACACTATTGGCTATGGTAAGTACTTGTGTGTCAAGTTGCACCTAATGAGTAAATTAAGAGCAATGTTGCGGGCAGTATTTGCCTTAGTTTTCAACTAGCTGTGTGCCCACCGGCAACTTTTGTTGCCACTTACAGAGATAAGCCTGTTAATTAAAAAAAATTATCCCAGGGTACATTTTTTGGTGGAGGGTCACTCTAGAGAATTGAAGATTAAATAATTATGAATATTTTTTGGGGGGAAAAAATCAAAAGAAATTTATGAAAAATGCCTCCTTCCAGGACAATTTGCATCCACCGTGTCTTCCACCGTAAGGAGCAGGAAACAGATGATGTCATGTGGCAGGAACCACTCTAAAAACTATTTTTATAAACCAAAATCTTTGTCTAAGTTGTCTACTATATAAATAGAAAAAAGTTGCATTAGTAACACTGAGATTTTTTATTGTGAGTAGGAAATTACAGTGATACACTTAGGCAACAATTGTTGCTGGTGGGGCACAATGGGTTCATTCCTGTGCTGCACATTGAGCATGTGCGTCCCCAAATTCTATCCCGTCTTCACAGCATCATTAGTGGTTAAAGTTTGTGACTTTCTGTTTTTTGCTGGTAAAACTAAAGCTCAAGATCTTTCATTTTTTAAGTTATCTCTTGAGCTTTTATGCCTTTAAGAGGACTGTGGATAGAGCAGGAAACAGGGCAAGAGCAGGAAGTGACATGCAAGAAAGTGGCCACAGACAGGATTTAAACCCAGGCTGCCTGCTTCAGGGTGAACCTCAAAGAGCGCCGCTAGGCCGCCTGTGCTCCAGCTCAAGATCTTTCCAATAAGCCCTTGATCTGTGTGCAAAATACTCATGTTAATAACCCTGTGCTTAAAATGTGAAATGTCTTAGGCAGCCTCATCTGCACACATACACTCTCCCACTCACTTCACTTGTGTTTGATACTGATGCTGAAGGACAGCGTGCCAGAAAACACATTTTTGCGTGCCTCAACTTTAGAATGTAGCACCACCAATTAGCCTTTCATATTTTTATTTTTTTTCATATTATTCTTTCTTTAGTTTTCTGATCGTGCAGAGAGGAAAATCTCAGATGCAGGAGTCATTTACATGTGATTTGTGTATTTAATGGGGGTGTGGATAAGGAGGTGTCTGGGATTCCAACATGTGTGCTTGATTCCACGCTGATTGGGATTTACAAAAGAAATGTGCTTGGATTCATGTTTGCGTACAGATTCATACATCTGGATATATTTGTGCGTACAACAGTTTCTGAATTTGAGCATATGCCAAGTTTCTGTCGGAAATTCACGCAAGTCTTTGTTCATGAGGCCTCTGGTGTGTAAATTTATTTCCACCATTGTAGAAGAATACATTCACCTAACTCCTCAGAGGTATGAACTTTACCCTTATGTTTACCTGAATCTGGATCCAGTCTAGGAGATGGGGGGTGTGCTTGGCAGCTTTCCTGGACTAGAGAGGCTCAGCTGGATCGTCCGTCTCACCTGGACGCTCTCCAAGTGTTATTCTAGTAGTTTGAACTGAGTCCTCCGGATGTATATCCTCATTTTTTCAGGGGGCCATTTGCTGGTGCACAACATGATGCTGAAGGAACATCTCAGCTCAGTGTCGCTTGGGACAAAGAAAGAAACAACCTGATCCTGCATCTCCTCTGAGACTTGGAAGGTGGTCATCTTGATGGGACAGCCTGAGACGATCTGAGATTGAAGGTTTTAAAGGTTATCAGGAGCAAGAACCCTGGAGCGTCAGAAAATGAGACGAGCAGAACTTCACGGCTCCATCCTGATGACTGAGCGCCGTCATTAACACGCCTGTGGTTTGCTGCTATAATTGCCTTCTGTCAAGGTGCTGCACAAACATGTCACGTAAATAAATCCCGTGTGTTTTATGGGCAGGACGTAATCCCACATTTCAGTAAAGAGATTACAGCAAATCTGTTCGTCACAATGGAGCATTTCTTCATTGTGTGTTTCTCACTTATTGGAAACCTGATGGACAAGTTCCTCACATCCAACCTGCAGGATTTAACGCTTACAGTGAGGAGATGTGCTGTAGGAGGCGTTTCTGGACTTATTGTTAGTCATGAATCTGTTCCAGGACATAACTCCTCCTCAGACCGCAAATTGGTGTTTTTACATTTGTGTTTGTGTAAGAGTCAAAGCAACAAGACGCAGCACGTTAATTATCGAGAGCGGGGCTCACTGTTTCCCCACACGTGCATACTGAAGATAAGTTAAACCAATCTCTGCTAAGTCGCTGCTCCGGATCAAACACAGAGATAGAAATGGAGTAAAAGATCTGTGAGACCATGATGCACCCTGCTGAGAAGCTCCACAAAATCTCTACTTTTGAAACACCTTTGAGTTTTGTGTCACCCATGCAGCTCTGCAGATCCAACCTCTCAAAGCGTCAGTTGTTTCCTCTGTTCTGTGCACAGAGAGGGATGAAGAACGCTTATAAAATCGAGGAGCACGGGAAGATGGCAGCCCGCAGATTTATCACCCAGCAGACGAGTGGAAAGAAGTGCAGCTCGTCTGGAGAGCCGCTTTCCACTTCACTTTAATTCAGTGTGAAGTGTTCGGGACACACGAGCATGGTTTGGAGGAAGATAAATGGAAAAGGCAGGCTTTTCTCTCCCCACACAGAGCGACACCTCTCTGTATCCTGATCTCTAATGAACGCTCAGTTAGCGGTTGCTGCTGGGGTTAATTTGCTGCGTGTTGATTCAGGATTTCAAGCGTGTCTTAGTTTGGGTTTGAACTCAGATAAATGTCCAGATTTGTTTTCAGATGCTGAAATACTCTCTGTGTTTCCATCCCTGGAATATCACCCACAGCTGTTGCACTCTGCTCATAGAGGAAAAAGTGTGTTTTGGAGGATTTCAGGGGATATCTGCCCCCTAGTGGTGCAGATGTGTGCAGATGTTTCCCACAGCTGCATGTGCAGGCCTGCTTTCAAAAATGATGAATGCAAACAACAAAGAATTGGAGATTTGCTGCATGTGTTGCATCAAAAAAGCTGCATTCACATTTTTTTTTTTTTAGATATGTCCCCTGATGTGTGTTTGAAAACATGCTCCTGTGGCCCAGCAGTGAGAAACCTGCACTAACTGACATGTTTGAGAAATGAAATCACTCAGCCCTTATATCCCGGGGTCATTGGCACGTTAATGGCCGCTTTATTACCATAGCGTGTTAACCTGAAACGCCGCTTGCCGCCTAAGAAGAAGCTGAGGAGCTGTATGAAAATGATTACGGCGCAATTATCTCGGCCACTTTGTTGCGACTCCTCGCTGCCCAGCTGTCTGCTGCCTGCTGCCAAGAAATGGATTAGTTTCAGCGCTCCTCTAATAAGACTGTTAGAGCGACAGCGTGAGCTCAGATAAATGAATGAAAGCTGCAGATGGAGGGACAGAAATAGATTAACGCTGTGTGGAAAACTGGTGGCACCAGGAGGAGATTCTCATTATCTGTGCACCCTCAGAAAGCTGTCAAACGCTCTCAAACAGGACAGGCCAACGTCAAACGGAGAGTGTTTTGTGTCCCCGCAGGGCAGGAGCACAACCCAGGCGGTAATAAAACTCAGGCAGACCATGTTGGTCCTGTAAACGTAATCTGCAAAGTGTTAATTACAACCTGGCGCCTCTGTGAAGCTGGAAGTCAGCTGAGTCGTCAGCGGCGTCCTGATCTCCTTCCCAAACAACATAGCCCGGGCCCTGGCGACAGCCCTGGAAACGAGATTTTCCCTCTGTTGACGCTCCCGTTTGAAAGGGCCGCTTTAAACAAATTAAGAGCCGCTCGGATGCTGTTTGTGTGGAGCCCTTTCTCCCCGGGGGTGGGGGTGGGTGGGGGGTCGCAGCCGGAGATCCTGTGTTGTTTACTGTCATTCATGTGAAGGGCTGACGGTTTGTGTGTTTACCACACACAAGCTTTCACAGATGACACTCAATGAAAACGCTCTTTACATGGCAGTCAGGCCCACACAGCAGCGAGACGCCATGTCTGCAGAGCTGCATCATTAATTAACTCATCCTTTGTCTCAAAGCAGTGGGATGTGTTTGTTCCTGAACATGCACTTTTTCATTTTTAGGGTCTAAATGACTTCAGGGACAAAAGTTATGGAGTCACTTGCTGCAGTTGACAAATGTGCTCTGTTTAAAAGATGTTTTTGTCGCTGAAAGGTTATATTTTGAGGTCAGACTGAGCTTTTAATGAGGTTAAAAGAAAAACAAACTCTGTTATGATGCTATCTCCAAAAACCTCCAATCGTCTTATCCCAAAAAACTCTGAAGCTTCCTGACGGATTGGAGACCATTTTTTGTTTTAGAAAGTTTCAGAAATACTGCAATCAATGATATGGCCCCTGAATGCTGCATTTAAAAACAGGAAACTGTTGAAAACATCAAAAGTTTCTCTTTGATGTGCAACTTTTGTGTTAGTTTCCATTCTTATCTTTCAAAACAGAGTATTTGGTAATGTTGTCCGTATTAACTGCAACTAGACATCTTTAGAATTCAGTGCTTCCATATTTATCACCTATCATACCAATACTCTGTTATATGTCTTGGAAACCATGGGAAATTTTATTATCTGTAACTTGCAGCCATATATTGGCGCTTTAAGAACAAAAAAAAAACGGATAAGAAGGAAACAGTTAAATTTAAACTGCATCCTTGTCTGTTAAATGTGTCAAAACCATCAAAGTTTCAGCCGAGATGATACATAGGAACTGGAATAAAGAATTTCCAAGATTCTCCCTTGGACGTAAGTTTATAATCTATTCATAGAGGCATTCAAAGAAGGCAATTGATGCTTGAAATATTCCCTTTCAGAAATTCATCCGTCCTCTCTTTGCTTGGATTTATCTCAGAACCCTCTTCCCCCATCAGCCCGGCTCTGTGCGTCCCCCAGAGGATGAGGGTTCAGGCAATGAGCCCCTCTCTCAGATTTTGTTATTTTGTTATTGTGTAATGGCCTCTGAAGGTTGAAGGATGGCTCCTCCGCAGGTCTCCCCAAGGAGCAGGCCCACTATCTCGACATTAATCTACCGCTGTGAGACAGACACGCTTGTTTAGCTAGCACAAAGCCCAGTAAGCTGTTGTCTCTGAGAAAAAAAGCTGGCCGTCTCCAGAGCCACTGGAGGCAGCGAGGGCTGGAGCCAGAGTAATGACCTGTGAAATTCACCGATAGACTTGTCCTGTTGCACACAGGTCTGCCGGCACCGGGCCTTGTTCGCGGCCTGCCGCTGATTTATCAGCGCGCCTCTGCTGGTGCCACGGGCTTTGTGGGGTTTTTATGTGGGTCGACCAAACGACCCCAGTTTGGGGAAAATTGATGCAGTGTCACAGCTCCAGATCTGCATAAAGTGAGATGTTGAAACAGGACATTAAACCTGTTACTTATCTGATGAAACCTGTCAAAGGTAACATTTCAGCTTCCCAAATATTTGAGCTCCATTTCCTCCAGTGTATCACAGCAATGGCTTCAAATATTTACACTCCTTTGTCTGTGAAATGGTCAATATTTTCTCCCCTCCTCAATCAGATTAGGATGTGAGGCTGAAAGTAAAGGAGTCAAAGCTTTGAAGGTGGTAAGGAGAGGAGCGGTGTCTTCCCCAGAGCAGATTATACAAAGATCAGAAGGGCAAACTCCCCGCTGGCACCTTCTGTCTGCGAGATACAGTTTGACTTTGTTACCTCGGCTTCACAGCGGAGGGAGAGCCCTCCTTATTCCTGCCCCTCGGGTGCTCGAGAAACTGCTCGCTGTAAGAGAAAACTGTTTAATGTTGAGTACAATCGCTCCTCAGATCCTGTGAAAAAAACAGACCTTATCCTACAAACCCAATCCAAAATAAAATAGTATGCTTGGATTAATGTTAAAAACAGAATTTGATGCCCTGACCACACATTTCGTTGTAAATAAAGACAATAAATCAATTGTTTAATGTTTCCTCATATTGCGTCATCAAGGCTCATAAAAGTTTGGGAAGTGAGAAGACCTGTTTCTGAAGTACTACTTACGTTCTATTTCTACTACTTACGTTCTATTTCTACTACTTACGTTCTATTTCTACTACTTACGTTCTATTTCTACTACTTAAGTTCTATATTTTGTACTTTTGTAATATTTAGTGTTTCTCAGTGCTTTTCTATTCACAACAATTGTACCAAGAGAGTGCAGCTTAAACCGGGGTCAAATTCCTTGTATTCTGGAAATACATGGCGAATGAAGCTGATTCTGATTCTGAAATGTTGTTCCTTTCTTGTCAAGTAAAAGTTTGTTTCCTGATGCACAATTTTTTTTTAGTGGGTGACGACTGCAGGAAGGCCAGTTCAGCACCTGGACTTTTCTACTACAGAGCCTTGCTGTTGTGATCTGTGCAAAATGTGGTTTAGCCTCTCCTCTTTAGAGCGGAGGACACAGCATCCAGGATTTCCAAAAAGAGTCTCAGCTTTGGATCCATCAGACCAGTTTTAACCCACAACATAACTCAAAAAGTAACCGACAGATCTTCATGAAATTTTCAGGAAATGTTCAAAATGGGATATGGAAAAAGTGATTAAATTTTGGAGGTGATCCGGATCACTGTCTGGATCCAGGATTGTCTCAAAGGACTCTTTATCATTGTGAGATAGGGCTGTTTTCACCATACGTGTACATAACTCCATAAATGGTTGGATTGCTTTGCAAAACAACACAAGACAAGGTCACCATAATTTCTGACAAATTTAAAAGTACGCTGCAGATCCTGGCAATATTCTGGATTCCAAGATCTGGAATATGAAACATGAACTGAATCATATTAATTTTCAACACTGCCAGGTAACAAATTATCGTACAAACCTTCAACTAACACCAAATTGTTGCAGACAGTCTGCTGAAAGGGAGTATAACATTAAAGTAGGATCACAATATGCTTGGGGGAGGTCTGCGCTCTCTGAGTGCTTTTTTACAAAGACTTCTACAGATTCCCCAAATTGTTTAATTTTTTTCTGTCGATGATGGAAGCCACTCAGTCTTTTTCCTTTTCTGAAAGTGTTGAACATTTTGCTCATACAGTTTCTCACAGAGAGATGAACTTCCTCCTATCTTTCCCTCTGAAAGACTCAGCCTCTCTAGTGGGTCTTTTTTCATCTCTATTTGTGTTTTGTCTGAAACAAGCAGCAGCCTGAGTCTAAAAACATGCAAAAGTACTAAAATCTGCAGTTCATGGAGTGTCCACTTGAGGCTGGCTCTGGAAGTACCAGAAGCCACATACACACCAAGCCAGAAAAACTTTATTTTACCACAGAAAATAACATGTTTACAGCCTGGTTCGAGAAATGACTTAAGTTAGAATCTCTGATTTCTCTAACAGCACACACTGGACAGGGGCTGATTTTTTTTTTTAGTCTAACTGGGCAGTAGATATTCCGATCACGAGTACACAAAGCCCAGCTGCTCAAAGCTTGCCCCAATCCAATATGGTTCCTGTGGACAATTTGCTTTAAAACTCAGAAACAGACAGGTGACGTCACGTCAATGGTCCAAGTCTACTAAGTCTATGGTCTGAGACCAACATTAGCAGTCACTCATTGTGTTTTTTATTCTTTGTGATTTATTACTTGTTGTCTTTAAGTTTATGTTCTGGTTACTCCATGCACAGAAGCTAGAAGGAAAACATTTTGTCTGGACGTGTACGCTCTAAATTTGATCTCTCTGGAGTCAGCACATGATGTCCTGCTTATCACGGCCTCCAAGTGCAGAGAAAAATTGTAAACATTGTGCTGGAGGTCCAACTTCTCATCTCTGTTATCATTTACAAGTTTACTTTCCTCTTTCTCCAGGTTTACACCCTTTGGTTCATACATTGATTTTTTCCTTCCACGTTGGATCCTCAAACTAATTAATTTGACTCTGTCCTTCCAGAAGATCAGATATCATGACTAATCAATAGCTTTTCTCCCTGCCTGCTTGCCCTTCAGGTGTCCGTAAATCCACAGGAGAGGAGGCGGGGTTCATCTCGTGTCATAAAAGTAACCTCGGAGGGAAAATGTGACAGATGTGGAGGGCCTGTGCCAGCGAGAAAAAGCGAGAGTGGGTCTGTCAGACATGTCGACTCCGGCGTGGTGATGGATGGAGAGTGAGGTAAGACAGATGACATCGTCTGTCTGAGGCCGTGTTGTCATAGTGGAGGATTGCCGCTTGTCTTAACCTCTCAATATCAGAGAGCAAACTAAAGTTTGTTTACACTGCTCCAGTGGAGTGATTTAGAGTGAGGGGGCTCAGGGGACGAGGGTGCAGAAGGTATGCTCACTGAAGGGTCGGATCAGGTTTCCAAACATACCCTTTGAAATCAAATAGGGACCATCCCAGGCGTTTTAAACTCAAGCAGCCCCATTTGGTTTTGGCCAGCAGAGTGAGAGTCCTAGTGTCAGTGTAAGCCTTTAAATACCTGCTTGATAAACCTACATCCAGACATGAATCTGGGTACAGCAGAGCAGAAAGTCCTCTGCTGACAAAAGCTCAGATGAAAACCCTTTGTTAATTTTTTAAGATCTGGATGATCCTCTCTGTGGTTGTTAAAATGTTAAAATGTTAAATATTCTATTTTTTATGACCTCTCTTTAAAATCTTCCACAAGTTTGGGACGAAGCTCTTGTGAAGCAATAAAACTGCCAAAAAATCCTAAAACTTTGCACTTTTATTGTACTCTAAGCTCATGCTCTGGGGATTTTATCTGCCAGCAAAGGTGAGTCAAATCTGTCCTAGTGAAGCTGGTCCCTGCCTCCCATCAGGTTTTATTTGCATCATTTGTATCAGCTGCTTACTTTAAAGGATGCATCACGGAAAAATCTTATTTCTGGCTTTCAAACAAAGCAGGGAGTGAAACAGGAGCTGATTGATTTATGGTGTCTTGTGTTGCTAAAACAATATAACGTCCTGGGGAAAAACAGAAAAACATCCCCGGAGATGAACCCGCTGAATGCTCTTCAAAAACAATGTGGTTGAGTGTGTGTGCGCGCACGCGTGTGTGTGTGTGTGTTTGTGTGTGTGTGTGTGTGTGTGTGTGTGTTATTGTGATAGAAGATGGATAGGAGCCTGGCTTCTTTTGCCAGGAGTCAGGTGTAGGCAATTGGCGCTGAGCAGAGCAGGAAGGGTTTAGGCTACTTTCCAACCCAGGTCTGAAGTCAGCGCTGGGTCTGGTTCGTGTGTGTGTGTGTGTGTGTGTGTGTGTGTGTGTGTGTGTGTGTGTGTGTGTGTGTGTGTGTGTGTGTGTTGGAGTAGGGGGGCAGTGTGGGGCTGGGATTACACTGTCACACTGTTCTTACTGTTTATGCATACCAGGCCACTGTGAGTGCCTCTTTGTCGCGTAAGTGTTTACTTGAATTTATTTTGGGAGAATTCCACATGACCGGGACGGGGATCTCTATAAATTACGGAATCGAGCGCTTTGTGTAATGATAACTTCTGTCAGTTGCTCCGGCTGTGTGACAGTGTTTTTAAGAGTGTGTAAATACAGGGGGTGCTGAGAGGAGGGGTGGGGGGCGTCTGGGTGCTGAAAGGTGCTGCAGACGTTCTTGTTCATTTAGGCTCTTCAGCGGAACAATAACAACACGTTCAAATGAGCTCCTCACACCGCTTTAACACATCTTTAGCACTCAGAGACGGCAGAGGAATGCATAATGACCCTACGTGTGATGACACTCAGAGATTATTGCTCCTAAAAGCTGCAGATATTCAGGTTAATACACGTCTCGTGTCCTTGACCTGATGCCTTTAGGTTCCATGCTTGTGCTGAAACCCTGCAGGTATTTGGTGACTGACCGTGATGTGATGCTGATACTTCCAGAGGATAAAAAACAGATTAAGTAACCATCACTTCCACAGAGTGACAGAGAGAGCAAAAAGGAGGTTGGATGTCCTCTGCAAGTCAATTAACTCAGTAAATGCCTGCAAAAATAATCCACACATGACAAAAACTCCAATGTGTGCTGCATTTTTGTTAAAATGGAGACGTAACAAAAGATATTTTCCTACTGTGCATCTAATGGTTTCTGTAACAGGCTGCAGTGTTAGCTTGGTCACTTAGCAGCAGGCTGCTAAAAATGGAAATCTTATCAAGTGTTTTTGTGTCTTTTTAGACTTAAAATGAGGCTGCCAAGTCCAGAAAAATGTCTTGTTTCAAGTTGTTTAAAGACAAAAATAAGGTCTGAATTGCTTGCAACAAGGAAAACAAAATCTGCCAATGGAACACGAAAAATTTGCTTGAAAGTAGAATAATGACTTAATACACTCAACTCTTCTTTTGCTCCATTGGCAGATTTCTTTTAGAAAATGTCTTTTTAGACTTAATATGAGCCACATTCACCTGGTCAGTAAAGAAAAATGTCTTATTTCAAATTATTTGAATACAAAAGTGAGGCCCTGGATTGCTTGTAACAAGTTAAAAAAATCTGCTGATGGAACAAGTGACTGTTTTTTTATCTGACATTTATAATACATAAAACTTAAAGGATGTTCATCTTAAGAGTGTGAACTAATCACATACATCGGATGCATTAACCTTCAAGTACAACAGCACCATCTAGTGGCAGTTGGGAGAAGTTTTAGGAGTTAGGACAAAATTTGTGCTGTCAGCTGTATTAACATGGAGTTCATATGAGAATCATATGTAGTCTTAAATCTGATGGTGTAAATGTCAGAAACAGACATTTGTCAATAATAAAAGTGTTGATCAAAGGCACACAAAGACATCACAAGCTAACATCTAATAGTATGGTGTGTGGAAATTTATATTGTAAGAGGCATAAGATAAGTGTTATAATCCAATGCTGCTGTTTTCACCATCAAACTGTTTATTACAAATTATCTTGAGGATAATATCAATTACTTTCTCTACGTCCATTCTCTAGTTGATTGATTTTCCTTGGCGACTCACTAAATATGAAAATCTATACCACCTGTTTCTTTTCCCACACTGTTCACTTTACCCAGGAAATCATTAACTGATGTAAAAATACTTATAAATATCATATATCTGAATTCCTCACTGCACCTTTAAGAAGCTGAAACTCCATTCTGCTTTCAGTAGCACACATATCAATTACATTTCTGTACAAAAGGACACCAGAGTCCGACAAAAGGCTGTACCATTTATTAGTCCATCTGACAGGAGGCACAATACAAGGATTAACGGCACTGTCCTACCCTGAAAGGCGCCTGATTTAAAATAAATAGATAGTAAAGAGAAGGAACATTCTCTTCAGGGGGTTAGTAAATCTAAAACAATACTGGAAACAAGGTTATGCCGAGTTACTTTCCCCATCAGTGAAAAAAGCTGATAGAATAAAGTCTTATAAACAAAATAATAACATTCTAGGTGAGTCCAAACAGGTAAATGCTTCTGAAATGTAGCCCAATAATAACTTCCTGTAAAACAAGAAGCCCTTATTTTGTTTTCAATCCTTACTGCGACCTGCTCCTGTATCTTTTCAGGCTCATCGTCTCAGATATTCGTCCTTCACATGTTTAGTCTACCAGCAGGGCCTTTTTCAAAACAATACAGGCGAGGAAATATAGATGGTCCGTCTCGGTGCTTTACTCTAGGGGCTCTCCTTTTATTGAACAACCTGAAATCCTAGCTATCTTTGGGGTAATGCCTTTTGTGTTTAGTCTCTGAGAGGAAGAAAGGCACAGTCTGCAGAGCAGGGTCAGACAGGAGTTCAGTTGAAGTGCTTGGTTGCTGAACTCCTCTCGAGGGAACAGAAAGTAGCGCACATTGTTGTGGTTTCTTTTCCGTTACATCAGATAAAAACCTTTTCTCTGTTTGTTCTCTCTATGGGAGGGCCGGGCCTGCAGCTCCTGGGCCCGTGCACACAGGCGGGGTGGGGCGAAGTCAGACGTCTGCAGCTGCAGCGAGTAACAGCAACTGAACGTTTTGTTTTGATGCACCAACGGACAGTTTGGAGTTTTGTGGTCGGCGCTGAACAGTCAAGCCCTGACCACACCCAGGTAAACAGTGGAATTAAGACTAGCGCTTAACTCTGGAGTCTGAGAATAAAAAATCTGCTGATGAATTATTTTGCCGGTGCTGAGAAAAAAGAAAGTGGAACAGAGCTGCTTTTTGTGGTGATATATCCATGTGCATGATTTTGTAATGAAGTCTTCTTTAAGGGAGTTTTTTATGACACAGAAAAGAATTAGCCGTGTGCAGCTGGAGGTGGTCTCAGGTAACCACTAAAGGAAGGACACAGTGATAGATACCCCTGGAGGGAGAGCTCTTCCTCTCCCAAGAGATATGAGTAAACATATGCAGCAAATGTAGGAAAAAGAGGTAGCTAATTTATCATATAGAACAACAGAACTATACTAAGAATAAAAAACTGCTTTACATCTGCTGTCAAGAGATTGAGAACTAAATGTTTGCTAAGGGCGCTAAACCTGCTCGCGCTACACTTTTCTTTCGACCATTTTGCTGATCACTAAACAGATTAAAATAATGAATAACTTATATTCTCCAGAATCCCAGTGATGAAACAGATTTGACAGCTTTGTCTCTTTGAGATGATGTGTAATGATTCTCCTCTGCTGCTGTTACTTGAGTATAAGCAGACAAATAAATAAATGCTAAAATAACTGGTATTCAGAACTTTTTGCACCCTAAAAACTGAGCCTTCACCAAAACAAGTGGCAGGGTAAATGATCTCGAGATTCCTCGACACATTCCTGAAGGTTTATCTACTCTGCTCTGTTTGCTTCAAAGCACATCTGGTTTGCTCTTTCAGTAGTTACGGATGCTGAAGAAGCCCACGCTGGTGGGCGACTCCTTCACGGTGACCGTTACCAGGTTAGCAGTGACGTCCGTGACGAACACATGTTCAATCAGACTCCTCGTGGGTTTCCAGTCCTGGTTCTGAGCAGCTCCTGTACCAGCATAAGGAGAGTCCTGATCCGACTCTGAGCTGCTCTCGTCCTCTCCCGTGCTCATGTCGTTCATCTTCTTGCCCTCCTTTGGAGCTGATCTCTCCTGCTGGCTCTGGAGCTCTGTTGAAGATTTCTGGATGTTTTTCTCCAGTCGGCCCTGGACTCTCTGGGTCTGGATTTCTGTTGCTTGAACCTTGTCGGCTCCAGGCTGGGGTTTCCTTGCAGGAAGTCTCCCAGGTGTTGCAGGACTCTTTGGGAGAGTATACTCCTGGTTTTGGGAGACGGTGGTCTTCCTTGCTGGGTTTGTTGTGTTTCTAAGGCCTGACCCTGGAGCAGCTCCATTTCCAGGAGCTTTATTGCCCTGTGCCTGTTTGCTCTGAAGGTTGAGAGGCTGGAGTCCAGGACTCTGATTAGACGAGGCGGTCTTAGCTGGTAGGGACGCCATCCCTTTAGTATTGGGTATCCGCTGCATTGTTGACACAGGGGTCTGGGGTTTCTTTTGTCCGTTGGGGGAACTAAGCGTGTGCTGAGTGGTCCCTTGAATTGGGTGCTTGGAAGTATTCAGATTCAAAGCTGCGACCCCTTTTGATTTACTCGCAGCTGCTTTCAAATCCAGACTTGTCCCGGTGTTCACACTGGAGACGGACAGTTTCCCCTCGCTGACGCTCCTGTTCGGGATGGATTTGTTCATGGAGGGTGAGGCGGGTTGGACCGACCTCACAGACACCGCAGAGCTTACTGAGTTTTTAACTGCCCCTCCCTGCGTCACAGAGCTCCTGTTCAGACCACTCACTGCATCCCGAGGCGAGCCCCGATGGAAACCCATGAAGGCAAAGCTCCCTGGGTGAACTGGTTTCTTAATGGTTCCTGGAAGATCCATGTCTTTGGACGTCTTCAGGACTTTGCGAGCTCCTTTGCTCTGTGGGAAATCCTTCATGTCCGGCTTCTTGCTTCGTTTCTTTGGTGGCTCCTGTTTTGCCATGACGATCTGCGCTTTCTTCTGGGGGACAGGGTGAAGGTCTCGTGTTCTTATACTCGGATTTGCTGGTTTCACGTGGGTGTCATCGTCGTCGTCGTCCGATGAGGAGTCGGAGGACGAGCAGGAGGAAGAGGAATCAGAGGAGGATGAGGAACCAGAGGAAGAGCTGCTGGACTTGGGGACTTCCGGCACATTTTCCTAAAATATACAGAAGATATTAGACACCGTGTACTTAGCCTTTTTAAATAAAATAAAAAAATCCTCTTCAAATTCTACTCACTAATATTTTCCGTGGTCGTCCTCTTGGCCTTTTCCCTTTCTTACGCAGCAGAAGCTCCTTTTCTTGCTCTCTGTGTGAATTAAAACAAAAGTCAAAAAATGCTTCATGGGAAATTGAGTCTTCAACAATTTATATTCATCCAAACACTCACTTTTTGTTGAACGCTGCGAGCAGTCTGGGGTCGAGGATGTTTTCTTGGGGCTCCCAGCTGTTGTGCCTGAAATGAAGCAAAGTTTTAAGAGTCAGTAAAAATAGTACCCTCTTGACAAGAGACCTGTGCTAGATTCTGAGCTTTCTTCAACAAAATGAAAGAACAGAACTCCCCCAGTCTGCTGGAAAAGACAATGAAGGAGGCAAGGGGAAAAACTGGAGCGGTTTTGGTGCCACCACAGAAGTAATTGGGGAATTTTTGGGGCGAAGTTTGAGGATTTGGGTGAAACATCACAGAGAGCTTCGCCTCCCACAGCTACGAAATCAGGCTCAGTTTCGAGCTTTGGCAGTTTGGGACAGAAAAACAAAGATTTTTCAGGTTAGGAAATAAATCTGACATTCTTATGAAGTTGTGAAAATAACTTTGGTGTTTAAGTATCAGGTGTGGAAAATAACCCTTCAGTGCCAGAACACCAAAAATGCCTCATTTGGCCTTCAGTTAAAACCAACTCTTACTTAGTCTTTCTTCATTTGGAGTTGAAGCATCTGGTTTGTCTTTTCTGGTGAGGATCATTGTTTTTTAAGGCAGTTAAGTCTCTCCTTGTTGCAAAAAGGGACTAGAAATGGGTTTGCTGTTCTACTTGTGTCTGAACTACATGCGTGTGTGATGGCTTTTCTCCCCATCACTTGTTGGTGAAAAGCCTTTTCTGATCAGCAGCTCCTGGTGAAAAAAAAAAAAATCAACCCCCACCCTTTCCCTGCCCACACACACAACCACCCACACACACACTCTCTCTCTCTCTCACACACACACACACACACACACACACACACACACACACACACACACACACACACACACAAAGGATGTGGGTCTA
This sequence comes from Halichoeres trimaculatus, assembly GCF_033239565.1. Lineage (NCBI taxonomy): Eukaryota > Metazoa > Chordata > Actinopteri > Labriformes > Labridae > Halichoeres > Halichoeres trimaculatus. The sequence goes on along the minus strand of NW_027437198.1, from coordinate 12,132,179 downwards.
ACAGAAAGCCATGGAGCTGGCAGGCAACAGTGTGCATTGATGGTGGATTACAGCAACAATGTGGAGTGAACAGAAAGGGCAAGTGACAAGAAATGGAGGAAGAGTGGAGCCTTAAAGATGAGAAATACATTAAATTAAATCTATTCAGAGTTTGGGGATATACAATGAACTATATATTATATAACAGTGTAATGACTGGAATAATAAACACGCAAACACGCATTTTTAACGCACTGCTTGGCTCGTCGTACACAATAAACTTGTTTAACGTCGTAGACACATTCACATAACCGTTTACATAACCATCGGCAAAATACGCGTTGAGAAGTGAAAAATACAGCCCACATAGCCAATTTTATGTAGCTTTCTCTAAACTTCCCATTTTTAGTGTTATGAACAAAAGAACGCGAATTTGAAACAAATTTCGTGAGCTTTACTTGATCGAAATGGCAAAAGAATCAAACGAAGGTTATATATTTGTATAGTTTGGGTTATTTGATCGGAAAAATCGTTAGCAGTTTCTCGCAAAGCAACAAGCGACACGTTGTTGTTGTTTTCATTGTTTCGGGCAGCACCACTTGTACTTACTTGGATGACCATCCCCTCCACTTCACCAGAAACTCCAACTTCCCCTGAAAGAAAACCAACGAAGAAGAGTTGTACTCAACATTTAACTCCGCTAAAAGTAAGCTAAGAGTTTAAATGTTTCAACAGCTCGCTTACCTTTCTCAGTCGTTTGTTTAAAATGCATTCCGCATCAAAAACCTGCTCTCCTACGGCGCTCAGCTCCTCCATGTCTGCCTTCGCCCCGAATAACGATCCTCTATCAAGAGGCGAGAGGCCATGCCAGCCAACCAGAATCAAGCACGCGCGGGACCGGAAACCCAGCAATGCCTTTCAAAGTAAGAGTCATCCAACTAAAGCCAGGGAAAAGTTTGGACTTCAACTTTGACACGTTCTATCATTTGTTTAGTTGCTTGCTTCCTCCTCCCCCTCCTCCTCCTCCTCCTCCTTCTTCTTCTTCTTTTTTTAAGATATATATTTTTCAAATTTATTTTATAACTAAAATAATGTAGTTGTTACCTTCGCTGATTATGCTGTGTAACACAGCAGTTTGCTTCAGGATTCTTAAAGTGGGTATTATGTTGTTGAATGTTTTCTGAGAATTTCATTTTTTAAATATAATCAAGTAATGCATATCAAGGAAAAGAGGAGTCATCGTTTCATATTAATTAAAACATGAGTAACCATAAAAGAATGGCAATAGTTGTTATTTTTATAACTATTTTTGTTATTATAATATCTATGATAGGAATTATAAAACTTCCCAAAAAGTAGGTGTTATTGAGCCACCCCCTTTCAAGAAGCATTATATTTTGAAAGTCAAGACCGGAAGTTTGAAGCAATGATGTTCTACTTGTTTAGTTTTCACGACGAGAAGCGGGGAACCGTGAGTGGTATGGCGTAAATTTGTCCCTTGGCAGACACCGTCTATTGATTGAGGCATAATATAATTATAAACAGAATAATAACTTTCATCATTGTGTAATTTTCCAATCTATTGCTGTTGTTCAACACGATTGAAATATCCCCAAAATAGATCAGACAGTTTTAAATTATATGTTTCAGGTGTCCTAAGTGGATCAGTTTCTATATTAACTTTATGAACACAGAAAAATAAGGAGACATGTAGACTTAGTGTATTCATTTTAGATTTTAATTACAGCATACAGTTAGGCAGCTAATAACACAACCCTTAATCACTCAAACAATGTAGACAATTCAACAGAGAACTAAAGAAAATAACTGAACTATTGATCTATAATTTTTGTTCTGCAGTTATTTTTGTTTCCTCAAGAAAAATTTACCGACATGGCTTAGCAACATTTTTGGTTAGTGCTGTTCTCATTTTCTTGTCTGCAGTCCTAAACTGGAGAAGAGTTATCGATGAGTGTGGTCGTACCCTAAAATGAAGTAACTTTTGTTTCTTCTTTTTCGTATGGATGTTTAGAGCTCCCCGGCCTGAATCACAGAGAGGAAGAAAAAGGAGAGGGACAAACTCTGTGAATATGCAATAAATAAAAACTTATATAAATATAACAATTATATACAATTAAATCATGTTCTTTTTTACCTTTCATCCCTCTGTTTCTTCTTCAGTAATTTGTAGGACATGAGCACAATAAAAACAACAAGAAGAAATCCAGCCACAGCAGACAGTCCAGTGAAGACATTTTGTGGGTAATTTATAGTTTCACTCGAACCTAAAGAAAGAAATGAACAAATGAACAGAAAAAACATTAAAATGATAATTTCATTTTATGATATAAGACCACAACATATTACAAAACCTTCAGCCAACAATCCTATGTGGAGAAAGTGCATCAACTGACCACCTGAGGGTGCTTTAACAACTTTATCCTATAGTTTACATATGTGCCAATAAAATAAAATCCTCTATTTATGTTGAGCTTGAACTATGAAATAGGGTCTAATTCTTCAACTTTTTTGTGTACTGTTGACAAATACCACAAAAAGAACCATGTGAATTTATCCCGATGGTGAGCATTCAGTGTCGGACCTTTTAACACACTCAAGACATCTAGAGAGAATTTTGTTGAGTTATTTTTTCACACCCGTATCCCCAAAACATGCAGGCTGAGAAAAACTATTGTTAGTTCTCTGCAAAGTTATACTGAGAGCTGTCATCAACAACAAAAACAATGTGAAATTAAAGCTGCAAGCAGCGATGAACGGGCCCTCGCCCTGTGCGCGCCAGTCGGAGCGTGTGCTAGCCGCCGCATGCGCTCGTTCAAGGCTTGCCAAGTGGAGCATGTCCCAGCTGCCGCATGAGCAGCAAAATGTGGCTCAGCCAAAAGCCTTAGGTCAAGGCACGAGGGCTTAGCCCAAAACTTTTGATGCCCGTACCTCAAAGTAGCTGGACAGGCTGCAGATATGAGGCTCCCGGTGGTGCTGTGGTGCATAAATGTTAGTGCAACCAGTGATAGAAATGCACTGAGGCTGTGAAACTGAACCTCTGTGTTAATTTTGGCCCTGATCCAACACTGCACCAGAGAGAAATGAAGATTTTAATGAAGCAGCCAAAATGGTCAACTTTGACTGTCATTTGTGGCCACGCCCATGGACGTAGCAAAAATCCGTTCGGAATATATCATTGTCAGTGTGTGTAGATTACACAAGCCAAGTTTGGAGTGGATCTGATAAAAAACCAAGGAATTGTTGCATTTTGTCTGAGGCGAAAAATCGTCAAAATCCGATGTTTACGGGCAAATTGCGAACTTCCTGTTCGGAATTGACTATGGTCATAATACAATTTTTTGTAGGTCTTGGCATGCTTGTTATGCCTGATAAATTTCAGACCTGTAGCTCAAAGTAGCCGGGGAGGCAAAAAATTTGAGCCCCTGGGTGGCGCTATGGAGCATTAATGTTAACGCAACTAATGATGGAAATGGAATCAGCATCAGACAGTGCACACGTATGTGAATTTTTGTCCTGATCAAACATTTTACAGAAGAGTTATTAAGATTTTCAAAAAGTGGCAAAATGGCCAACTTTGGCGGTCGTTTGTGGCCACGCCCAAAAAAATTATAACAATTCTATTATGATTATTAATCTTCAATGTCTGTAGTATACACATGCAAAGTTTGAAGTTGATCTGAGAAAAATTGTAGGACTAGTTCGTTCAAATATGTACCCTTTGAATGCAATTTTTCCAAATTCAGGCCATTGCCACTAGGGGGCGCTGTACTTTCTGGTTAAAATAACGACATGGCTGTGTCCGGGGTGCAACACTGAACATGTATGTCTATTTTCGTGCAAATTGGACATAGTTGAAAAATTCCGAACTTTGAGGCAATGTCGTAGCGACAGCGAAAAAAATAAAAAAAATTTAATTATGATTATTGATCTTCAGTGCGTGTAGTATACTCAGGCCAAGTTTGGAGTTGAAAAGTCAAAAAACCTAGGACTAGTTCGTTAAAATACCTAGCCCAAAATCGCTAAATTTTGAAGTTTAGGTGCAAATAGCAAAGTTCGTGTTCAGAAATCACGCAAGTCGTAAGAGACTTTTTTTTAGGTCTGGGCATGTTCATTATGACCACCAAGTTTCAGGGCTATAGCTGAAAGTAGTTTGAGGGGCTGCAATTTTTAGGCCCTAGGGGGCGCTATGGAGCGTTCATTTTTGTGCAAGCACTGGAATCACGCGATTTTCGCACATTCACAATTTTGGGTACACGCGCGTTCGCGTTTATTCCAAGTGAAAGGCACGCAATTTGGGGTTGTTTCGGCCCAAACAAATAATAATAATAATCGCAAGGGTTTCAATAGGGCTCTCGCCCAACCTGCGGTTGGCGGGCTCGGGCCCTAATTAAACTTCACAACATTGTATTCCTCTCGACTGTTTACATTGCTGTAATTATTTTCGAGTGAGCCAAACTCCTTCAAGCATTTATTGAATCTTCCTCTCTTACTTATTCCATACTCTTTTTAGATATTTATTGTATTTTTTAACTTCCCCTGCACATTTTCTTTGATCACTTTAGCCTTGAAAATGCACCATGTTAGCACAATCAGGATAAAATCAGAATCAGTTTTATTGCCAAGTACATATGCACACCAAACTAATTTGACTTGGTGTAATGGTGCTAACAATTAGCAGTGCTTCTGTTTACATTTTTGTGACATGTGAGTGCTTTATCTGTGCTTTTTGGCTCTCAAATAGATTGCATGTATGGACTAATTAATAAAAAAGACTCACTGCAGCGTTTACAAAAAATGCCTAATCAACTAAAAATAAAAGTTTTTTTTTTTGTACTGGTGTTGACATCAGACACTTGGATTTAATTCTTCAGCCCTCCTTTCTTGTAACCTTTTCAAACTTTCACCTGATCTGGGTGCATATTGTCCGAAATGATGGATGAATGGCCCAGTAATAGAGGAGCAGGTGCTGAAGTGACACACTTTCTCAGCCTCAGGGAGAGACTCATTAGTCTGTTAGAAACTTACCCGCTCTTGGACTGCTAACCAGCATGTGCTTAGTGACGTTCAGGTGTCCGTCGTTGACCTCAGGTGTGATACCCAGGATGTGACACATGAGGGCGTAGATGTTCACCGTCTCAAAGGGTCCCACCTCCAGATTCTTGCGAAACGCTGGACCCACTGCTCTAAAGAAGGCCTTCATGTCCAGCTCCTGGTTGTCGAAGCCGTGCTCGCCTTTGTGGAACTGAACTGGGAAATACTGCAGGGAGACAAAGAGATGAGAAGCGTGACGGGGTTTGGATTAGTTGGAGGAGAAGATGCCCCCATGTGGCTAACATAGCTCATCATACTGAGAGTAGGCTCCTTTTCTGGTCCTGACAAGCTAAAAACCCTGCCTGACATTGAAATTAAAAGTATGTGTCAAGTGTTGTCAGTAGTTTTAAGAATGTATAAATACAGAGAAGCCAGTTAACAGGACTAAATTAGTTGGGTTCAGCTCCTGGATATTGAACCTTTTCTAAGCCAGTGGCTTTAGAAACGGGAGCCCATCTGCATCAGAGCTCACACCTCACACTCTGCTCCTGTTCAGTCAGCAGAGGGTGGCATAGGCCAAGTAAAAAACATGTCCACACAGAAGAATAGAGGCCTATTTTCTCTTTGTGACTCCTGCCAACCAACAGAAATGGCTCAGTTAGAATTGAAACAGGAGGGAAACAGGTCATATTTTTCTGTGAAGACATATTTTCCCACTAAAATGAGGTTTAGTGTAGATTGAGGTACTGTACTATAGGATGCCTATTTATCTTTAGCTGTTATGAAACACTCTCAAGATGCTTGGACTAAAAGTAACCATAAAGAGCGTGAACATTCATTGAGATAATGCAGTTATGACCAGGGCCTCGACCTATAGACTATAGATAACCCGTCACATCACACCAGGATCCACGGGACAGATTAATTTCCTTGTGTTCAGCGTTTCAAGCCATTTCATGATTGAATTACTTTAGTCTTTGAAATACTGATTTAATGTCTCTCAGCACTGACTGACACATTCACTTGCAAAGTTACCGCACAGTGGAGCGACTGAGCGAGCGTGGAGCCAAGTGAAAATGCTAATTTTGAATTTCCGAGGCATGAATAGCTTCATGAAGCATTTGAGAGCCCTGCATGTCATCAGCCGGGCCTGGATTATCCCGAGGACATGCAAATGCACTTGATTAAAATTGTAATGTACTCAGATTAGAATTTAACTGGCTTAAAGAGTCCAGCTTCACCATTTTAGTGAGCGGAAATACAACTGGTAACTTTTGTATTTTTGTACTCAAGCCTGAAGGACGTTTCTTGAATAAACTAGGCAATGTGTGCACACTTTTCCCACTTATTTCTCTTCTTTCTTAGAAGGTTATTCAATTTCTTTCCAGCCATCCATTAAAGTGGGTCTTAATAGTAGTTGAATAAAATAATAAATGTGGTTAATAAGTATTTGGTGCTCCCCTCAGAGTGCTGTTTTTCGGTGTTCTGCTGCTGCTTCAGAGCTGCTCTCTGCAGCTCGGCATGTTGATGGGGGCACAAATGGCAAGCTGAGGTAACTGTTTACTTTAAAGGGTAAATCAATAGGACTTGCAGTGGGCAGAAAACTGCTGCAGCACATCTCTTTATGGTTTCAAACTTGCCAGTATGTTTTGTTTACAGCCGAATCAAGGTCAGTGACGTCAGGGGAAACATTATGACCTTTGCCTGGTCATTGCTGCACACTCATTAGATGATACTGAACAGTTATCGCTTTGAATGATTATAGATAGGCGTCATAAAACTACAGCTCCTCCTAAAATCTATGGCAATGCTTGATATTTTGTATAATCCTCATCTTTCCATGCCTGGTCCTGATGCTTGGCCACACAAATGGGGCCCCAAACGAAAGACTACAGTCCCTCTTTGTGTTTATTTAAAATCTCCTTTAATGTGAGTTTTGACACCTCCTTAAATGGGCGTAATGTGACACTCTTTGGTTAGGTGTGCTGTAGGGCTGCACGATTATCGCAATCGCAATCGCAATCGCAATGTCAGCACATGCAATTACGTAATCGCAAAAGAGGATATCGCAATCGCAATCGCAATGTCAGCACATGCAATTCAGATTTTTCTCCATGATAACCAAGCAAGTCTGTAGACTCATCATGACACAACTTTTTTTATTAAATCGCAAGCACAATCGCAATTGCAATATTGTCCACCTAATCGCAAATCGCACCTTTTCCCCAAATCGTGCAGCTCTAGTGTGCTGGTAGCTGTTTTGTTATCTATCAACCCACCCCATTGATGACATATCCAGGGTCAGCCCATAAAATGATTGGCAGGATCCGGTCGTTTTTCGCGAAGTGGAGACGCTCCGGCATCTCTTCCTTCTTGTACACATGGAGGTGTGGATGGGCTCCCTTCAAAGCACTATAAACCTTCTCCAGCCTCCCCGGTTTTGGCAACAGCATCCCAGAAGGGCCAAAGTCCACCAGGTGAAAGGACAGGTCCTGAAAAGAGAAGCCTGGGATCTTGGACAGCGTGATCTCTTCCACCAGACCGTTGCGGTACACTGAGGTCATACCGTGGTCGGCTGTGATCAGGATGTTCAGGCGATCACTCAGCCCGTGCCGTTCAGCTGAGTGTCGGATGTATCCAACCGTTCGATCTACTTGCTTTACCATTTCTCGTATCTCTGGGGAGTCAGGACCGTAGCGGTGGCCTGTACCATCTGGCTCACCAAAGTACAGCGATACAAAGTCCAGATCCAGGTCCCTGAACCAGCCCATCACCTTGTCGGAGTTCTCTCTCCACGCTGTCTCGTTCTTGTAGTTGTACAGAAGTGGCTCTACTTCTCTCACTGAAGCAGCATGTCCTTGGTATGTGGAGGCTGTGCCAGGGAAGTGAAGTGAGCCGGCTTTTCGGCCCTGGAAGAGTTGAAAAAAGGACACGGATCAGCATCACATGAATGAGTATGCAACGAGTTCACACTCCTAAACCACCAAACAGGGGACTTTAGGCTTTAAACTAAGACACTTCTCTCTATGAAAGAGAGAGGACGTTAAACCTGAAATTACTAGTGAAAACAATCAATATCCAGTTTGCAAGAACCTTGCAAACTTCACAAGGCAATGCAAGCTATGTTACATCAACATGGTCATGTCGGAGAAGTGTCCAGGTGCTAAAGTGGCCCATCTGCAGTCCAGACTCGTCAACCATGGAAACAAAGATACAACAAAGAAAACCTGAACTGTTCAATCAAGCAAGAACGGGACAATGTTTTGCCTTAAAACTCCAGAAACTGATCCCTCGGCTCTAAAACCTAAACAGTGTTGTCAAAAAAAGAAGTGATGTAACACAACAGCAGTCTCAACTGTCTTGAAACTTTTTTATAGAACACTTTTCAATTCCAGTGTTATATATATTGTTTTATACAACATCTGAGATGTTTTGGAGTTTGTGTACAATTATTTCTTTCAAAACGAAAGCTTTTAGGGTTCCCAAAGTATCATCTTTGAAGTATACGGCCACTAACTAAGCTGCCAGAGTAATCTGAATATGGGGAAGCAGCTGAATAATTTAACTGATGTGTTAATAGGCATGCCAAAGTTTTATTCAGTCATACTTTGGATCAACAAAGAAGGAAACCAAACTGCAGTGGTTAAGTTGTCAGTGGTTTCTTGAATCCACAGCTCTCATGAAGCGGCCTTACAGCAGCTGCCATTTGCATGCAGTTAGCATCCACAGCCTCAAAATAATTTGCAATATAACTGCGGCGATCTGCCTGAAATGATTCAGCCGGCCTTCAGAGGTGTTTCGCCCAGAGAAATGGTTTCTTGTGCTGTAAACAGACAAACAGTCTCTGACAGAGATAAGCTGAAAATGGTGCAGCACAGACCTGTTTCTCCGCTGTGATCCAGATAGGCAGGCTGCCATTGTCCCACCACTCATTCACAAACTGAGTCTGATAGTACGGCTTCGTCTGAGTGGTGGTTGTGTTGAACCACATGTTGTGGATTACCCCGTGGTTTTCAATGTAGCGGCCTATAGAAGAGAATCGCTGTCAGTCTGCTTGCACTCATTATTCAGAGCGTGACACATTCACATTAAAAATTCTATCATCTTAACGGGCTGAGTGGCATGACGCTTTTGGACAAGGTCTTATGACCAACTCCGGAGATTAGAGGAATTTAATTTCAAGGAAGTTAAATTTCTTTTAGCTGGGGCTGATGATTTGAGAGTCAAAATAAGAAAGGAGAGCACAGAATTCTTCCCTCAGTCATCCAAGCATAATTATCTTACTCAGCTATAAAAGCTGTTGGACCCTGGGACATTCAATTACAACTAATTCCTTTTTCCCGTGGCTTTTTTCAATCCTTCCCAAGCTAAACCCAGAGCTGCTTCCTACTCTGCCATGATATGCAGATCCCCCTGCCAACTGGGAGCACTGTTGTAGGAAATGAAACACTTTACCTGTCAAGAGGGTGAAGTGTGAAGGGCTGGTGATAGTGAGGTAAGGAGGTGTGACATACAGAGCTTTGACTCCATCCTGGGCCATTTTGTCCAGGTTTGGCGTGTCCACACCACGGTCGTAATCCCAGCGGAAACCATCGAAGGAGATCAGAAGCACCTTCTGCCTGGTTTGTTTGCTTGCTGGAGCTGCGAGGCTGCACGAGGCCCAGAGGAGGCAGAGACTCACGGTCCACAGCATGGTGACACGGACTCTTCACCGATCCAGCTCTGACACAGGATCCAGCTCTTTGTATCTTTATACCTGAATTCTTCTGAGCAAAGTTTCTCCAACTTATCTTATCTTACAGATTGCATGGACTTTGTGTATGCAGCCTGATGACGTTTATGAGCCGTTTTTACAGCTGCTTGTTGTGTTCACAGTGAATTTCAACCTCCCTGTTTTGCTCTTGAGGACTGGCAGTAAAGCAGATTAATCTCCCCGGGCATCGCGGTTGTTTGTTTCCCTCTAACTCGCTTGTTGATGCTGTCTTTCTGTTTGTCTGCCGGCCCGTCTGTGCGTCACAGTTTCCTGTATATCATTGACAATGGGGGAATGGCACTTTGATGGGTTTCACCTTGAGTTGGGATGGTGCATGATTGATCTGACACTGGGAAAATGAAGAGGAAAATGAGAGCGTATATCTCTCCGTCAGCTTGCAGTGGTCTCTGGGGAAGAAGGGACCCTTAATAGACATATTCATTTTAATAACCCTAATGTGTATTTTAGCCCCAGGATATTCCTAAAAGATCTTTTAAAATCTACATTGATTTCCACCACGGACAAACTATTCAAACTGCACCCTCCTCAGTGTTTCAGCTCAGATCACTCTCAGCTCATCCACACATTATATATCACTTTGGTTGTGATGTAATCTTATCAACGTCCATCAAATTGCGAGACAAGGTAACTCTTCAAATTGGCTCTTTATTGTGTGTGTCCTTGGCAGAGGTTCAAGGGAATCGTCCAATCTTTATGGAGATAAGGGATAACATTCATCAGCTTTCATTTACCTCATTCATATTCATTAGCTTTCCCGTATTAACTCTATACGCTCGTCGTCCAATGTCAGCAAGATTCGGAGGAGTGTGTTCTGGACTGCTGAGACCGCCGTGAGTCTCAGATCTTTGCTATGAGAACTTTATCAAACACACACACTCTGAACTTGAGGGGCGAGCAAACTTTATCTGACCCTCTCACTCACTGCTCAGGAACTCCACAGGGATCCTCTCAGATTCTTGAAGAAGAAAAGTCAGGATTTTGCCTTTAGCACTCTCTGCTGCTGGTACACAACCACTGCAGATTGCCGTCCCCAGACCACAACAGCTTCATCAGGATGGGCCAGAAAACCTACCTGTATAAATCACTGAATAATAACGGGGAATATTCTGTTATGTTGTGGCTGAAAAGGGAAACACAATCTGCAACAGCTCAAGTGAGCATGAATTAGAGAAAAATGCTGCAAATGTGAAGATAATGTTAATTTAAATGTATTCATTCTTTTAAACTATAAATGTGTTGCAGCATTTTCTTTCTAGTTATGATCATTTGGGCCTTTGCAGACCATCTGACTTTTTTTCACGACTTTATTTTTATGATATCATAGCATTATTCTTCTCTTTTGCATGCTACAAATCTAACATTGCCTGTGGTGTGCCACAGAGTACTGTTTCAGGCCCAGTTTTATTCTCCATTGTTGCCACACAGCCAAATAATTCAGCCCCACAAGGTCTTCTTTCATTGCCATGCAGACGACACAGTGATATCTCTTCCTTTGAGACCTGAGGACCCTGGAAGCCGAGCTGCTGTCACAGACTGTCTGAGTGATGTCAGCTTCGGGAAGGCTGAAAATCTTCTTCAGCTGATCCACTCAAAATCAGAAATAATACTGCTCAGTCTGAGGGACCGCGCTCGTTTCACCCAGAGCAGCCTTTGTGCCTCATATGATGAGTGATATTCAGCAGCAGCCTTAACTTTGAATCACTCATTTAACACGGTTTTTCATTATTAATGCAGCATCACAAATGTGAAACTCATGCTCTCACAATCATACCTCGAAAAAGTCGTCCACATCCTCATCTTCTCCAGACTTTCTTTCCCTTTGCAGTAGCTTCCTGTTTTAGATTTAAGATTTAACTGATCAGTTTGAGAGCATGATTGGCTCTGAGCTACATTTCTGAAATGGTGACCCCATGTGAACCAGCTCGCAGCTTCAGGGACTCCTGGTTGGTCCAAAGTCAAGGCTTAAACCTTCAGGTGAACGGGCTCTTTCCATCAGGGCCCCTCGACTTTGGAACAAGCTGCCTGAGGAGATAAGGCTCGAAAGAATCAGATACATCTTTAAAAACTCACTTTTTTTCTCTTTCTCATATCTCTCTGTGCTTCTCCTGGATTACATTTCTTTTTTTTTTTACTCCTCTTCATTTTTAGGTATTTTTGGAACCCATATTAATTTCTATTTGTCGTTTATGTCGATTTTACTTCTTTCATCTCTTTTTCTAACACTTTAATCTCTTAATGCCTCTTTGACCTTAAATTAACCTGACGGCCTTTATGTATTTTATTGCTTTTAGGTTTTTTTTTTTCACTCTTAACTATTTTTTATCACGTATGTCTCACGTCTAGGTTGTTTTTATCTCGTTTTACTGTTTTTATCTCATTTTACTGCTTTTTCTTCCATTTTGCAGAGGGTACCTCACATCTTTTGTACTCTTGGTGTCAGTTCATGTTGTTCAGTTCTTTATTCCCTTGGGTTAGAAGTAGAAGTGGTAGTATTATAGTATTTATGTAATTTCAGTGAGTGTTAAGATTTCCCAGCCTCCTGGGATGCGTCATTCGCATGGATTATATGCCTTTAAAAGATGTTTTTCTCCTCTTCTTGAGGACAGATGTGCCACAGTTTGACTTCTTTTTAATGAAAATCAAAGGAAAATGTCTAAAATTAACATTAACAAGAATAAAATGTAAGAAAAGGGAAAATAACAACTAAAACTTTGGAGCGTTACTGAAACTCCTACACACTGTTTTGATTGTTGAGCTTGCTATAGATGATTATATTTAATACTTGACAAAGTACAAAATGTTTTAGTAAATTACACCTCATTAAGAACATTTGTGGATGGATTATTTTGTGCCAAGATTCTACGTGTGTGAATGGAACACTTTAAGTGAAATGTCAAAGTCAAGTTTATAAAGATGAACCAAAGAAATGTGTGACTGAACTACAACAACAACTTTGCTGTAAGCGCAGTGGTGATAACATCAGCAGAATTGACAAACAAATGAGAGGTGTCCTTACAGAATCAATCATTGTTGGTTTACTGAAGAAAATTAGGCCACAATAAACTGCTTAACACTCGATTTCCTGCAGTAATGTTACATAAAAGATGTTCTGAGACTCTTGACTCAGAATTGCCAGTGAACACAAACAGTTATGTTTTAAAGCACATATAAAAATCTGAACAGCATCTGTATTCTGCTCACTGCTCCAAGCTGAACAGGCGAGCTGCTTCTCTCCCCGCTGTGACGGGAAGTAGACCATCAGGTCCATGCCAGCGTGCACGGATCAATGTGTTTTGAATTGTGAGCAAACAAACTTTTAATGCATGAGCGGCTTATTATCAAGTTACATGGGAGCAGGTCCAGGCGTAAAACCTCAAACTGCATGAGAGCTCTGCTGGAGGTGTGTTACCCTACACGTGTTTGTATGATTTTACAACAGTCTGTCCAACGTAGTTAGACCATCACTCTGGAAAAAATGAGGGTTGTGTTTTTAACAGCTCTGAAAGGAGGCACAATATGAAATATTGATCCAAACTGACGTGCACTTTTTGAGAAATTGCATTCATTTATGAGAGGAGTTTTATTATTCCTCATATTTTTGAGGCAAATTTTTATTACAAATAAATTTGGCCTCTTGTAATAGCATCAGTAATTCAATATCCATACTGTGCAGCAGACCTGTAAGTTTTGAGCCTTCACCTTTTCCATTTTCCATCTTTTTATAATACAACAAGAAAAGCACTCAGAGAGCGCAGACCTCCACCAAACATTGTGATTGTCACGCAACACTTTAGTCCTACTTTAATGTTATACTCCATTTCAGCAGACTGTCTGCTACAACTTGGTGTTAGTTGCAGGTTTGTACGTTAACTTGTTACCTGACAGTGTTGAAAATTATGATGACCCACATTTCATATTCTGGATCTTAGTATCCAGAATATAGCCAGGATCTGGATCGCACTTTAACATCTGTCAGAAATTATGGTGACGTTGTCTTTTATTGTTTTGCAAAGCAATCTGACTATTTATCCTTGAGTTATATACACATATGGTGAAAACAGCCCTATCTCACAATGATCAAGAATCCTTTCAAAAAATCCTGGATCCAAACAGTGATCCAGATCACCTCCAAAATGTAATCACGTCTTCCTTATCCCATTTTGAACATTTCCTGAAAATTTCATTAAGATCAGTTTGTTAGTTTTTGAGTTATGTTGTTCACAGACAAACAAACAGAGGCAGAGGTAAATATGAACAATTAGGATGAATGAAATTAAGAAAAACTGCTCCAAGAGTCAGGCTATAAGTCTTCAAGTCAAGTCTGTCAACCCACGTTTACATTTGTATGCGATGCTGCCCTCTAGTGGCCGTGGTAGTTATTGTAGATAAAGTGGTGGATGTTGAGGGTTCTTGGTTTGTGCCTTCCTCACAGTAGAATGATCACTGCTAATATCCAGGTGAAGGGATCAGGTAGAGCTCCCCTCCCTCCTACATGATATTTCAAGCTTAAACGGTCTCTGAATGATCTGTTTTTTCTGCATCCTTGGATCAAGCCCATATATGAATTCCTCTCCTGTTATGTGCGTTGACGTTGATTTGATAACATTGAGATTAACATTAAGAGTGGGAGGCGGTGGGTTCTGTCCAAACGTCACAGTGACTGTAACGTACCGTATTAAAATGAAAAACAGCAGGAATTTGATGGCACTCATTGCCATCTCGTTATAAGAATGCAGTTGCTTTTCTGCTGCAGGATGTTTTACATTTGTACTCAGTCCAGTTGCTACCCTGCAGGCTATCAGTTTTCTTCCTTAGTTGCTCTTTATCTGCTCACATGACAAGTCTGCAGAGCAAATACTACGTGTTCTTTTGTTTACAAGTTTGTGTCTTTGTATCAGAGACGCTGAAGTTTGCACAACAGCGAATGCCACAAGTAGACTGAACCATGCTTTGTAAAATAAAAATAAAAATCCTTTAGCTACAGTTGGTCACTCAAAAAGCCAAATTTAAATCCCAAAGATCCCTCAAAACTTTTTTTTAATTGAACAGTAATAAAGTCAGTTTCTTCTTGTATTAAAAATGTAAGATATTAAGCGCCATGTTGAGCATTTTTTAAACAGTACATTTTAAAATCTGTTTTCAAAAGCAACAAGTAATTTAAAGGTTGTCATAAGATAGCTTATTAAAGCTAACTCATTGTGGGGACCAGTACCATAAACAAACACCAAATTCAGTAATTAAAGAGGGGGTGTGTGGTTTCCAACATAGATTTAAAGTAACAGTGTGTGAGATCTTCACAAGATTTTCACAAGACTTGCTGAAATATTGAGGTTATCACTAAAGGATATTCTCACTGCATCATGACATATTTGAGGAGTCACCTCAAACAACAAGGGTTGCCCATAGCTTTACAACAGCACTTCAGAGGGCTGACCAATCAGAGGAAAGGGGGTTTGTAAAGCAGGAAGTTAGAGTGTGAAAGAAGATAAAGATAAAGAAAAAAAAAGAGTTTTCTGTGTTGTAAGCAAAGGTAAGATTCTATGGGGGCACAAGAGGGACAGAATAAAGACTAAAAAATGCACAATGCCCCCTCTTTAAAGTGGCGCACAGTCACAGTGCGACATTCAGCATGCTGCTAACAACCACTTTCAACCTGAAATACCTTCTTTAACCCTAGCATGTGTTCATGTGTGCGTCCTGTGTGTAAGACAGAGAGCAGGAGAACGGAGGTGAGAGCATGAGTAAGAGCCTGGAGCAGAGTGGAGGAGGCTCAGGCTTGTGGAGGCAGCAGGGCTGATTTGCGGCTTCATTCCAGCGCGTGGGCCCTTTCAGGCTCTGTTGCCTGTAACAGGTTGACGTGATAAACTCTGCAGCCGAGCCAGTCAGATGTGGCGCGGTGGAGGCGCCCTCCTCCTCCTCCTCCTCATCGCTCCTCTCCCCTTGGCCTGGTGTCTCATTGTGGCGCTGTGGGGCTCCAGTGTTGCTGGCGTTACACTTTCACACGGCAGTAATTGATTTCTTTAATTTGCTTCAAGAGAAACTGTTGTCAGCCAAGCAGGCAGCCATTTTTCAGGGCCACTTTAATTAAATGCCAGGTCTTTAGGTGTGATATGAAATTCGTTTGGCTCCTCTGATCTTCTACTCCACAGACAATTCATTAACATTTTCGTTTTTTGCCTTTATGTTTTACACAAAGCTTCAAAAAGGAGCTCATCAGTGACATTTCGGGTTCCCTGCGCTATATACATTCAATCATTTATTTAAGTGCATTTAAACTAGAGATTAAGTGCAGTGTGGCTGTTTCACTCGAGATAATACAGAGACTGTCGAGCTGCAGTCAGCCGAGGAAGTCAAGAGAATTAAAAAGAGAACCACGAGTTGTCTTTTATTGGAAGCTCTGTTATAAACTGTCACTATTTCAGGTCACTACAGTTTACCTGAAGACAATGAGGTAATAGAACCAGCTGCAGTGAATGTCAGGTAAAGATTCAGGTCCGATTCATCACTCTGCTAAAGGGCTATTCTTGTATTTTTAAATATGGTGCCTGTTTTCTTGCAGATTTTAGTCCACAAAAAATTCACACATGGTCGACTTCTTGTTTGGAAGTTGTGAGTAATCCCAGGTGTAGCTTTTTTTGTTCACTGTGACACACTACACAGTGTAAAACAACACTTTTTTGTGGCGTACAGGTCCCTAAACTTTCTCTCAGCTCTTTTTGATGTGACCAGACTTCATGACAGAAAAATTCAGACCTAATGTGAAGAACACTGGAGTTGCTGGTCTACCCTTATTGCTAATTTGTCAGTATTGTAGTGTGTTTTCTGTTATTTGAAGGGACAGTGTTATGAAACACAAATCAGAAACAAAAATTAAGAGACCAACTGACCTATGGCTTAGCCATGCCCCCCTACACTCACTTGGACAGAGACTGAACTTTTATTGACAGGCACTATGGCAGGTGCATAGACTGTATAAAACATGGACGTAGTCTCCCCAATGTCACCCGTCTGTTTCTGAAACGGTAAATGAAGCACATCAGCTATCGCAGCCATATTGATAGTGGCAAGGGCTTCGCCTACAGCCATAGGGCGCCTGTCGGTCACGTGACCCTCAGCTGTGCCTCTGATTGGGTGAGCTTGCGATCTTAATATCCTCTGAACTGCTGAGTTAGAAAAAAAAATCATCTTCCGTACGGTGTGTGCCGATAGTAAAATTAGCGGCTCAGACAGGAGACGTTTTTTGAACCAGGCTGTAAATAGGTTAATTTCTGCTTTGAAAACAGCTTTTTGGTGTGTTTGTGACTTCAGGTACTTTCAGAGCCAGACTTTAGCGGACACTTGAGAAACAGCAGATTTTAGCACCTCTGCATTGTCTCATATTCTTAGACTGGAGGTTGCTGCTTGGGCAGGTGTCACTGTGGGAAACATTTCACAGGATGCTATTGATAATTTTTGGAGGCAGAAAGATCACATATCATGTAAAAGTCACCAAAGGGGTTTGAAATACACATCAGAGGGATATATTTCTCATTTTGTTGTTGAGAAGGTTGATAAAAGCTTAAATTACAAGCTAAAATTTACAGGTCTCGCTGCAAAGGTGATAAACTGCATTACGTTGTCATCACCATTTCAGACAACACGTTGGAGAATCAGTTGAAAAAAAGTAATGGCTTTTTACGTCTGTACCAAGGAGTGCGTCTCTGTTAGCTAGGTGCTACAGTATATGCATTAGTTATTCAACAAAACATTCCCCAGCCTTTGTTATCTTGGCTAATACAGATAAGGTTAAAGTCCACAGACTTATTTGAATATATATGTGAATATATCCTATGAGTGAGTTGCTGGTCAGCTTTAAACCTCAGATACAATTTCAAGTTCATGTTTTGTGACCTTTCAAAGGTTTGTAATTCAGTAGCACAATTAAAAACAACAACAGTGGTAGACAAGCAATTCTATGGTTTTGCTTGGTGAAAACAATGTTTTAAGTCTGTTGAGTTAAGTCTAAGCATCTGACATAATACCATAACACATCCCTGAGTTCTGAGGAAACCATTTGTTAAGCGCACAGCAACCAAACACAAAACCCTTTATTTCCACCAGACTCCACAAGAAAACTGTCACTTTAGTCTAAAACAGTGAGGGAGTTGCTCATCTGCAATAACCTGGATTGATCAGTTTTTTCTTGTTTAGTGACTTTGCTCACTTTTAACGTGGTATTTAATTGAATTACATCCCTGCAAACATATTTAAAACACCCGTCAGGAGAGTGGTAGACAAGCAATTCCCAACCCAAGCCTTTTTAGGTGATAATGGGCAGAGAATTTAAAATGGATCCACAGATAAGTGCAGTTGTATATATATATTTTTTATTATTTTTTTATTATTATTTATTTTTAATCTTCCTCTTTTATCCAAGGTCAAGTTCTTTTTATCTTTCTGGAGAAGGGTGAGCATGCTTTTATCATGACTAATCTCAATTGTTGTAACACATTTTATTTCGGTGCCAGCTTCTTTAAACCTGAATGTCTTCTGACAAGGTCAGGGTTGAAGTTCAGGGGTGTCAGAGCCTTCTCAGTAGCTCCACTCTGTTTTAAATGACCCATTTATATCCTCCAGTTTTGACTTCTGTCCTGTGTCTGTGTTTTGTTGTTTTTAATTTTCACTGTCTAGCACTCTATTCAGCATTTTTATTTTGTTTTAAATGTGCTTTATGAATAAATTTAGATTGAATTGGAATTCAGTAGCAAAAGAAGAATTTAAATTATTGGACTATACAACACCAATCTACCTCCTCTCTGAAACCTATGAAAAAAAGAAACTAGGTATGAAAACAGTGGAACTGCCCTTTAAACTGTCTTCATACTCTCATTTAGCAGCCTCATCTTGATGCCCTTTCTCACTTTCATTAAGAGAGTCATTAGCCCTATAATCTGATTGGAATTACAGGTTTAGCAGTGTCACGTCCTTTTTACATCTCGCTGTAAAAGCTGCTGGAATCAAACACGGCAGGTGTATCTTTAGTCCAAAGCAGCAGAACCATTTATTTCAGTCATAATAGCAGGGCAGCAGGCACACCTCCCTAATAATATCCTGATGCCTCCCCACTCGCTCTGACTCAGAGATGTTCTGAGCGGCCCCTCTCCACTCATCCTCACAGAGTGGCCTTCCTCTCATGGAGATGAACAGCAGCTGCCTCCTCCTGCCTCCCACCATACGTCAACACATCAGCACCACTCTGCCTGCCTGCTGCTGCCTGCTGCCTTCAAACACCAAAAAAATGAGGCCTCGCTAAACCCCCCCAAAAAATAACCCGCTGCAGCTCACATTACAGTGGTTGATATGTATCGACAGGAAGGTTTCTACCTGAGAATACCTTAGCTACAGCCAGACAGAGCTTGTGAGGGAGGATTTTGTGTCATAGTCCCAGAATTGAGAGGAAAAGGTATGGAAATAAAGCAGAGGTTGGTATGGAGTCAAGAATGAGCACAGTTTATTTCTGTATAGGTGAAAAAGTTGGTCACTGTCAGCCACTATGGTTCACAAAATGAAAGTAAAATTTTTGATGAATTGTTGCAACTTGTTCATTCCCCAGAGGCTACGCCACCCTGCTTTGGCTGTACTTGAATTCTTCTTTTGTGCCACATTAGAGCGCGCACATTTGTTTTCTCAGTGAAATATCTTAATAACTCAGAGCTGATGTAGAGTCATTCATAATTCTTAGAGGATGAATTATAAATTTGGACCTCCAAATAATTTGGTGACAAACGTACTCGCAGAACTAACAGCATTACCAATAGCCTACGTGACATACACTCACTGGCCACGTTATTAGGTACACCTTGCTAGTACCGGGTTGGACCCCCTTTTACCTTCAGAACTGCCTTAATCTTCTGTGGTATAGATTCAACAAAGTACTGGAAACATTCCTCAGAGAGTTTGATAGCATCACACAGTTGCTGCAGATTTGTCAGCTGAAAATCCATGATGAGAATCTCCCGTTCCACCACATCCCAAAGGTGCTCTATTGGATTGAGATCTGGGACTGTGGAGGACATTTGAGTACAGGGAACTCATTGTCATGTTGAAGAAACTAGTCTGAGATGATTCCAGCTTTATGACATGGAGCGTTATCCTGCTGGAAGTAGCCATCAGAAGATGGGTACAGTGTGCTCATAAAGGGATGGACATGGTTAGCAACAATACGCAGGTAGGCTGTGGACTTTAAACCATGCTCAGTTGGTACTAAGGGGCCCAAAGTGAGCCAAGAAAATATCCCCCACACCATTACACCACCAGCAGCAGCCTGAACCATTGATACAAGGCAGGATGGACCCATGCTTTCATGTTGTTGACGCCAAATTCTGACCCTACCATCTGAATGTGGAGCAGAAATCCAGACTCATCAGACCAGGCAACGTTTTTCCAATCTTCTATTGTCCAGTTTTGGTGTTGCTGTGTGAACTGTAGCCTCAGTTTCCTGTTCTTAGCTGACAGGAGGGTCATCCGGTGTGGTCTTCTGCTGCTGTAGCCCATCTGCCTCAAGGTTGGACGTGTTGTGTGTTCAGAGATGCTCTTCTGCAGACCTCGGTTGTAACCAGTGGTAATTTGAGTTACTGTTGCCTTTCTATCAGCTTCAACCAGTCTGTCCATTCTCCTCTGACCTCTGGCATCAACAAGGCATTTTGTCCCACAGAACTGCTGCTCACTGGATATTTTCTCTTTTTGGGGCCATTCTCTGTAAACCCTAGAGATGGTTGTGGGTTAAAATCCCAGTAGATCAGCAATTTCTGAAATGCTCAGACCAGCCCGTCTGGCACCAACAACCATGCCACGTTCAAAGTCACTTAAATCACCTTTCTTCTCCATTCTGATGCTCAGTAAACTGCAGCAGATCGTCATGACCATGTCTACATGCCTAAATGCATTGAGTTGCTGCCATATGATTGGCTGGTTAGAAATGTACGTTAAAGAGCAGTTGGACAGGTGTGCCTAATAAAGTGACCGGTGAGTGTATGTCAAACCATAAGAAAAGTGGAAAACACTGGTTACCTCCTTACAGTGGCACCTGTGAGTGAAAGAGACACTTGAGGCTGATATTGAGCATGTTGCACTCAAAGTTTGATGTGTTGTAGGAGAGAGAAAATGGTCTACCAATGTGAGCAACTTAGACAAATGCTGTGACTCAACAACGGTGTCTGAGCATCTCCACTTGTGAAATGTTCCTCGCTCCGCAGCAGTCAGTGTCGACCAAAAGTGGTCAGAGGAGGGAAAACCAGTGACAGACGACAGGGTCGCGGGCGGTCACGGCTCAATAGTGTGTGTGGGGACTCCAAAAGAAGAGCTACTGGTGCTCAAAATGCTGGAGGAGTGAATGTGTGGGATGTGTAGCCGCAAACCGAGCATACTGACCCCTGTACACCTCTCAAAGTATCTACGATGGGCGACACTGGACCATGGAGCAGTTTTGATACTCAGAAGAAGAAAAAATGACCAAAGAAGAAGAAACATACAGGAAGTAAAACTGGACTTCAGGAATACAACAGAATAAAATAACAGACAGTTCAAGCACAAGGTGTTCAGGGGGATGAGGGCAACGGATTGAAAATAAAACACAAAATGAAACGCACAGCAAGCCCCCCTTCTGACCTGGAGAAAATGCCAAAGGGGGCACACAGGGGGCGCCAAACTCATCACAAACTCAAAGATCCTCACAGGAGTTTTAAAGGATCCACTGCTGATGTCTCCAGGTGGTCCTAATCTCACAGCTTGATGTTTATGTCTCTGCTTCATCTGGAAGAAAACTTAACGACATAACTTTAGGGTCTTTTTGGACACAAGGACATGATCAAGCAGTCTGTTCCCTGACATTTGAATTTTATTGGATATTAATAGACATAAAAACTTTATTTTCAAACATATTTCTTGATTAAAAACCATGAGTGATTTGGCAAAATAAAGATGAACTTGATCAGTTAAATAACTGAATGATCCTGTATGTGTCTTGTATTTATGAAATAGAAGAAAAAAAGACAGCTTTTATTCTTAGCATTATTAAAATTGAATAATCTTGGTACGTAAATGATAGTTTACTCTGACAGGTGGAATTCTGTAGTTATTCAAGCTGCTTTAGCAAAACTAAAATCAAATATCAGAGGACATTACGTCAACATTAAAGAAGTTGTCTGCACAGACGTGTTGGTTTCAGATGGAATAAGGAATAACAGAGCGTGTGATGTCAGGTCTTTCTCCCAGATGCATTTAAAGAAAGGGTTTTCATCTGGAAATGGAGCGGGAGGCATTGTAAATGGGACATTAAAAGGAATCCCACATCAATTTCCCACACCAAATGCTGCATAACAGGAGTCATTTTGACAAAGTAGCCGTGTGATTATTTTTTATTTCCATTTGAAAGCAATTAGCTGAAAGGTCCTTCCCTTGAGTTCTGTGGCAGAATGTGTGGAATGACTCAGGATAATTGCTGTGAAATGAACAGAGTGCCAAGTTGAGAGAAGCACGGAAAACCGCAAGGGTTCCCTCTCCATGGAAACGCCCTCTGCCTTTGTCAGTGCACCAGGAAATTAGGCAGCAAGCGATAACGGGGCTTGAATGAGTAACAAATGCAGGGGGGCGAGTGATATTTACTCCATTTCAAGCCATTACAGAAATTGAGTGTTTCCCCACGACTCACGCTGTGCCTGCTGAGTGCTGGATACAGGAGGAGGAGGGTCATTAAACATGGCAGCCGCCAGCAACGCCAGCTCCAACAACACAGTGTTTTTTCGCGCGCCACCGATGGGCAGGATGGATATAATGAAGCCCGGCGCTGTCAGTGTATGGCACCAACTGATGATGCTGATGCCTGAGAGGAAGACAAGGTGTTAGACGAGAGGCAGAGTTGCTGCTCGTCTCCTGTCTTTGCCAAAAGCTGCCTCCTCAGCTCCGGCCCTAATTGCTGCCTTGCTTGGAGGTGGCGCTCCCTCAGTGTGCCTTTAATGCCTCGCTTAATTACGTCAGCCGGAGAGGAACGCGATAGTTATTGTCATTACTCTCGTTAGTAATTAAGCAGCTATTGACTCCTTCCCTACATTCGGCCTCTTTGATTAGGCCTGAGGTCTGCAGATATGGATTAGATCTCTCACTGCGTTGCAGACGGAGGACGCCACAGCACCGTCTTTTGTTGGCGGGACCTGCACAGAAAAAAGGAAGCGAAGAAGACAGGAAAGAGCTTAACTTGCTACTTACCTGTCCTGTGAGTGAAGCAGACAATCCTGCAGGAGTTGAAACACATTTACCTCTCATGCTACATCATTGTTTGTGACACAGGAGCTGGAGGACACGGAAATCACCCAATGCTGGGGTGTCAAGAATCTGCTGAAAGGATACTTAGGTGGAGGTGCTGTAGATTTGCCTTGGCAGTGATGGAAGAGAGGATAATGTTTTTGCAGGAGAGCCCCGTGAAAGAAGAAAATCAATGCTTGTGATTCAGTTACTTTTCTCAATGTAAAAGTTTCAAATCAAGTAAAGAGACTCTCACAGCGCCGAGTGTGAAAGTTCATTCTTGACCTCGTAAAAATTGCTTCATGAAAAAAAAAGTCATTTCTCTAGTTTCACTTATAGCTTTTGTGGTTGCAAGTTCAATAAGAATGGACCTTGAGTTGGAACTCTTGTAAAACAGTTCTGTCTACAGAAGCTGTGTTTTTCAAGGAGCTTTTTATTCAGCGATCACTTCCAAAGAGTGCTCTGTTAGAGTTACAAGAAAGTCTGTTAAACCCTGCAGTCCATCACCCAAAACTAAGAGGTGAAAAACTAGTTTGTTTGGGAGGAAATTTATCACCAACAAAATGTTTTTACAGCCAGGTTCCCACAGAAAAGAACACTACTTCTACTCTGCAAGTCTAGTCCAGAAGGGACAAAAATCACTGATGTTTCTTTTGCATTACTTCACTGTAAATGAAACATACTTTAAAAATATTAGTGGGCTGAAAGGTGGTGCAGTAGTTGGTGCTGTTGCCTCACAGCAAAAAAGTTCACCAGTTCAGGTCCTGGTTTGTATAAGGTGGGTCTTTCTGTGGGGAGTTTGCATGTTCTCCCTATCCTTGCATGAGTTCTCTTCAGGTACCCCCGCTTACTTGCAAAGTCCAAGAACATGCTTATCAGGTTAATTGGTGATTTTAAATTGCCAGTAGGTGTGAGTGTGCACGCGAAAGGCTGTGTCTGTGGTTCAGCCCTGTGATTGGCTGGAGACCAGTCTGGGGCGAACCCTGCCTCTTTTGGAGGCAAAACTTGTGCTGAAGTGCCTTCCTGGTTGACAAAAATGCACACTGTATGTGCTCACCTTTTTTTTTTTTTTTTTTTTTTGCCCCCACCCTTCAAAAACTCTGTGCACGCCACTGATCAGCAGCGTGCATTGTAGGAAACACTATGCGCTGTAGACCGGCTGCTGCATACTGAGAATTTTTCCAAAGTACTTATAGAATAGAACAGAATAGAAAATACTTTATTTATCTTCGAGGGGAAATTCAGGAGTCACAGCAGAAATTAAGAAAACAAAAGTAAGGAAGTGCAAAAAGGTCCATAAGAAAATAGATGATGACAGTTTGTCCATCATTGTCCAGTTCAGCCAGCCTCCACCTCCACAGGGTCCAGGACTGAGCTTCTTCAGCAGTCTGTTCAGTCTCTGTCTCCGAGATCCTGTCTGCTCACAGCAGGTGAAGCTCTTCCAACATGGCGTTGGTGTCTGATGTTAGCTCCGTTAGCCATGTCTGTGAATAGCATGATGCTACTCTGCCTTCTGGTGTTCCCTCTGTTGCTGGGTTAGCATGGCTAGATCTTCCACCTTATTGGAGATAGATCTTACGTTCCTAATAACGATGGAATTGGTCGATGTTGTCACTTTTTAGCTCACACCTGAGAACCAGCGTGCCGTCCTCACCTCCGTCTCCTCACCTTAAAAATACTAGAAAATACTAGGCCTTGCACTAGTTAGCATTGACATGCTACAGGCTGCTAACAGCTGATTTCACATGTAAACAATGGTCATGGCTACATTTAGGATCTCCAGAAAAACACAGGAGCAAAAGTAGTAAAAATATCATAAATCAGCCAAACAAAGTATTGATCCACTCAAAATACAAAGATTACAAAAAAGAGACGAAAAAATTACAAGAGGCAGTCAAAGAAGAGAGAGCTGCTGCAACAGGCAGCCATTACCAACAAGGCAGCATCTAGCAACATATAAAACATATAACACTACATTTTGACCACATCAGTACATACGGTTAATATGATAGGCAGTTTTAGAGCCCCAAGTGGTAATATCAGGAACAGCAGTTTTTGTATGCTTCATTTTTTAATGCTGGGGAGACAATTTACCCAAATCTGCAGATCCAAAACGTATTTGCTGTAACTTAAATATTGTCTGTGGATGCTTATGCACATAACATTTATCATTACAACAGTATCCATGTTAGAGGAATATATTTTTAAAAACTGGAGAAATTAAACAGAAACATTCTGATAAAGAAGGTGGAGAGTGGGGTCTTAAAGAGACCCAGCCCCATGAATCAGGACTCAGGGTCACATTGTATCCAGGTGTATTTGGTCACACAGAGTCCTGGTTTGCTGTGTCAATATGTATCCCTCAGCTCTGATCACGTACCTGTCCTTATAACCACAGAAGAAAAAGAAATCTGTTTTCACAGGTGAGCCTGAGAGTGTGAAATGTGAAGTGCTGGAGAAAATTGGTGCTCTTTTTGACCACGGCTGCTCGATAATTGGTTGGAGCATCACACAGCTGCCAGTGTCTGTGTTCTTTCTCTGTTCAGGTCCAGCGCATTTTGGATGTGGTCAAATTATCTATGGGTTTATTTCCTGACACGTCTCTTTAAGGCTGCGCTGGAGCTCTGGATTTGTTTGTGTGCTCATAGATGACGACCATGTGGTCTTTAGATGATGCCTGATTTATCAGAAGTGACATAAATTCTGTTGGTTGATGTAAACACAGAAGTCAGCAAAGTGGCAACTTATCACCAAAGATGTCACCAAACTCTAAGACTCTCTGATCGTGCTGGTGCCGTCTTAAAACCTAAGGGAATCCCTTCCTTCAGGGAAGTGGCAGAGAGGGATCAGAATAATAGTCTGAGTACAGAAGAGGGAGTTCAATAATCGTGCTGGAGTGACAAGGACCCAAAAGCAATTCCTGACTGAGCACTAATCCCCCCTTTTTTGGTGGGACGCACAGAGAGTGAGATAAGCCTGGAGGTTAATGCAGAGGCGTCTCCGCTCCGTCCTCGGCGGTGACAGCCCCCTGACAGGCGGACCCCAGCAGCACGCCTTGTTTATGCTAATGCAGGTGGCCCGGGCCAGCTCCCACACTGAGAGCACAGATAGAGACGTCAGAGAGGCGTCAGAGTGGCACTCTCACCCCTTGCAGGGACGCTCAGGATCTCTGAGTTCGCATGTTTGGGATTGGTCGCTGACTTGCTGAAGGGTACCTGGGGTGAGGGAGATGAGTTGGGTGAGGCCTCCCTCCCCCCTCCTTATTTGTAGACGCGTCATCGACTCCTTTACACTTCATTTAAACCCCAAATGAAAAAAGAAGTAGAGAGGTTCAGCTTCTAATGTACCCAGCTCTGAATATATGTGTTTTCATACCAGCTGTTTCTCTATCCTCTTTTATTTTGAAAGGGTTCAACCGTGGCACATTTGTTTATCATGCGCCGCAAATAAACTGAAATCTTATCAAGTATTTTTCTTTTATTATCAGAAGAAAACGTCTTTTTGGACTTAATGTGAGCCACATTCACCTGACTAGTCCAGGAAATGTTACATTTCAAGTTATTTAGAGACTAAAATGAGGTCTGAATTGCTTGAAGTTAAAAAAGAATAAAAAAAATTATTCAATTAAGACATTACTCAAGTCTCAAGACATTTTTTGAGCAAATTTTTCTTGGTCCATTGGCAAACTTTTTTCTTGTTACAAACAACTCAGACCTCATTTTTGTCTCTAAACAACTTGAAACAAGACATTTTTCTGGACTGATGAGTTGAATGTGGCCTCTATCAAGTGTAATTTGACAGTTTTTACTTAAAATAAGACAAAAACTCTCAATAAGCTTTCTGTTTTTTGCAGTGTGCACAGTATCTGAAACCGTATCCAAACCGTCCTCCTCAAAGATCTCACTGCTCCTGCTCAGCTCTGCTCCGAGCACACATGCCATCTCCTGTTCTCTCCTTGTTTATCTGTTTGCTACTCTGAGGTATCATCCTCATCATCCGCCTTGTCTCTCACTGATGAATGGCCGCGCCTCAGTGACCCCCCCCCTCTTGTTTGTGTCAGTGTGATGTAGGGCTGACCCGTGGAGGTGGGAGCAAGGTGGGGACATTGAGACAGATGAAGGGTCAGAAACGTGTGCTGAGGAGCTTCTCCTCTGGGTCTCCTTCACCCCAGCGTGCTCGACCCGCTCCAGCCTTTCATTCTAATCTGATGATAATGATATTTGCTCAGGACGACCTCTGCTTGCACAGTGTAATTACCCACCCAGCTTTCTATGATCTCAGCTATTGGAAATCGATGGGCCATAAGAGGGCCCCATCAGAGCTTATTATTATCACTGCTTGCTTTTCGTTACAGCACGATCAGATTTAATATGTTGTCGACTTTTTTACTGCATGTTTTCCCCCCGTTTTTACGAAGACTTCTGTTTGTGTTGTTAAGTCGGTGTCGGGTTGTTCTTCGAATATGCACTCAGCGGTTTGTAACTTCTTAATTCACCGCGTTGTCTTACCAACAAAGATCGAATTCCAAACATGACGACAAAAGTTTTAATATTCCACTCTGACACACTGAAACAGCTTTTGTTGATCCTGTTTTGAGTGTTTTTGTCCTCTTCGTAGCACTCATGCTTATCCACGTATTTGTGAGTGGATGCCTATTTAAATCAGTTAGGCGAATCTGCTCTGGATGACTCCCTCCATTAGCTACTCATCCAGGGTTAAGTACCCTCTGGAACAGACGGCACCGGCCATCAGGTGACCCTGCCTCTGCAAAGCCGTGATTGAGACACTTCAGTCAAGGCCTTGGCGCCGCAGTGACCTTCCAAAAGCTCCCTGCAAATAGACCTTTCTTGTACCGCCAAGGGTGCGCGTGTGGTCCACTGATCTGGACATTATTGCCACTACTCCAGCCTTTTGAAACCCAAACTTGTTATTTCAAGAGTGAAGCAGTGTCTTTGCGGTGACCTTCGCGCTTGTTATCGCCGGTCCTGTCAAAGAGATAAGAGGATCACAGGTGAGATTTCATCACGGAGGCTAAATGAGGGCAGAGTTAAAACACACCTTTTGGACACGAGACTGAGCCTGGTCATACAATTAAACACTGACATGAGACTTAAAGGTGCTGAAGGCCTGTGCTCTTTATTTATTCTGCCCTGGATCAGTTCAACGTTTGAGTTTAACGTCTGACTCCCACAGCGTCTCAGAGCGGCAATTTCCTTTTATTGACCCCAGTAAAGCGCTAGGCTCTGTAAACGTCAGGGGACTGTCATGTTTTTTATGAGCTAAAGGAACTTAATAACACAGCAATCAGCATTTATTTGGAGGCGGGACTTTGCAGATTTCTACCACTGTAGGTTCTCACAAAGAAATCCAATGCCAAACACGTCGCAGCAGATGATCTGACCTCAGGATAACAGCGGTCACATCTGAGGGTCGTGGAGTCCTGAGGGGGGCACGAGATGGATTTCGATGAAACAAACATTCTGGATACAGACACAAAAAGGATTAAAGCTAAAGCAGAGAGGTCAAAGGACGAGGGAAAGAGGATTGGAGGAGGGCATCGTCGTCACGGTTTGCTGGTGAAAATGTATTTTTAGCCCCGGACAGAAAAGGTGACAAAGGAGGAGAGGTGGAAGTGATCGATATGTTTGTGCAAAAGGCAGAGGACTGCTGAGACACGACGGTGGAAGTCATGAGTGAAGCGGTCCCTTAAGGGGACGGCCGGCTCGGCCAATGTGGAGACACAACAAATGAGGAAGAGGGAGCTGAGAAATGGCTGATGAGCCGAGAAGGGGGCACTGAGCACAAGAGGAGACCAGATGGAAAAAAAGACAACATGCAAAGAAATGTTGGCAGATTTGGTGTCTGAGGCCCTACCCCTCCAACTTGACATGAACCAGTCAGAAAATCCTTGTGCGATGACCTCATCTTTTCAGAAAATAAAGTGGTTTGGAGCCACAAAACACAACAGAGCTTGTAAAGTTTTATAAGTTTTATTCTTTGTCTATTTTCACCTCTTATCACTATAGAAAACCCCAAACAGAAGTGTAGTGTGCATGTGTAGACCTACTTTGAAATGAATTCAACATTGAAATATGCAGGCCTATTTGAGTCATTTCCATATTTATGTAAAATTAATAGAATAAAAAAAGCCCACTTTAGTATATGAAAACAAATCAAACAACAAAAAAACCATAACAGCTGCTCAGCAGCTTTGTAAAATGTAAAATGAAGTAGGATTATCTGTGACTAAACTCTTTTTCAGTCTGCTGTGTGATGTTCTCTATTTTAGAGCCAAGATGCGACTTGGATCTCAGTTTCCAAAAGCAGTTTGGAAAATGACCCCTTTGGTTCTCTTTAATTTGATACTTTCCAGAAATGCTTTGTGCTTATTCTGAAAATGTCTTTTTATTTTACATTTTTTGTTGTTTGCTTATTTCTTTCCAAATAAATGCATACTTCAAATGAGAAATTATTTAAATACTTTTATTTAATTCAATGTCATAAAGGTATCGGACTGAATTCCAAGATAACTGTGCAAAAAAAAGGCCCCTTCTCATGACGTATTCGTATTATTACAGAATACCGAGAACCAAAACCAGGCGAGCCAGAACTTTTATTAGTTGCTATTGAAAACCTTAATTCATTTGCCTTACCAGTTTATTTTTCTTTTCTGGTGCTTTATGCTTCTTGTGGATAGAATTGATCGTTGTTTTTCAGACTGTAATCCTATTTCTTGACTTTTATTGAATCTCTTTTTATCTGCTTTATCTTGTATGTTCTTCATTACTGTTGATTTTTCTACTGCACAGCACTTTGATTATTGAATGCACTTTATGGGTTTTGCCTGATTCCTACTCTTTGGCATTTTGTGGTTTAAGTGCAATTCTTTTTTTACTTGAGTTCAGGTTTTTTCCTGATTTTTGTAATACCTGTATGCTTTATGTGGATCCCAGTGGGAGTTGTTTTACCAGGGTTGGGACGGGACATGATTTTTTTCTGTGGGAGTGGGGTGGGACTGAAGTGAAAATCCACCCCTGTGTCACTCAATAGACTGTAAAAAAAATGGACATCCGCTTGCTCGGCTCG
This sequence comes from Halichoeres trimaculatus, assembly GCF_033239565.1. Lineage (NCBI taxonomy): Eukaryota > Metazoa > Chordata > Actinopteri > Labriformes > Labridae > Halichoeres > Halichoeres trimaculatus. The sequence goes on along the minus strand of NW_027437198.1, from coordinate 12,102,010 downwards.
AGGTGAGGTCTCCACTAAAACTGCTCCCCCTATAGGTTAAAAAATCCATCTTTCCAGCCATTCCAGATGGGCTGTGATCTAACTTTAAAAAATTAATGCTCCTCATAGAAATGTTTCTTACGTCCCATTGTTGTGGTGATTTGGAGATATCATTTGGCTGTCTTGTATTCAAGTCCTCTTTTTTTCTTAAAAAGTTTCGTTTTCATTAGATATACGAGGTTAGAACCAAGGTTTTACGTACATTTAACAATGATTGACAGCTGCCGTTCTCGTGTATTTTTTTCGGGGATTGTAAAATATGTCGTGAGGTAGAGTCAAGAAGTGATTAGCCTCCCGAAAGAAAAAAAGAAAAAAACGTTATTTATGTCACCCAGCTCCACTCAGATTCTCCCAGAATCCCTCATCGTCTCTACTGCACAGACTCTGGCTGCACCACTACTACAATGGTGGCACCTGTGAAGGGGGAATTTGGCTTCAAAACTGTAGAATGATAAATGGCAGAGCCACGCTGTCCACTCCATATACAGTCTATGTGTCACTCTATGTGCTACTTATTATCTTTTTTTTTATTATTATGATTTTCTTTGGAACAGACTGTTTTGATCACTTAACAGACAGATTCAGTGATTTCCACAAAGCATGTAACAGTAAAAAAACGTGTGCTCATTTAAAAGAAGAGTTTTCACCTTTGAAAAATACTTCCAATTTACAACATTTTAAACCACACATCTTTCTCTTAAGGTGACCAAAAGCTTACTTTATCTGAACAGGTGTTTTAAAAAACACTTCTGCCAGCATAATATGAACTGTTTTGAGAATATTTGTATTAAACATTCACAACAAACAACAGAAAGTTACTGTTTACTCAACAGTTTGAGCTGTAAATGACGCCTGTGACATTTAAGATGTAGATTTTTTCCATTCCTGTCGACTGAATTCTTAAGATACTTTACAAATTTAAGATAAGCTTCATACATACCTGTCCATTGCATTTGTGTATTTTTGTGCGTGAGCGCACACACGTATATTTCTCTCGGCTGTGTCTGGTTAAATGATTTCTTGAAGGGCTATAGAGCGACCATTTCATTTTGGCACCTAATAACAGTCAGGTCACAGTGTGCCCCGGCTGATCCTCTTTGATATGGTCCGTGCACTTGCCCAAGCCCTCTTTCACAGGTGCCAATCATTATAATCAAGCTCTCCAACCCCCCAACTCTATCCTCCAGCCCCAACCCCATCTCCAGCCCAGCCCCTGAGGGCACGTCGTGGCTCCACAACAGTCGTGTCGAGGAAGAGGAGAGTTTAATCTGCCCCCTGTTCTGGAGTTCAGGCCATATTCTTTGACCCTCACTGAAACCAGATGGCAGTGTTATTCCTCACCAAAGATTTCTTAAGATTAAGAGTCTTCAGTGGAAATCTGAGGCACATTTTTGCCAATCAAGCCTGTCACGTGACGGAGCATCATGACAGCAGAAGCTAATGATTTTAGAAGTCAGCGCTTTCCGCACTCATGAACCTTGGACACATTCTCCAGCTGGTGCCAGAATTCAAACAGGTCACCTGGGAAAGGTTCCCCATTTCGAAAAAGAGCAAAGGTCAAAAGTGAGCGCGGTTTCCAGATTATATTTAGAGATTGGCTGGCTCTGACACTGCCCTTTTCTGAGATGAATTACTAACTTTATTGCTCTCCCACACAGACTGGTCAGTGTTAAACCAATGACAGCACGACAGGAATCAAATTGAACTCCAGATCAAATCAGGGCAAACAGGCGCCAAAGGCAGCTTCACCTTTAATGAAAACCTGTAGGCCAGCTGATTGCTCCTGTTTGTCACGTTTTTGATGCTGTTTCATTTCTGAAAATCTGGTGAAAAACTGGTGAGATTGCTTAATCTAGCTTGTTGGTGGTGGTGAAGTCAGAGCATCTGGACTGTTTTGCCGTCAGATTATTGTTTCTTCTTGTTGGCACCAGCAGATCAAAGTGTAATCTTTGATTTATCAAAAATGGTCCCTACTCCAAAGAGTATACACCATGACGCCCATCACTGCTCATACCTAAACCTACCGGAAATAACCCACTTTACAGAATAGTGTGTAGAATCAAAAGCCAGTGTGCTGGTATATGAGGCAAAGGGAAAACTTTGAGAACTGAAACGTTTGTCTTATCTTCACTAAAAATGGTCTTATCAGACTTAATGTGAGACATATTCATTGGACAAATCAAGAAAACTGTCTTATTTCATAACATTAAAAGACAAAAATGATGCAGAAATAAAATAAAAAATCTGCAAACAAGGTAAAAAAGTTTCTTGTCAAACTTCTTGAAACAAGAATAATGTCAGCTGCAGCATTTTTGTGTTTATCTCTTGCTGCCAAAAAAACACCCACATTTCAAACTTAATATAAGTGACACTATGCAAGGAGGCGGGGCTACAAAGTGCAGAGAGAGGCTCAACAATCAGAATTAGGTTTTATTGCCAAGTAAATCTGCACATTCAAGCAATTTGACTTAGTTTACTAGTGCTAACAGTTAACAAGGGGATAACCTGAGATTAGCAACTTCTTAAGTAATACAGAATCAAAAGCTACACTCTGTGAAATAGAATATAGAAAAAGTTAAGTTATAAACAATTGAAATAGAAAATTAAATAATGTGTAAAATGATAATAATACCAATAATGACAAGTGAGGAACCAGAGAATAATCCTGTGAGCAGGTGAACCTGATAGTCCTCAGTCAAAAGCCGTGCTAGCATGCAGACAAAAGCCCCGTTTCTACCAAGCAGTCTGGTTTAGATCAGCACGGTTTGGTATGGCTTGGCTCGGTTAAGCTTGGTCCTGTTTGTGTTTCCACAGCCAATGTTGCCCCCTTGTGGTAGGCGGTGTGTAAGCCAGATGCCGACAGCTGCATCAGTAACGTAATAGTGTAACACCATAGCAGCGCGACACAGTGAACCTCGCTAATAAAACCAGCAAAGAAGAAAAATGTGACACAGTAAACAAAGAGCAACAATGGGAAGACACTAGTGCTGCACGATTTGGGGAAAAGGTGCGATTAGTGATTAGGTGGACAATATTGCGATTGCTATTGTGCTTGCGATTTAATAAAAAAAGTTGTGTCATGAGTCTACAGACTTGCTTGGTTAACATATGAGAAAAATCGAGAAAAAAGTAGAGATGGATTACTGAGGATTTTAATTGTGTAATAATTCTCCAAATACCCAAACTTACTGTATACAAACGACAATGTACAGCACAACAGTACTGTTTTGTTTGTATTCAAAATAGCACATTTATGCCACTTTTGCTTTGCATGTTTTGAAAATTACATCTTTTGCTGTGTCATTCAACCGGTAACCAAAATAACACCAAATAACAGAGGTAGAGTTTCTTTTCGCCTTGAGCGCCTCACTTACTTCTTTGTGCTCCATCTTGTCTGTTTAAACTGCTGTACCAGGGGGGCAGGTAGTCACATGACCAGTTGAAACAGTGACTGATTAGTCATCTCACGCTCGCTCTCTTACTCAGTCAGTCACACACACACACACACACACACACACACACACACACACACACACACACACACACACACACACACACACACACACACAGACACACACGCACACACATCACTCACACAAACACACTCATTTGTTTTACACTTTTTAAAAAAAATAATTGCACAATCGCACCTCTTTTGCGATTACGTAATTGCATGTGCCAACATTGCGATTGCGATTGCGATAATCGTGCAGCACTAGAAGACATCCAGCGATTTTTTTCTCTTTGTGATCGGCATATGGCTCTTTGATGCAAAGAACAATCAAGCTTTGTTTCAAAGAAGACTGTGTGCCACCAGGAGAAATGCAGCCGTGTCGCACGTTAAGTGACGATTCTTTTGACCAATCAGTGGTCTGCAGTGTTGTAGCTCCACCTTCTGAGAACAGATTGGTTTGGTCTGGCACCCCTACGGAAGGGTGCCAAAAAGTGGGACGGTTTGTCTTGGTTAATTGGGGGTCTGTCCCGGGATTAGTCAGTGGAAACACCGTAAATTGTGCCGAGACAAACCGAACTGAACCGCTTGATGGAAACAGGGCTAAAGGTACTTTGGGATCCTTCTGTCTAACTTGACCTCAAACCCTCCGCAGCTGAAACAACATGTTTCTGCTCTTCATCTTTTTCTCATATGGGAATCTTTCCTCAAGCTAACGTGTTCTTGTGAATGTATGTGTGTATGTGTGTGACACACGCTCTAACTACAAATATTGACTTTAAAGTCAAAATAAAGAAGCAGTGTCTCCTTTCCTGTTTGGTGTGGAGAACTTAACAACATTTTAAAAGGTCAGAATCTACAGAAGTGGCTGATTTTGTTTGTCACTGTGAGGAGCAGCAGCTTCTGGAGCTACAGAGGGCTGAAGTATACATGTCTCACCTTTATCCACGTTACTTCTCTGGGATCCTCTTCACTCTGCTGCATATTGAGTCGAGGCAGCTGTGGTCGCAGCGTCACCTCAACCTGTGTTTTAGCCCTAATCTGTAATTGCATCCAGCAAAGAAGGAACAGCCTCTGTGACATGACCGGCCATGGAGCACGAGGCCCGAACAGCCGCGCAAAGTCAGAGAGTGATGGAGAGATTGAGGAGGAACAGCAAACACAGATAAAAATGAATGAAAAAAAGGGGGAAAGCAAATGGATTGACTTTGGTAAGAGGTCACTTTTGAAAGTCCTCCCAAGTGATTGTTCGAAAGTACCATTTTTTCTCAGTTCAGGACACCCCAGAGATGTGAAGTGTAAGGTTATAGTATGGCCCAGTGCTCTATATTAATGGTGACTTTGGCTCACCTAATACGGATTCTCAGGGTTATAGCCCCCGGGTGCCTGCTGAGCAGAATGTGAATGCAAAAAGAGCCAATCCCTCTCCCCATCCCCTCTGTGGTCACCAGGGCCCCACCAGCCCCCGCTCAAGGTTACAGCCTGTACCGCCTGGCAGCTATGAAGCCATCACTGCTGATTTTAAATGATACCCTGGACTAGCCACCACTTAATGTGTTCCGTCTCCCTTTTACTTTTTCTTTAAACTCTTGATTATCCCCTTTTCAGCGCGATATTGTAATGCATGATCAGAGGAGAGGCTGAGCGGGGAAGACGCGTTTCTCCTTGAGTCGGTCGCTGGAGTTCCTGCTGGGAGAGAAAAAGGGGAGGTTATGATCAAGGGCCTGCCGCTTAAGCCCTGAGCTTCACACAGGATTTCTTTTTGTGCATTTTAGTGTTTCAATGTAGAACAAGCCGGGGTGTAAATAATTTGTGGGGCTGAACTTCAGCCTCTGGGAGTCTCAGATGCCATGTGACCACATTCTTAAGGAGCATGTGAATGCGGTGTTTGGTGGTTTCAAAAGCACACAGACACAAGGCAGAAATGTAAAAAAATAGATTTAACTCCCTGAAACTCCCTTTGGAGATATTTACATGTGAAATGTGTCTTTTGTGTTATATTTTAGTTGCAAAAAAATCATTCCCGGACCTGAATCAGCCATACTGCCTCTCCATTTTCCAACACACAGTTGAAAAACAACATATACTGTGAACAATCTGTGCTCAGGAATTGAAGGCTCTAATTTTTTAGACTGGTGTGTAAAGTAAAAGCAGGAGTGCCCTTAAATCTGCAGGAGTAACCCAACTTTTCTGCCATTACACCGCTCTGCAGAAAAACCAGCCCCTGCCTCGGCTGTAAAATGATACCTCTAAAGGACACGGACACTTTTTAGCGTTCCTCCCTCCTCATTGCTCATGTAGATTCCACTAATGCTTACTTGACGAGTAAAAATGTTATTCTAATGATGGTCGAGGGAGCAGGCTTTTTGCAGGTAGTTGTTATGGAAACTGCAGCTGCAGCTTAACTGTACGATAAGCCTCGTCTCTCCACCCCCCCACCGTCTCTTCCTTTTCGATCTAGTGAACACAGCGTGTTGGAGTCATTACCAGAGTACAAATGGTTAAGGACAGAGCTGAGACATGGGGGGGGACAACATTCAGTCTGATGCTCGGAGGATGTGTGCAAACTGCTCGCTGTTGTTATCTGTGAGCCACAATCTGGGCCGCTCAGAGGAGGAATGTGAATCTGTCGACTTAATTCATTCCTTCACATGATTCTCATTTATGCCCAAATAATGAACCACAGCAGAATGTTTTATTTATCATTATGCTTCAGAGTTTTACTCCAGCTATGAGGAGCGTTATTCTCCTGTTGATCTGAGATGTGTTGCTGTTAGTGCACCTGACTGACTGTAAGATAAATACAAGAGAAATGCTGATTCACAAAACTGCCCCTGATTTTATTTCTGGATGTAAATTAACTCAAAAGAGCAAGACTGAATTAAAAAAATGAAGGCAGTTGTTTTTATTTTTATTTTTTGAGACAGGCATCTTTTTTGTTTCATCTTAATGTTATCATTAAAGTGCTTTAATGATTGTTTTTTTCAATCAAATTTCATTATAATTTTTAATGAAATGCAACACATCGGCTGAAATAATCCAAATATATCATTGGAAAAACAAAACACACACATTCTGTCATTTCCTGTATTATTTTGTGAGGCATGTTTCATTTCTTCTGGCTCTTTTTTCTGATGTTATAGTTCAGCTTGTTCCACCTTGTTCGAACTTGTGCGTAAGGTTTTTCCTGTTTTATTTTGAAATTCCTCCCCCCTCTGTGCCTGTTTCGCCTTCACTTCCTGTCCCCTCTGCATCTCCCTCCTCTCCAGCTGTGTCCCAATTCAGGGTCTGCAGCCCCTTTGTAGCCTGTGTAGACCACAAAGGCCAAACCCGAATTGAGACGGTCTGATCAATAGAGCATCTTTTTTTTTTTCACTCTCAACGTCACGCAGCACCGCCCTCACCTGTCAGCCTTTCATTACTTTTTAAACATGTAAACCAAAACCTTACATTAGAAACAGGATGATTTTAACTTTTTTTTTGATATATATTTTACTTTCCCCCCACCAAGGAGGTTATTCTTTTTGGATAGTTTGTCTGTGAACAACACAACTCAAAAACTAACAACCTGATCTTGATGAAATTTTCAGGAAATGTTCAAAATGGAATAAGGAAGAAGTGATTTAATTTTGGAGGTGATCTGGATCACCGTCTGGATCCTGGATTTTTTTTAAGGATCCTTTATCATTGTGAGATCGGGCCGTTTTTACCATATGTGGATATTACTCCACCATAAATAGTCAGACTGCTTTGCAAAACAATACAAGACAAGGTCACCATAATTTCTGACAGATGTTAAAGTACGATCCAGATCCTGACAATATCCTAGATACTAAGATCCAGAATATGAAATATGAACAATTTTCAACACTGTCAGGTAACAAATTATCATACACACCTGCAATTAACACCAAATTGTAGCAGACAGTCTGCTGAAAGGGAGTATAACATTAAAGTAGGACCAAAGTGTTGTGTGACAATCACTTGGCGGAGGTCTGCGCTCACCGAGTGCTTTTCTAGTTATTATTATTTGCTTTATTGATGGTTTAGAACCATCGTGTACATGTAAGAGTCAAGCAACAGTGTACGTTTTTTAAAAATCTGAACAAGTGCAGGGGATGTTGGATCAAATAATAATAAAATTAAGTATAAAATGCAAGCTTTTTATTTATTTATTTATTTTTAATCTTTTTTATAGGTTACTGAGTTGATTGACTTTATTGTTTGAATTCCCTTTAAAAAAAAATCATATATATATATATATATATATATATGTATATATATATGTGTGTGTGTGTGTGTGCATGTATGTATGGTAAAGTTTTTTGTTTTTTTTTTAGAGAATTTACATTTATGAACATAGAATTTTTCCATGATAAGAAGATTTATAAAGAACAACTGTTTTTCCTTAGTATATTACTTAAAAGAGCCTAAAGAACACATTGTTCCACAGTGAAACACAATTTTCTTCAATGTTTTCGAAATACAAACACATCATTGTTTTCAGAAATCCTTCACAACTGGATAAACAATTTCTGGAGTTTGGCTGTGTCCATCATGTTCGACGTTCACGTGCAATGAATCTTGGCATAGGTGATTGTAAGGAGGATTCAACGAATCCGTCCTTTAGGGCTGCATTGGCCGTATTCTGCAGGAGCCTTTGACATGGGACAGCCTTCGACAGACCGCTGTGACGTAGCCTTCATAGGCTGCAGCCCCTGAATCGGGACACAGCTCTTGATTGCAGCTGATTGGTCTTACCTGTGGACTGTTCACACCTGCAGCTCGTTAGCCAGAGTCTGCTCACTCTCTGATTCCTCTCTTGGCTGGTTTGTCACTGGTCTTTTCCAGCTCTCTGTGGGTCTCTTGTGTTTTCCGTTGGACATTTCTGGTTGTAGTTTTCATGGACTCTGTCAGTAAGTTGTGTTTTTCCTCTTTACCTCTAGTTCATTAAATACTAATCTGTGGGTCCTGCTTCCTTGTTTGCTCAAAGAACATTAACTCAAACCTAAGCTATTGTTTATTTCTAATTCCTAGCCAAAAAATGTCTGATTAAAAATGTCTGATTTCAAGATACTGAAAGATAAGAATGATGCCGTCACAGCTTGTAGAGCTCACAAATCTGCAAATCCTCTAAAAATGACTCAATACAAGAAAGTAAACATTCCTAATAAGAATTCATTTTGGCTTTAATGCTTTGAAATGAGACTTTTTCTAACCCTGTCAGATGAATGTGGCTCATGATTAGTCTAAAAGACATCTTTTTTAAGAAATCAGACAGAAATATTCGCTTTATTTTGAATGTTGGCAGTATGTGACAGTTTTGAACGCTGAGCCCTCACCTCTGCCTGGTTTTCAAAAAAGTTGATACAATGTGTAAAATGTTGATTAATAGACATTTTTTGTGTTTTTACATTACTCAAAGCTGTATTACTTGAAAATAGTTCATTGACATAATAACTCGTGTCTACAACAGCAACAGCGGGATATGTGTGCACATTCAAGGTATTTACTTGGTAACTGCCCTCTTTGTGAAGCTGTTCCACTAACATTAACAAGTCTTCATAAGACATAAGGCGCAATCAGACAAGTTTTACGATAGCTAACATATCTGATTAAACACCATTAGCGCAGACATGTATGTGCTAGTCTTCGAGTTTTTTTGTCTGTCAAAAAAACTGGGCCCCTCTAGGGTATAGTCTGGAATTGATGTTTTTTTTTTTTTTAACCCCTCTTCTCTCCCAATGGTGTTATTTCTTATCTTGTCAAAGGAGGGCCATGCAGCTGGCTCCTAGGTTTATCCAATTCCAGTCTTCCCTTGTCTAAGTTTTTCTTCCTATATGTCTTGGAAGGGATGTATGCAATTGTACTTGTTGCAATGACAAATATCTTCTATCTATCTATCTGTCTATCTATCTATCTATCTATCTATCTATCTATCTATCTATCTATCTATCTATCTATCTATCTATCTATCTATCTATCAATCTATCTATCTATCTATCTATCTATCTATCTATCTATCTATCTATCTATCTATCTATCTATCTATCTATCTATCTATCTATCTATCTATCTATCTATCTATCTATCTGTCTATCTGTCTGTCTGTCTGTCTGTCTGTCTGTCTGTCTGTCTGTCTATCTATCTATCTATCTATCTATCTATCTATCTATCTATCTATCTATCTATCTATCTATCTATCTATCTATCTATCTATCTATCAATCTATCACCATACATGTTTTTCTGGAAAGACGTCACATTTCAAAACTTAGTCAAACCACATTCTGCAAAGATTACAGCAGACCTGGATGCATGTTTTTCTTTGAATTTTAAGACTGAAATTTCTGTTTTTATTATAATTATCGGATAAGAGGGTTGTATCATGTGCAAAAAAAAAAGAAATAAAAAACAAAACAATAAAGCAAGTTGACTTATGTTGGCTCACAAGGGATATGTTCAAGGACCATGGACCCATTTACATCAAACCCACCTGGTCAGACATTAATGTACATGACAAAGAACAAGTTTTAAAAGTAAAGATAACCGAAGATAAGAAATAAATAGATAAAATATGTCTCAATCACATTGTCTCAATAAGGCACCCTAATAAAATTGCTCTCATTTGATCTCTTTGCAGAAAAGACTAAACGAAAGAGCAGCCACAGATGTCGGTATTTAAGGTATTTTGACCATTTTTTGCTGCCTTAATAGTTTTTACTGGCACACATATAACAAAAATTGGGTTAATGTGTTATGGAATTGGAGAATAGAGAAAGAGACCACAGTAAATAAAAAATAAGCTTTTTTTGTAGGTGCTAGTTCAGCCTGTTCAGTCCCAAGTCCCTGGTATGGAGGATATAGTCCTCAGATAGTTGGCACTCCTTCAGTCCCTGCTTGATCCACTGTAAAGTGATGAAAAATATAACCATAAGACACTCAGACCTTCTGGGCTCTGGGCCATATTTTTTGGTGTGTTTTTTATTTTTTTGTACAGCCCCTGTTGTGGCATAAAGTCAGAAATCAGCATCCTGCTGTGCCACAGTTTGGTAACACAGTTCAGTGTAATTTGCTTGTTGTAGATAAAGTGTTGTGAAGCTCTCGCTCCATCAACTACTTTTATTTTCCTTTAGAGCAGCTTCTGTTAAGATGTGCTCGTCCTCAGGTATTTCTTTTCAGGTCATCATACATACAGGTCGTTCTAGGTGATAGAAAAAAAACACTCTAATGTTGAGGAAAGTCTTCTCTAAGAATGTGTCCTTTTTTTCCACACCGTGTTCCTTTTTAAAGCACAAGTGTAGAAAATGGTAGTAAAAGTTAACCTGCAGGAACCTTTGAGTTCCTCGGTATTAAAAGCACTGGCTAACAGTCAGTGTCTCCCTCTATGACTCATCCTGAGGTTCAGGGAGAAGAGGAATTCATCCAACCTTCAGCTCGATCGTGTGTAACACTAAACCCAGACCTCGGCTTGCTTTTCAATTTCTGCTGTAGCGGGTTGGATTGAAGCCTAAACTGAGGCGATGAATTAGGTGAGGTGAGAATCAGACTTGCTGCGATAATCTCATTATTATAAAGAATTCTTGCCAGGATTATCACAACAGCCCTGATACTAAAGCAGAAACACACCATAGACCAGTTCATCCTAAAATAAAGAGTAGTAGATTTCGATTGTTTCTCTGCCCAGCTCACCTCTGACCGACATGCTTTGGATTGAGAGAACACTTTGTGACTCGACAAGGACTGTTGAAGTAGTAGGCTGAAGGCCAAACTAAATGTAATGTCTGTGAATGAAAGACGTGTTGACATTATTATTATTTTCTGATTCTGACATGACTGGTATTAGGATTGAACTGTGTGCAGAGACTAATGAGCTCCATGTGAGATCACTCAAGGTTATAGCCGAGAGCATTACAGCTTAATTCAGCTGTGAGGGTGTGTGAGGGGGAAGTGGGATGTGTGTGTGTGTGTGTGTGTGTGTGTGACAGTTCCCTTCCACGGAGGCTCTGTTTTTACTGAACTTCCACCAACTCGAGCTGAAACTGTGGTTCTGTCTGTAATGATCTCAGAGTAAACCCAGCTAAAATAGCACAGTGACCTCATTATTGTTTCCATAGTTACAGAATGGCAGGGTTACAGCTCCTATCTATAGCTGTATTCACTTCACACAAAATACTGCATTTTTCCACAGATGATGGTGGTTATCGGCTAAATTGCAAAAAAGCCCCTCGTGATAATCTGATTTTTAAAGACGGCGTTGTGTTAACGCTGCTCACTCTGCGGCTGGAGACTGAAGCACTCAGCAGTCTGAAGCTCAGATTTCATAAATTAAGATCAAATTCTCTTTGATAAATTCAATATTTGTGATAAATGACGACGTATTGCTTTTGATAAGGGTTGGCATCGCTGCTCTGGGAATATTATCATCATTTAAATCGCACAAACAATGATATCATTTCCAAACCCTGAAAGTGCTTCTCTGCTGCACACCCACCTATTTCCCTCTCTGTGCCAGAGAAAGCATCACACACTAAATTGAACCAGCTGGCTTTGTCAGGCTGAGATCCAAAACATGGATCTATATTTACTAGGTAATATCACTGTACATGAGTCGACTGAAATAAAATTAAACCCATGTAATGATAAAAGACCGCAGCAGCTCTCGACCTGCGACATGTAATGATCACCAGCATGTTTCCTCGCCCGGTGAAGTTTGATGTCCTGGTTTGGAGTCGGATTCACTGGTGAGGTGGCATCTTTTGTTGTTTTCGTTTCGCAGGCACAGTCATGCCTGTGCTGTTTGATATTTGGGTGACTCATCATAATTTCGCCTGCGCCAAAGGTGAGGGGGAGGCACAGCGGGGGGCGAGTCAGCAAAACTGGGACAGATTGGTGTCAAGAATAACAACACTTTTGGTTTCTTTGTCTGCTTGGTCGGGTCAAACACTGATACAGAAAATTACTGAGATGTTCTGTAACTGCCTCTTCGTGATGTTAAAGGCACTGTGAGGTTTTTCTAAGTGATCTTAAAATAGTCTCACTTTATATATATCTGCCTGTTTGTAAACTAAAATTTAAAATGAGATTGTCAGAGCCAAAGTTGGTTATTTGTAAAAGCTATTTCTGTGGTATGTAGGTATGTGGTTGGAAATTCCTTTGAATGATACAGCGGTGCCTTGACTTATTGGTTTTAATTCATTCTGTGACGAAGCTCATAACTCAAATTACTCATTTTTCAACTTAACTTTCCCCCTTAAAATGAAGTGAAATTACATTAATCCGTTTAAGACCCCCCAAAAACAATCAACAACAAAATAAAAAAAAATAATAATAATAATGATAATAATAATAAAAAAACATAACAAGGAACTAATTTTGTTTCTTGTTTCTAAAGGGTGCCTAGAGGGTGCATACCTAGTTGATACTTTTTCTGAGTGTTTCTTTTAAAAAATGTCTGTGAGTTTCGCACAAATGAGAGCACAACACTGGCTATGTTTACATGCAGTTAATATTCTGGTTAAGGCCAATATTCTAAATTTCTGAAACATTTGGTACGAGAAAAGCACTCAGAGAGCGCAGACCTCCACCAAGCATATTGTGATGGTCTCACAACACTTTAGTCCTACTTTAATGTTATACTCCCTTTCAGCAGACTGTCTGCTACAATTTGGTGTTAGTTGCAGGTTTGTACGATAATTTGTTACCTGACAGTGTTGAAAGTTATGATGATCC